>NC_048288.1:11049511-11378341 GCF_009762535.1 Notolabrus celidotus | reverse complement strand
GTATGTTATTTTCAGGAACCACAGGCAGGTTGGAAACATTCACCTCATAAAGAATGCATGGAAATGACTTTTGTATTACTTTTTGTACTAAAAGCAAAATCAATTATAGATTTGATTTTATGGGTGATAAATACCTAAATACTCATCCATTTTTATTATTTGCGTTTTTGCTGCAAAACCAGTAGACTGTAGCGTATTACAGCTGACTTTACGGGGTATTAGGAACACTCATAAAACCTAATCCAGTGCCTGTAGATGCTATTATCTTTCTGTACTGTGCGGATGATCAGCTCTAATATCAGGGTTGATTTTACCTGAAGCAAAAATCTAGTAGGGAAAGACTGCAGGGGGTCAGATATTGATGCAGAGGGCCATCCGCAGGCATTCATTAGAAAAGGAAGGCACTTTACAGGAACTCTGAACATGAATTGGTCACAACCAGGTTATGAGTAAAGTGAGGTACCGGGATGATACAGCCAAGTTAAAAACTTTGTGACACTGTAGTCTCTGACTTTACGCTCAACAGGCCTGGCTTACCCACCAATCTTGCTTAGGGATGTACCCACCAAGTTAACTTTAGCTGCCAAATGTGCTACTGAATGTAAAATAAGACATAAAAAAAAGTAATGGTTATGAAGTTTTGTGCTATAAATCACTTCCCCTGTCTCTTTTTACAAACAGTCTTCTAGCTAATTGGTTCCAAACCTAGAGTCTGGGACCCCTAAGAGAGCGCTAGAGATCTTGTGAGGGGGCGTAAGGCCTTGTCTGCTCCAAGGTCGTCAAAATTATACCTGTACTTATAAGCTAAGTAAGGGATAATTTAAAGTTAGCAGATGGTTATGGGAAATAGAATCCTGACAGTGTGAGTGAAGACCCCGACACAAATTATTACCCAGCTACTACCTTGAGATACAGACACATTGGCAAAAAACATTGATTCAAAGATTACTTTATTGATCTAAAATGAATTATGTAAACAGTTTTTGAAAAATAGTCCCAGTAATTCCACAGCATTCCATGTTAATGGATTTTATCTGCCTGTTTGTTTTTAATTTATCATGAAACTGTCCTCATCCAGCTCTCCTTCTCTGAGCTCTGCGGTTGATGCACCTTTAAAAATAAACGAGGCAAATGTCACAACTTTGAACACTGCTGCTATCATCACCACTGTTCATGGTTTAAGTTTCTTTGTAGCGACTGGTAACTTAAAGTGTAACTAAACCCCACACCATTGATTCCAGCAGTTGAACATTAAGTATTAAAATTCCTTAAATTGTGTTGAAAACGTGTGTAGCAAATGCCATCTGCAGGTCAAAACCCCTGTACTGCAATGGAGTTTTTCTACTCACTCTTGGTGACATATTTGGTAGGGGTGCAACGATACACAAAACTCAAGATTCGGTTCGGTTCGATACGTTTTCGATACGTTTTTGATACAAAAAAAGAGAAATTTCGAAGCCTTTTTTTTCTTAGTTTATTGAAATGACCAACTTTTTTTTCAATTCAAAGGTTCAGTTTTTAAATTAAATTAAATGTATCAGGTGAAGCAAAACTGACACATGTTCTGCTGTGCAGCACCATATAAAACAAAAACAGCACCATGTAAAAATAATAATAATAATAAAAAAGAAATGTATCTGATGGAGAAATCACCCATCTTCTGTGGTGCATTCTTAGCAGCAGAGTATATATAACAAATAAATTGCTCCTTACAGAATAAAAGCTATACCATACCCATCTTCTGGGGTATATTCTCAGCAGCATATTAAACAAAAACAGGTCCCTATAAAATAAATCACTCTCTGATGGAGCTACACCTCACCCATCTTCTGGAGTGCTACTAGTACACTTAGCTGCATGTAAAACATAAACAACTTAAATAAAAGGACCACCTCAAAAAAAACAGTTTTACTCAATTTTCAAGTTTTTCTTCAGAAAAATGAGGATGTCCACATTTTCTGCTGACAGTACAGATCTACTTGCTGTGACAATGTCACCTGCTGTGGAAAACACTCTCTCACTGGGGACAGAGGTTCCAGGAACAGCCAAGTAAGGCTGTGCCAACATGGCAAGGTGAGGGTACGAGCTGTGATGTTTCTTCCACCATCTGAGTGGGTTACCATCTGTGGGAATGCAGTCCGCTAACCTGTACAAGTTCATCTCCTCCTCTGCCACTTCGTCTGCAGACCTGGTCCTTGGCTCCTGGGCCATGAACCATTCTCCGAACAACTCCTTCATGGCTGACTTCTTCTTCTCTGGTGGAGATGCTGATGATGAATCTGATGAGTCTGCTGCTTGAGTCTCTGCGGCGGTGGTTGCTTCTGTGGTGCCTGCGGCTAGGTCCTGAAGAAACATAAACATTGTTAATGTTAACATTTGTTATTAACATACTTTTTTATTTAAATAAAACTTAATATTTAAATAATATTTAATTTAAATCGTGTTTACAATTCATACACTAAAAATATAGAGTTAGAGTTCAGGATGTTCAATTTCAGTGGCAGGATCATGGATGCTGTCGGAGATGATGCTTCGCACATCATGATTGTCACAGTTTTCAGGGGTTTCATGACTGTGACGAGATTTTCAGCCAGTTTCAGGTCGTCCTGAGATAGACACTGAATGTTTTTGATACTCTTCTTCATAGCGCTGTCTGTCATTGCAGAATACACTGCAGACTGCTGTTGAGGGTATCTTTCCATCATATCATGGGAGGAGTTCCACCTGGTTGGAACATCTTGGATGAGTTTGTTTTCACTAAGCTGCAGCAACTGCTGTTTTCTCTTCAACATGTTGTTTCCTGTTGTGCTTCTGTGAAAGAAGGTGACAATTTTTCTCATCTTAGCAAGGAGATGGGAAACCTGTTGCACTGCCATTCCTTTCTGAGCAGCTAGATTAATTGTATGCGCAAAGCGTCTAATTTGTGGCTCCAGCCCAGCAGCTGGGACAGCATTAACTATATTCCTGGCATTGTCAGTAGTCACAGGTATAGTTACATTTGGTCGCACTAACTTCCAATCTTCCACAGCTTATGTCAGACCTTTGGCTAAATCATCAGTAGTGTGACTGTCGAGAGCGTGTCTGAAGCACGTCGCTTTTCATCTCCCATTCCGCAGTAACATAATGTGCAGTAACAGTCAGGTAGCTCTGTGTAGCTCTTGACGTCCAGCCGTCTGAGGTCAGAGCAACAGCGGGTGCTGCTGACACTGCTGTCTCTACTTGAGTTTTTGTCCTGTTGTACAAAGCAGGCACTGCAGTATCGGTAAAATAAGTTCGTGAAGGAATCTTATAACGGGGCTCAAGGGTCCGCAGCATATCCTGAAACCCGGCGTTATCCACCACAGAAAAGGGTCGCATGTCGACAGCCATAAAAGTAGCAATAGCCCTGTCGATTTCTTTTGCCCTCTTCGAATCACGTGCTAATGGCTCTCTAAATGACCCGGGTAACGTTTGTAGCATGTGTGCTGCTTGTTGTTGTTTTTTCCTGGTTCCACTTGTTTTTAAACCGGGGTGATGTCGGCGTAAATGGGTTGTCATGTTTGTTGTGTTTCCACTGACGTAGTTTAGGGTTGCGTTACACTTACGACATACTGTTGTGTTTTTGTCCACGACTCGCTTTCCATCAGGGTCATACTTAACTCGAAACCCAAAGTAGTCCCAAACGCCAGATCTGAAGGACGGTGGAGGATCTTCGATTTCAGGTACAGCATCCGCCGTATTGCTACGAGCTAGCTTCTGTCTCACCAGCTTGGACTGAATGAATGTGGGATGCGCGCGCAGATCAGTGTACCTGCGATCAACAATGCAGCCCGGAGTAGTTGAGCGCAGATCAACTGAACTTTCAGCACAGAGCGCCTTGTCAGAAGTTGATCAAATAAATATAAAATTGCGTATCGTTCGGTTCATAGGGCGTACCGAACCGTGACCACTGTATCGAACGGTTCGATACAGATACACGTATTGTTGCATCCCTAGTATTTGGTATGCCATCGGAGTCTTTAAAAATACTTCACCCGGCTCAGTAAACTGGGAGGAGTGAAGTGGACCAGGAGAGCTTCACAGCCTGATATTGACTGTGACTTTAGTACGTAGTACACGTGGTGTATCCAGTATGGTTCAGCTGTGTTACCTCCCTGGCTGCTATAGCACCTTATCTCTGTGCAAGACTCTGGGTGCAGCTCTCTCCCTCCCGGGATCTTAAAATAGCCCGTATCACTCCAAAAATAGCTTAGTGGATATACGTAGCAAGGGAGGCGAAATTCTAGGGTAGATGCAATTCCTTAAAACTCAGGGGTTTAGTTACCCTTTAAAGTTTCAATCACTTGCTCCGCTGCCGTTACTAATGTTGCTGCACAGGATCCAATATGAAATTGTCTTTGTAGTTTAGACTGCTGATTTAGCATGCTAACCGAATCTAACATTATGCCAAATTATTTACCAGTATGATGCTAATGGAAGCTAGCGGTTTTACCTCACCTAACAGTCTACGAAATCAACAAGCAGAAGCAAAATGTGCTGGAACTCTTTCCCACGGATTAATTTGACATGATCAATCAAGCATCTTACACAGCTGGAAGATAAGTAAGAGAGCCGGGTCATAAGGTCCTGATGACACACTTGCTGGTTAGCTTATACAACAGTACGTAGATAAAGCTGTGATAGAAATATTTTTTTCCTCACCTCTTTTGGTGAAAAAATTAAAATCAATGGGGGTTTTTTGGACAGCAGAGCATCACTTTTTTCTGTGAGGGTCATGGGAGGGGGATCAGCTTTTCTCTGGTAAAATAGGGCACAGCTTGGATGAAATAAATGCACCAGAATTCACTGTAGTCTAAACTCCCCACAGAGCATTTAGCCATATTCCATTGCATAAACATAAAAACAATCTTTTTTTTCTTTTTCAGTCTGAACTGTTATCATTATGCAAGGATTTTGCAAAAAAAAGAAATAGCTCTTATGTGTGTTTTTCTTGATGTAAGAGAAAAAACACTTGGGGTTGCTTCCATGCACTGTGAATACAGAGTTTGTTTCCTTGAACTCTGTTCACACAACTGGTTTTAAATGGTCTCCAGCAAACGAAGGAAGGCTCGACAGCAGCAGAAGTGCGAAGTTATTAGGAGTTTTGTTTTGCAGGAATGCATCAAAACATATTTAAACTTGCAGCTAACTTTGTGGTTTGACAGTCTCTGAATGCCCGTGTCCTTCTTTCCAGCACCCCAGGTAATTTTGGGTTCCGATGTTCAGAGCAGTTAGCAGCTGTTGAGTCTCCTCCAAGAAACTTTGTGGCATAAAAGATATTTGCCTCCCCTCAGGCCGACCGTCAGCAGCACATTCAACAATAAAAGAGCCAAATAATTACTGTGCCTGAGGAGGTGATGTGTCTGAAGCCCCCAGTGGTGCTCCACACAGCTCTGACTGCCTGAAGGCCTGCAGTACAGGGAGATATGAGGGACTGATAGAGGAGCAAAGTTAGTGAAGAAAACAAGGAAGATGGAGGCAAATAGGTAAGAGTACAGGTGAGAGTGAACAGATGCAGCACCTTTTTTTAATATTTACAAAACATTTCTTCAATACAACTACCTTTTTGTCCAGAGAGTTGCTGATTTAGTTGTAAAAATGTCACATATTCATTGGGATGTAAGCCTGTTGTAGCATACCATTAATTAAATCTCTCCCATTTCGACTGGTTGTAGAATAACACCAAATCATTGCTCCAGTTTTACATATTAAAGTGTAAGCACAGTAGTTGAGGAGTACTCTGAATTTGTGATAAAGTTGTAAAAAGTCTTGAGTGTCTCCAGAGGGTGCTGTCTGATCATTGCCCTCTGGTGATGTCACTCGAGCAGACATCACTCTGCTTCATGTTTAATGTGAAAAGTGAGTGAAATATAAAACCTGACCTCAGTACCCTGCTGCTCATTTCTCCTTGAAGCCTGAGGTTTTGTGGCTACATCAGTGGGGCTACTTTCAAATTTCCAACAAAGTAGCAGCATATGCAATAAGTGCTTTTAGAACTGAAGTAGGCTTTTGCTGCAGCCTGGCATTTAAGCTTTGTTGATAAAGAATTGTTACAAGTTTTGTCTCTTATTTGAGATTAAGTGCAATGTTGCTTTTGCTTTTTTGCAACTTTCATCCATTTACCATTGCCAGCACTTTTCGATGTGAAGAAGTCTTTTCTATTCAAACTGCTTCTGCTGTAATTCCTAAGAGTTGGAGTTTTGAGACTTCACCCCCAAAAAGGACAAAGTACATTCAAATAAAGCAACATGGGTGTCTGTTTTATCAACATAAGTACAACATGTAGCTTCTGTTATTCATGTTTAATCGTTAAACAGTTTTAATTCATGTAGTTTTAACACGACATGCAAAATCCTTAAAACTACAAGATTGCTTTATGTCAACACAACCTAATGGGTTTAGGTAGGAATCCCATCTGCAATACCTCTCCAGAGCAGAAGGTGGCAGTAATGTGCAACATCTATGGTGGAGAAATGTCTTAATCAGTAGGCACATATTCTAAAGGCTACCAAGCCAAGATCCATATTTTCTGTCTGTCATTGTTTGCCTTCTCTGGGGAATGGAGTTCTATTCCAACAAACCCAGTCTGTTTTGTGGTCTTTTTCCAAACTTGACACAAACTTGGGGTAAACTAAGTTGGCATGTTTAAACTGCTAAATGTAAACATTCTTGATATGTCAAAAATGTCTTATTAGGGCCCGAGCACCGACAATGTCGGCGAGGCCCTCTTGTAACCCGAGTGATTATTATTATTAGGGCCCGAGCACCGACAATGTCGGCGAGGCCCTCTTGTAACCCGAGTGATTATTATTATTATTAGGGCCCGAGCACCGACAATGTCGGCGAAGGCCCTCTTGTAACCCGAGTGATTATTATTAGGGCCCGAGCACCGACACGCAGTGGCGGCGGAGGCCCTCTTGTAACCCTAAGGATTATTAGGGCCCGAGCACCGACACGCAGTGGCGGCGGAGGCCCTCTTGTAACCCTAAGGATTATTAGGGCCCGAGCACCGACAATGTCGGCGAGGCCCTCTTGTAACCCGAGTGATTATTAGGGCCCGAGCACCGACAATGTCGGCGAGGCCCTCTTGTAACCCGAGGAATTATTCTTATTATTATTATTATTGTTTCTTCCGTATTTTCAAACCCCAATGTGCTTGCCTTAACGCGGTGCAAAGTTCCCCAACCGCTGCACATGCACCAGGCCTGGTGAAAAATTCGACATTTTGGTGGTCCCGAAAAAAAAATCCCCAAAATGGCTAAACGGCGCCCCCTTGAAGTTGAAAATTTCAGAGGGCCAGCCCCTCGCGACGGTTCAACATGCATGCATCAAATTTTTTTTGGTAAGGTGTCGTGCCAAGACCTACAAAAAAGCCTCTTAACGTCGTGGTGAAATCCCAACAGGAAGTCGGCCATTTTGATTTTTCTGTTTTTGACCCCATTATTTTGGGTATGTATTTGTGTAAACTCCTCCTACAGTTTTGGTCCCATCAACTCCCAACCACGCACATTTTGGAGTGGACAGATTAACGATCAAACGATATCGGACAGAATTTCTCTAACTCAATTTTTGTGGGCGTGGCACCGCGCTAAACTTGGAGTACATTTTTTCAACCGCTAAAGTATTTATTTATGTAAATAGCTCCTACAATTTTGCTCCGATCAACTCCCAACCACGCACATTTTGAAGCAGACACATTGACGATCAAAAGCTATCAGACAGAATTTCTCTAAGTCAATCGGTGTGGGCGTGGCCACGCCTCAAACTCTGATGTCTCGCCATTAAACAGGAAGTACTTACAGCTCCTTCATACAGTGTTCAATTTGTTTGAACTTACATACACATGATCAGGGTCCATCCCTCAACACACCTATGGACTCATTTATCTACTACAGCCATAGCGCCACCCACAGGAAATACATGGTACTGACATTTACATACAATCTCCGATCTCTTCCAAATTTGACATGTTTCATCATGGGCCCAGCCTGGACTCATATACATACACATGTTTGTCATTTGAATAGCGCCACCTAATGGACACAATGAGTATTTCTTCTCAGAACATGTTTTTAACATGCTTGTGATCACAACTCTTTCTGTAATGATCTGTGATGAACAATCCATCAGAACATAATTAAAGACACAGCAGCACCTACTGGTGACAGGCGGTACTGCAATGTACACTATGCTGATAACTGCACAGGTAAGCTCACAGTTTCAGCCTAGGCAGCACAGCAACACCTGCAGCACATCAGGCGGTGGCTTACATCAGGCGGTCGTGCACATCAGGGAGTCGCGCACATCAGGCGGTGCTTGAACGAGGGCCCGCACATCGCCGCTTGCGGCTTTAATTCTTATTATTATTATTATTATTATTATTTCTTTCTTTCTTCCGTATTTTGTATGTCAAATGTGCTTGCCTTAACGCGGTGCAAAAGTCCCCAACCGTTGCACATGCACCAGGCCTGGTGAAAATTTCGACATTTTGGTGGTCCCGAAAAAAAAATCCCCAAAATGGCTAAACAGCGCCCCCTTGAAGTTGAAAATTTGAAAAGGCTAGCCCCATAATACGGTTCAACATGCATGCTTGAAAAAATTTTTGGGTAGGTATCATGCCAAGACCTACAAAAAATCCTCTTAACGTCGTGGTGAAATCCCAACAGGAAGTCGGCCATTTTGATTTTTCTGTTTTTGACCCCATTATTTTGTGTATGTATTTATGTAAGCTCCTCCTACAATTTTGCTCCGATCAACTCCCAACCACTCACATTTTGGAGTGGACAGATTGACGATCAAAAGTTATCAGACAGAATTTCTCTAAGTCAATTTTTGTGGGCGTGGCACCTCGCTAAACTTGGAGTACATTTTTTCAACCGCTAAAGTATGTATTTATGTAAATAGCTCCTACAATTTTGCTCCGATCAACTCCCAACCACGCACATTTTGAAGCAGACACATTGACGATCAAAAGTCATCAGACAGAATTTCTCTAAGTCAATCGGTGTGGGCGTGGCCACGCCTCAAACTCTGATGTCTCGCCATGAAACAGGAAATACTTATAGCTCCTTCATACAGTGTTCAATTTGTTTGAACTTACATACACATGATCAGGGTCCATCCCTCAACACACCTATGGACTCATTTATCTACTACAGCCATAGCGCCACCCTCAGGAAATACATGGTACTGACATTTACATACAATCTCCGATCTCTTCCAAATTTGACATGTTTCATCATGGGCCCAGCCTGAACTCATATACATACACATGTTTGTCATATGAATAGCGCCACCTAATGGACACAATGAGTAATTACTCTCAGAACATGTTTTTAACATGCTTGTGATCCCAACTCTTTCTATAATGATCTGTGATGAACAATCCTTCAGAACATAATTCAAGACACAGCAGCACCTACTGGTGACGGGCGGTACTGCAATGTACACTATGCTGATAACTGCACAGGTAAGCTCACAGTTTCAACCTAGAAAGCACAGCAACACCTGCAGCACATCAGGCGGTGGCTTAAATCAGGCGGTCGTGCACATCTGGGACTCGCGCACATCAGGCGGTGCTTGAACGAGGGCCCGCACATCGCCGCTTGCGGCTTTAATTATTATTATTATTTCTTTCTTTCTTTCTCCCGACTTTTCAAACCCCAATGTGCTTGCCATAACGCGGTGCAAAAGTCCCCAACCGTTGCACATGCACCAGGCCTGGCGAAAATTTCGACATTTTTGTGGTCCCGACAAAAAATTCCCCAAAATGGCTCAACGGCGCCCCCTTGAAGTTGGAAATTTGAAAAGGCTAGCCCCATAATACGGTTCAACATACATGCATCAAATTTTTTTTGGTAAGGTGTCATGCCAAGACCTACAAAAAATCCTCTTAACGTCGTGGTGAAATCCCAACAGGAAGTCGGCCATTTTGATTTTTCTGTTTTTGACCCCTTTATTTTGGGTATGTATTTGTTCGAACTCCTCCTACAATTCTGCTCCCACCAACTCCCAATCATGCACATTTTGGAGTGGACAGATTATCGATCAAACGATATCAGACAGAATTTCTCTAACTCAATTTCTGTGGGCGTGGCACTTCGCTAAACTTGGAGTACATTTTTTCAACCGCTAAAGTATGTATTTATGTAAATAGCTCCTACAATTTTGCTCCGATCAACTCCCAACCACGCACATTTTGAAGCAGACACATTAACGATCAAAAGTCATCAGACAGAATTTCTCTAAGTCAATCGGTGTGGGCGTGGCCACGCCTCAAACTCTGATGTCTCGCCATGAAACAGGAAATACTTACAGCTCCTTCAAACAGTGTTCCATTTGTTTGATCTTAAATACACATGATCAGGGTCCATCCCTCAACACACCTATGGACTCATTTATCTACTACAGCCATAGCGCCACCCTCAGGAAATACATGGTACTGACATTTACATACAATCTCCGATCTCTTCCAAATTTGACATGTTTCATCATGGGCCCAGCCTGAACTCATATACATACACATGTTTGTCATATGAATAGCGCCACATAATGGACACAAGCAGTATTTACTCTCAGAACATGTTTGTGATCCCAACTCTTTCTATAATGATCTGTGATGAACAATCCTTCAGAACATAATTCAAGACACAGCAGCACCTACTGGTGACAGGTGGTACTGCAATGTACACTATGCTGATAACTGCACAGGTAAGCTCACAGTTTCAGCCTCAGCAGCACAGCAACACCTGCAGCACATCAGGGAGTCGCGCACATCAGGCGGTGCTTGAACGAGGGCCCGCACATCGCCGCTTGCGGCTTTAATTAGGGCCCGAGCACCGACAATGTCGGCGAAGGCCCTCTTGTAACCCTAAGGATTGTTTCGTCTGACTTTTCAAACCCAAATGTGCTTGCCTTAACGCGGTGCAAAAGTCCCCAACCGTTGCACATGCACCAGGCCTGGTGAAAATTTCGACATTTTTGTGGTCCCGAAAAAAAATTCCCCAAAATGGCTAAACGGCGCCCCCTTGAATTTGAAAATTTTGGGGGGCCAGCCCCTCACGACGGTTCAACATACATGCATGAAATTTTTTTTGGTAAGGTGTCATGCCAAGATCTACAAAAAAGCCTCTTAACGTCGTGGTGAAATCCCAACAGGAAGTCGGCCATTTTGATTTTTCTGTTTTTGACCCCATAATTTTGGGTATGTATTTGTGTAAACTCCTCCTACAATTTTGGTCCCACCAACTCCCAACCACGCACATTTTGGAGTGGACAGATTAACGATCAAACGATATCAGACAGAATTTCTCTACGTCAATTTTTGTGGGCGTGGCACTTCGCTAAACTGGGAGGACATTTTTTCAACCGCTAAAGTATGTATTTATGTGAATAACTCCTACAATTTTGCTCCGATCAACTCCCAACCACGCACATTTTGAAGCAGACACATTGACGATCAAAAGTCATCAGACAGAATTTCTCAAAGTCAATCGGTGTGGGCGTGGCACCTCGCTACATCTGGAGGACATTTTGAAAAACTCTAAAAAGTTATATCTCTCATATGCAATAATGGATCAGGCCCAGACCGGTCATGCATGATAAGTGCCCCAGCCTGAACGCCTCTATAGGCAAATATTCACCAATATCATATAGCGCCCCCTACTGGCAGCAGAAAATACCATGTCCTACAGTTTATGTCCAATCAACTCCTGCTTCGCACCCAATGTAGTTGTCACACTGGAGATGAACATTTGTCAAAGGACTCTTCCTAAGTCAATGGATGTGGGCGTGGCCACGCCTCAAACTCTGATGTCTCGCCATGAAACAGGAAGTACTTATAGCTCCTTCATACAGTGTTCAATCTGTTTGAAGTTACATACACATGATCAGGGTCCATCCCTCAACACACCTATGGACTCATTTATCTACTACAGCCATAGCGCCACCCACAGAAAATACATGGTACTGACATTTACATACAATCTCCGATCTCTTCCAAATTTGACATGTTTCATCATGGACCCAGCCTGAACTCATCTATATACACATGTTTGTCATATGAATAGCGCCACCTATTGGACACAATGAGTATTTACTCTCAGAACATGTTTTTAACATGCTTGTGATCCCAACTCTTTCTATAATGATCTGTGATGAACAATCCTTCAGAACATAATTAAACACACAGCAGCACCTACTGGTGACAGGCAGTACTGCAATGTACACTATGCTGATAACTGCACAGGTAAGCTCACAGTTTCAGCCTCAGCAGCACAGCAACACCTGCAGCACATCAGGCTGTGGCTTAAATCAGGCGGTGGTGCACATCTGGGACTCGCGCACATCAGGCGGTGCTTGAACGAGGGCCCGCACATCGCCGCTTGCGGCTTTAATTAGGGCCCGAGCACCGACAAGGTCGGCGAAGGCCCTCTTGTAACCCGAGGGATTATTATTATTATTATTATTATTTCTTTCTTTCTTTGTTACGCCGTTTCAATGCCCAATGTGCTTGCCATAACGCGGTGCAAAAGTCCCAATCTGTTGCACATGCACCAGGCCTGGTGAAAATTTCGACATTTTGGTGGTCCTGAGAAAAAATTCCCCAAAATGGCTCAACGGCGCCCCCTTGAAGTTGAAAATTTCAAAAGGCAAGCCCCATAATACGGTTCAACATACATGCATCAAATTTTTTTTGGTAAGGTGTCATGCCAAGACCTACAAAAAATCCTCTTAACGTCGTGGTGAAATCCCAACAGGAAGTCGGCCATTTTGATTTTTCTGTTTTTGACCCCTTTATTTTGGGTATGTTTTTGTTCGAACTCCTCCTACAATTTTGCTCCGATCAACTCCCAACCACACACATTTTGGAGTGGACAGATTAACGATCAAACGCTATCAGACAGAATTTCTCTACGTCAACTTTTGTGGGCGTGGCACTTCGCTAAACTTGGAGTACATTTTTTCAACCGCTAAAGTATGTATTTATGTAAATAGCTCCTACAATTTTGCTCCGATCAACTCCCAACCACGCACATTTTGAAGTAGACACATTGACGATCAAAAGTCATCAGACAGAATTTCTCTAAGTCAATCGGTGTGGGCGTGGCCACGCCTCAAACTCTGATGTCTCGCCATGAAATAGGAAGTACTGATAGCTCCTTCATACAGTGTTCAATTTGTTTGATCTTACATACGCATGATCAGGGTCCATCCCTCAACACACCTATGGACTCATTTATCTACTACAGCCATAGCGCCACCCACAGGAAAGACATGGTACTGACATTTACACACAAAACCCGATCTTGTCCAAATTTGACATGTTTCATCATGGGCCCAGCCTGAACTCATCTATGTACATATGATTGTCATATGAATAGCGCCACCTAATGGATGCTGATAACTGCACAGGTAAGCTCACAGTTTCAGCCTAGGCAGCACAGCAACACCTGCAGCACATCAGGCGGTGCCTTAAATCAGGCAGTAGTGCACATCTGGGACTCGCACACATCAGGCGGTGCTTGAACGAGGGCCCGCACATCGCCGCTTGCGGCTTTAATTAGGGCCCGAGCACCGACAATGTCGGCGAAGGCCCTCTTGTAACCCGAGTGATTATTATTATTATTATTTTTTCTTTCTTCTTCTTTCTTTCTCCCGACTTTTGAATCCCCAATGTGCTTGCCTTAACGCGGTGCAAAAGTCCCAATCTGTTGCACATGCACCAGGCCTGGTGAAAATTTCGACCTTTTGGTGGTCCCGAAAAAAAATTCCCCAAAATGGCTAAACAGCGCCCCCTTGAAGTTGAAAATTTGAAAAGGCTAGCCCCATAATACGGTTCAACATACATGCATCAAAATTTTTTGGGGTAGGTATCATGCCAAGACCTACAAAAAATCCTCTTAACGTCGTGGTGAAATCCCAACAGGAAGTCGGCCATTTTGATTTTTCTGTTTTTGACCCCATTATTTTGGGTATGTAATTGTTTAAACACCTCCTACAATTTTGCTCCGATCAACTCCCAACCACGCACATTTTGGAGTGGACAGATTGACGATCAAAAGTTATCAGACAGAATTTCTCTAACTCAATTTTTGTGGGCGTGGCACCTCGCTAAACTTGGAGTACATTTTTTCAACCTCTAAACTATGTATTTATGTAAATAGCTCCTACAATTTTGCTCCGATCAACTCCCAACCACGCACATTTTGAAGCAGACACATTGGCGATCAAAAGCTATCAGACAGAATTTCTCTAAGTCAATGGGTGTGGGCGTGGCCACGCCTCAAACTCTGATGTCTCGCCATGAAACAGGAAATGATTATAGCTCCTTCATACAGTGTTCAATTTGTTTGAAGTTACATACACATGATCAGGGTCCATCCCTCAACACACCTATGGACTCATTTATCTACTACAGCCATAGCGCCACCCACAGGAAATACATGGTACTGACATTTACATACAATCTCCGATCTCTTCCAAATTTGACATGTTTCATCATGGGCCAAGCCTGAACTCATACACATACACATGTTTGTCATATGAATAGCGCCACCTAATGGACACAGGCAGTATTTACTCTCAGAACATGTTTTTAACATGCTTGTGATCCCAACTCTTTCTATAATGATCTGTGATGAACAATCCTTCAGAACATAATTAAAGACACAGCAGCACCTACTGGTGACAGGTGGTACTGCAATGTACACTATGCTGATAACTGCACAGGTAAGCTCACAGTTTCAGCCTAGGCAGCACAGCAACACCTGCAGCACATCAGGCGGTGGCTTACAACAGGCGGTAGTGCACATCAGGGAGTCGCGCACATCAGGCGGTGCTTGAACGAGGGCCCGCACATCGCCGCTTGCGGCTTTAATTATTATTATTATTGTTTCTCCCGACTTTTCAAACCCCAATGTGCTTGCCATAACGCGGTGCAAAAGTCCCCAACTGCTGCACATGCACCAGGCCTGGTGAAAATTTCGACATTTTGGTGGTCCCGAAAAAAAAATCCCCAAAATGGCTCAACGGCGCCCCCTTGAATTTGAAAATTTCGGAGGGCCAGCCCCTCACGACGGTTCAACATGCATGCATGAAATTTTTTTTGGTAAGGTGTCATGCCAAGATCTACAAAAAAGCCTCTTAACGTCGTGGTGAAATCCCAACAGGAAGTCGGCCATTTTGATTTTTCTGTTTTTGACCCCTTTATTTTGGGTATGTATTTGTTCGAACTCCTCCTACAGTCTTGGTCCCACCAACTCCCAACCACGCACATTTTGGAGTGGACAGATTAACGATCAAACGATATCAGACAGAATTTCTCTAACTCAATTTTTGTGGGCGTGGCACTTCGCTAAACTTGGAGTACATTTTTTCAACCTCTAAAGTATGTTTTTATGTAAATAGCTCCTACAATTTTGCTCCGATCAACTCCCAACCACGCACATTTTTAAGCAGACACATTGGCGATCAAAAGTCATCAGACAGAATTTCTCTAAGTCAATCGGTGTGGGCGTGGCCACGCCTCAAACTCTGATGTCTCGCCATGAAACAGGAAATAATTATAGCTCCTTCATACAGTGTTCAATTTGTCTGATCTTACATACACATGATCAGGGTCCATCCCTCAATACACCTATTGACTCATTTATCTACTACAGCCATAGCGCCACCCTCAGGAAATACATGGTACTGACATTTACATACAATCTCCGATCTCTTCCAAATTTGACATGTTTCATCATGGGCCCAGCCTGAACTCATATACATACACATGTTTGTCATATGAATAGCGCCACCTAATGGACACAAGCAGTATTTACTCTCAGAACATGTTTTTAACATGCTTGTGATCCCAACTCTTTCTATAATGATCTGTGATGAACAATCCTTCAGAACATAATTAAAGACACAGCAGCACCTACTGGTGACAGGTGGTACTGCAATGTACACTATGCTGATAACTGCACAGGTAAGCTCACAGTTTCAGCCTAGGCAGCACAGCAACACCTGCAGCACATCAGGCGGTGGCTTACATCAGGCGGTCGTGCACATCAGGGAGTCGCGCACATCAGGCGGTGCTTGAACGAGGGCCCGCACATCGCCGCTTGCGGCTTTAATTTTCTCAATAATTACTATTTGAGAGTTTATTTTCTCATTATAAAAAGGTTTGTCTCACAGTTCAAATCATTTCTGATGATTATACAGCCTGCACAGTGGTGCAGTGGGCAGCGCTGCTGCCTCAAAGTCAGAAGGTTCGGGTTTCGAGTCAGGTGCCTTTCTGTGAGTTTGCACAGAGTTTGCATGTTCTCCTTGTGCATGCATGGGTTCTCTCCGGGTACTCCGGCTTCCTCGCACAGTCCAAAAAACATGCTCACCAGGTTAATTAGTCTTTCTAAATTGCCTGTAGGTGTGTGTGTGTGTGTGTGTGTGTGTGTGTGTGTGTGTGTGTGTGTGTGTGTGTGTGTGTGTGTCTGTGTGTGTGTGTGTGTGTGTGTGTGTGTGTGTGTGTGTGTGTGTGTGAATACTTGTCTGCCTTCCGCCCGAAATCAGCTCCCTGCAACCCTGAATGGGATAAGTGGTCAAGATAATGGATGGATTGAACTTACTTTAGTTTTGTTCAGTCAGCATGATAAATTAGTGTTATTGTACCATTCAAAATTAAGTTGGACCCAAACATTGCAAATAAGTAATGGTAACGTCAACACTTTATGTTCACCCAACATATTTACAATTAGAAGCATTTTAATTAGGTGGAAATTCTTCCATAATTTTATTACGTTCACCCAACAAATAATTTCTTTGAGTGTACAACATTTAGAATGAGTTGATTTGCACACAGACCGTGGCTTTATATACTACATTGGTCTTTTAATTCAGTACAAATTAACTATCTCTTATTACCTGGCTTTCTTACTGATCTTCCGGCTGTGTAGGATGCTTGATTCTGATTGGTCAAAACACCTTGACAATGGTTATTAACTTTCACTATCATGAGCAACGCCAGAGGCAAACTGATCCACGGAAAAGAGTTCCAGCACATTTTGCTCCTGCCTGTTGACACCATAGACCAGAAGGTGAGGTAAAACCGTTAGTTTCTTTTAGCATCATATTGGTAAACAATGTGGCAAAAACATTAGTTTCAGTTATTAAGCTAAATCAGCAGGGTACAGACATTTTCTGATTGGATCCTGTCCAGAAATATTAGTAACGCTAGCCGAGAGGGTGGGTAAAACTTAGGCTTAAAACACCAGAGGTGGTGAGTAGGGATGGGTACCGAATTCGGTACTTTTATAGGTACCGACCAAGTTCCGTCGGTACTACCGAGTACCGATTCACGTAAAATCAAACGGTACCATATTTCGGTACCTAAACGCGAGTTTCCACACTTTCGCCCTGTAATAAAGTCTGAGACTGATCGGGTGGACGTGTCTGCTCTGCTCACTGCTCTCTACATCTGCGCGAGAGTGCGCCAAACGGAGCCTGCAGCTAACGGGCGCACTCACCGCGGGGCAGAACTGCAGGAGGATTATTGTTGAGACTGACTCTCTCGGTCCGACTACCTGCCCTGTTTATAACCGTTCCTGTGTGCGTGAATGCCCAACAAGTAAGTTGTGTGTCCTGTTATTATAAAGAGACGGAAAGAGACTTTTTCCCGTCAGCAGGCATTCACGAGTGTTCATTGATAAACTCCCGAAAGAGCAATTAGACGCCACGAGCACGTGTCAGCTAATATATCTAATCACCTATATAATCCTGTTTCTGTTTATTTCATGTTGAATTAAATAAATATGTTAAATTGAACAAATTTGAGATTTTATTATTAAACAAATGAACATTTATTACCACATAAACACACAAAAGTACCGAAAATTGTTATCGTTGAGTACCGGTACCGATTCCCAGGTACCGGGTATCGGTACTGTATCGGTTCAAATGTGAAAGGTACCCATCCCTAGTGGTGAGGTCCATCGCCATGGACAGTTGACTGCCATGGGACTATTTTTAAAAAACTGTATAAATAAATAATTTTAAACCAATAAAATAATCTTTTGTTTTAATTTTTTTTCCAACATGTTTGTATTTTAAGTTAGTAGCTGGGTAATAAACGGTATAATGTATTGTTAGCAAGTTGTTGTTGAAATAGAATCCCGACAGGGTGAGACAGGTCTTACATACACACTTCCCCATTTGAAACGACCCTGCCCATCTCTTGGGCATTGGCCACAATGTCACAGGAAAGTTCTTCTTCTCCTCTGGTTTCACAATAAGTAATCCAAACTGTTCCATATCTCCATAATTTAAGTAAAAAATGACAGAAAACACCAACTACATGTTTTGACGGCACACTCAAGTGCAAGTATGTTTTTGTAATCATGCACCCTTTCCATTGCTGGAACTCAAATAATGCAGGCCCTGAGGCCCTATAATACAAACATGATTTTAACACAAATCCCTTCCTTAGAGTGTTTTACTTGACTGTATTCCACTGTTTTATAAAAAGTGATGGTTATGACACAGTGAGGGAGAAACACGGTTAAAAGTGGCATAGTCAGTCCAGTGCATGTCACTAAATATCCAAGTATGCTTTGACTGCATCAGTTTCTTCTTAGGCTGAAGATAGTACCACCCAGTTTAGCTGTGTTAGTCATCTAGATTAAAAAAAATCCTGATTACCACTGCAGCAACCTGTGTAATAAGCATAAAATATTTGTGGACAGAGTCATAGACAATATATAAGACATGAGCAGCACTCTTCTGTAGTCATGTAGGATCATAATTGGTCATTTTTTGGTTGGTTATGAATTGGATAGTCAAGATAGGGGCACAGGGGGTCAGAATGTTGAGAAGTTACAATAATACCCTCAGTTGATCTTCAGCTCCTCAAGTATAAACACTTCACAGTGGTTTCCCTGCTCTGCTTCTTCCCTCCCATCAACCATCCAGAATACAGGTTTGGTGTGAAAGATTTCAGGAATTACATTTGCACAGGCCTCATTTATCAGCCGTGACAATACACACAGTTTGCTGTATGCTCATTTGCACAAATGCAATCCGATTTTTCAATTTGTTCTTCTGCTTTATAACGCCCATTCCCGTAGACACTTATGCTCGCTTTTTCCAACAAACCCCAAGCAAAGATATTGACTTGCTGCAGGCCTTGATGAATTTGATACCTCGAGAAATGCAGCACACATGGAATAGGAACAGACAGCAACATTAGTGTGAGCCTGGGAGAGAGTACACATGCAATCGTAGTGACAAAAGAGAAACGGCTGAAAGCAACAGCTCTCAGTTTGTAAAGAGGTGACTGCAGTGGTTGAGACGTGAAAGCAGAAATGACACAGCTGTGGATCATGTTTGGATAATGTTTGCAGGGCTTAGTACCCACAAACTGTAATCCCCCTCTGAGGGATAAATGTGCCTTCAGGGGAACGTGTAAAAAAAAGTTTTAGTCCATGAAATGAGGGAATTACACTGACACATGGTGTTGGGTCCATGTGATAATTCTTGATGTACTACATATGAAAGAGTCCCATGTTCCTCGTGGGTTGTGGGTTAAGCTAGCAGGAAACATGTGGCAGTTTCTCGAGCTAGGTAGTTTGAATTATGATTTAAATATGCTTGAATTGTTTTTGGTTGTTCCACTTTTGTGGTTTTATATGTATTTCAGTTCATGTAGAAGAAGCAGTCGATACTCATGTTACTCCAAAGCACACTGTGCAAAGAAACTGTGCGCTGCTTTAATCTTTTTCTCTCTGAGAGACTCCCTAAAACAGATTGTGTCTTAAATATTGGTGTTGCTAAAACTCTAGATGTTTCTATCTTTTGCATAGATGTGTGTCTGGCAGTTACAGCATTCAAAAAGAATAAAATATCTTCATAAGAAAGCAGCAGGCTCAGGCACTTTTCAGCTCAGGCACAGCAAACTTCCAAACGTTCCCTTTCGAAAACACTGCCATGCCAAAGAAGCCTCTAGGCAGCCAAGCAGCCCTTTTTGGTTGCAAATAATGACTTTTGCATAATATCCCCTGAACCATTCAATAGATGAGAATACCGTCACGTTTTGATGGTCCAAATTCCAATAGTCCAACCACAAGATCATAAATTGTATCAGTAATTGGTTGAGGGACATCCAAGTACCTGAAACTGAGGCAAAACCTAGTTGGAACAAATCACTGTCTTATCAGCCTGAGGTGTTTCGTGAACTAGCATGCTAACACACTCGCCAAAGATGGTAAACAGATGGTAAGAGATGGAAATCTTGACTAGGTAATAACCTGCATGTTAACATAGTCAATGTGAGTATGTTAGCATGTATTTAGCTCAGAATCCTGCCTCCAGGCAGCCTCAGGTCGGTGATGCTCTTGTTTTACGAAAGGAACAGGTGAATAAACCCGCTTCGTTTAAATTGGTCAAGGTCATGAATACATGGGCTATCTCTTGCTCTGTGATTATTTTTTTATCACCTCTCTGTGACATTCAGCTGCTAACAAAGGTGAGAAATGTGTAAAGTGAGACGTGAATCTCTTTATTCGTCCCGTGGAGCCAGCAGAAGTGGATTCTCTGGTCTCAGAGCTTAAATGTGTTCTTATTGAAACTCTCATCAATGTGGGCAGCAAGATGCATATCAAGAAATTTGCATGAAATCATCTCCAGCTGTCTCAAAGCTCTGGCTGTGTTGCAGCTAAATCAGTCTTTCTTAGTGTCTTCTAAGCGTGTCTGTCAGTTATCTTGCCAAAGGGTAAAACTTCCATCTGTGTCGAGCATGTTTAATATCCCCATTGTCCTGGATGTGCTGCCTTCACCTGACTACATGACAGCTGGAGGGCTTTGGGAGATGAAGCTGAGGTTTTCAACTGGCTCACAGACTGACTCAATCAACACTAAGCTGCGAAGGAACCCAAAGCCTGAAAGCACTTCATACAGTCTGTCTGCCTTGCTCCCAGCGTCACAGCCAGAGCTGTTCATTCACTCTGCGCTGTTCTGTACAGTACTGCCGTGGCAGCTTTCACACATGCCTGCCACCTTCCTGTCTTTGTGGGGAAATCCTCTTTAACCTTCAGACACGAACTACTGCTGAGCCTCAGTCAACAGATCCTTCCCTTACAATGTTGCTGTCATAAATCCACGTAATACCATTGTGTACTCAGTGGCTTCTACTGAGATCAACATACTAAACTGAATATTTGATGACAAATCTCCATCGGGCATGACCTCAAACACCCCTCAACCAATGCTCTACTCTGATCAGGTCACAAACACAAGACGCTGAGATGAAGGAAGAGACAGTTTGGTAGGAGTTTTGTCCTCATTCTGCTTCCACATGGGGATAAATACAACAGCTTGATAACACCATGCATCTGTTTGTTGTTTATAAATGCACAACTGCTTTGGAGGGACACTCTAAGAGCCTTAAAGGGATATTTCAGTTTTTTTGAAGTGGGGTCGTATGAGTTACAGTACATTAGTGCTCCTGTTAGCCACAATGCATGCCTGTGAGCTCTTCCCCTTTAATGAGATAATTCCCAGGGGACTGGCAGGTAAGCTAGGCTATTTTCTCTGCAGACAGGGCCTCTTATTTCGCGTAATTTCACAAGTTAAGAAAATATGGTCCAGGCACTCATCACGGTGCAAATGCATGCACCAATAAAAAAAAATGGAGCTATTCAGTTTGCCGTCAGCAACCCCCTTTGTTTTGGCACTATTTTCAGACGCACCTCGCAGACCGGTGTTCTTCCGCTGCATGAGCATGGAGACACGCCGATCAGCTGTTTGGATCAACAAGCACTTAACCATTGCATGCTGTAGCCCTGCACCCTTGTTAAGAGAGTGGAGCCACACCGTATTTTGACCTCTCTTAGTTTCTTTTAGGATTTCTTGGATAAACACGTAGAAAATGGACACCTTTCTTTACTTGTTTTATTTTTTGAGGGAAATTCAAGAAAGGGATTTTTCAAACAGACTTTATTTGTATTGCACTTTTCATACAATAACATTTGAACACTAAGTGCTCTATATAAAAATAATAGTGGCAGTAATAAAAGAGAATTAATCAAAAATACAAAAAGGCCCCACCTTAATCCCAACTCCAACCCCAAACCCATTCCATAAACCATCTTCAAATTATGAACACAATATAAATAAAATAAGTTGCTAACGAACTGACAAAATGCTATCATGATATCTTAATGAGGAAACATTCAAATTAATATAGCATGTTGAAAGTCAAGATAGGAAATTAAGCTAACCAAAATAAAATAATTTAATCAGATAATAAAACATTAAAATGTTAAAGCAGTAAAAGATACTAAGATGCTACACTAATAGTAAATACAGCATAGTATAACAGAATAAAGTATTAAAATGCTCAGAGGTAATCAAGAAAAATCACCTGAATTAGATAAGATCAGATTAATAATGAAATAAATAATAAGAAATTGGAAAATAAATGAATAAATAATGCAAATTACAAATGAAATGAATAAAAAAATCTATATGTATCTATAGTAATTTGGAATAAGACAATGTATGATGTTTAAAATAGACACAGAATATAACTATATAATAAGTAAAAAGAGTAAGATAAGACATAATTGTAGGTCCTGAGTTTTCTTTTAACAATTCTGATATTCTGTGCAGCCCTTAGATGCACAATGAAAGCTAATTAAGAATTCTCAGTGCCATAAACAAACATTATTTTATTTCTCCAGCTGTGACAAAATGAATGCATAGCTGCTGTTAATAAATGCACTTCACATAATTGAAAAGAAAAGAAATGAGACCCTCAAGGGCATCCTCTGAGTCGCATTTCCCCAGATGTTGCACAAACATTAATTCATGCTTGTCACTAAACCACACGTCTTCCATGTGAATATAATGCCACCACCACAGTACTGTGTACTGTGTATACATCTGTTAAATGGGCTAACATTTCCTGCTTTATGGTCCCTGTATGTCTGTTTGAGTAAATTATATCCACTGAAGGTTACCATCAAGCACATGTTAATGGTTTTGTAGAATCTCTATCAGTTGTGGTCTTTGCAACTGATACTCTTCCTTGGCTCCATATGCAAAGAAAACCATAGAATGAATGTTTGTGCTTACCCTTCATACCGCAAATAATGTAGTGTCACTGCTGCATTCAACACGAGCCACTAGCTTCTGTTGACTGTCACCTCGATTTGTTGCATGAAGCTCTCAGTAGCATTTAAGTGTTTGTTTCTTTAGAGTTTGTCATCCATATTTCAGCCTAATGAGCTGGTTTTGTGTTCACTGAATTACTTCTACCATGGCGTCAAAAAAGGTCTCCAATCTTTCAGTGAATGAACTTCAAGTATAATTTATTGATTTTCATTTATTTGTTTATTCATTCATTTTATTGTTATAACCTATAACCAGGTATCTATGAAAGTGCTCACTACGCCCTCTTATTACCCAGCTTTCTTACTGACATTCCAGCTGTTTAAGATGTTTGATTCTGATTGGCAAAAATCCCTTGACAACCCCTTGACCATGGTTATTAACTTTCACTAACATCAGCGACACCACCAGCGAACTGATGACAAGTCATGTCAAATCAATCTGCAGAAAGGAGTTCTGGCACATTTAGCTTCTGCTTGTTGACACCATAGACAGTAAGTTGAGGTAAAACTGTTAGCTTCCATTATTATCATGCTGGTAAACAATGTGGCTAAAATGCTAGCAGCAGAGCAGGTGACTGAAACTTTGAGTTACCGGTCGCTACAAAGAAACTCAAGCCCTGAACGGTGGTGATGATAACCATCGTCTTCAAAGTTGTGACATTTTCCCTGTTTATTTTTAAAGGTGTGTGAACCGCAAATCTCAGAGAAGAGGGAGAGGTGAATGAGGACAGTTTCATGTTAAATCGACCGACACAGGAAGAGATGAATCCATAGTAATGGAACGCTAACTGCCATTGAATCACAGGGACTATTTAAAAAAAAAAAACTGTGTCCATAAATCATTTTAATTCAATAAAATTAGATTTAAATCAAGGTTTTGTACGACGTGTCTGTATTTTAAGATAGTAGCCAAGCAATAAGCGGGATAATGTATGGTTAGCAGGTAGTTATAGGAAAGAGAACCCCTTCTAACCCCTCTTAGCAACCTGTAGGGATTCTATTTCCCATAACCACCTGCCAATCATACATTATCCCTTACTTAGCTAGTTCTGTTTCACTTGCATTCATATCTTTGTGGTGGCCCTTGTATGGGGGACAGGATTGTTGTGCTTTCACCACAGTGGGAGAAAACTGAAGTGATGACAAGGCTGGTTCAAATTTGTCACCTTGTTTATAAGCTGATCAGGCGCACCTTCCCACACTTTTGTCCCTTGAATAGTGAGTTTGCTTTATTCCACAAGTGTAGGTTTACTTCCTGAAACAGTTGTATCTTAATCAGTGGTTGCTGGTTCAATCCTAGTGTCCTTAGACAAGACACTGATCCCTAATTTGCTTGAGTGGCATAGCCAGTGGTGCACAATTGTGTATGCATGCAGTTTGTTATTACCTACGGACACTCTACAAAACATCCTCTGCCATCAGTGTGTGAGTGGATGGACATGAATGGTTGGAAGACAAGCACAGTGCTTTAGTACAGTCCATTCACTATTAACTATTTTCCAAAATATAAAAATAGTGATGCTGGACAGAAGCTGAAAACTGCTGTCCTCAAACTTAAAGCAGTCTTTTTGCAAAGTATTTAAAACATACTTTGTGAATACCACAGATAGCTTCAGGGGCTGCTTCATGGTGCAGGGCACACAGCTGGATCTCTGATGTGTTACTGTGTACCACGTTGAGCTAAAGATGCCAAATAACCATTACAACATACAACAGGAGGTCTGGCTAAACTGCATGCTGGAGAACTGATGTACCCGATCTCAAACCATTGAAGCCTAATCCGGGAAATGGAGATCATTCTGATCTTCGATGTGTGTAAGCAGGTGAATATACCTGAAGAAGTGATCCAAAGCAAATTGAACATTGGAATGGCTTCCCACATATGGCTGCCAGTTGTCTCCAGCATACTAATGCAAGGCTGAATAAAAGTGTGCTTTTAGAGTGAATAGCCCCATACACTGTAGGGAGTGCTCTTTTATGAAAGGTTTTGTGTCTGTACTCTGGGAATGAAAAATTGTTTCCTCCTGGCAAACCATTGACTTATCCAAGAAAATGGCATCAGGTGCTGTCTAAAAATCAGCTAGTGTCAATCCTAGCTTCTGGATATTATTGTTTTTAAAGTTTGAAATCAGATATGATCAGTATTATAGATCAAAGCAGCTCATTGCTCGTTATCAAATTTAATGATTCAAACTTTTATGAGGCAACTTTAATTTCTGTTACAACCCGTTTCATGAAAATAGGGACACTGCGAAATGGTGATGATAAAAAACAATTTTGATGATATGCTCATTATTTTAACCCTATACTTAGTTAAAAATTGTGGAAGAAAAAAATATTGAATGTTAAAACTTAAAAAAAAGTGTTTGTTTTTTTTAAAATATACATTCATTTTAAATTTGATGCCAGCAATATGTTACAAAAATCGAGGCAGGGATAACAAAACACTGGAAAAGTTGTGTAATGCTAAAAAAGAAAACACCTGGTAGAGCCTCTCCTGACAAATTAGATTATTTTGGAACAGGCTATTGACATGAATATGTATAAAAATGGGCGTTCCAGAGAGGCTGAGTCAATCAGAGGAATACATGGGAAGAGGTTCACCTCTCTGTGAGAGACTGCGTGAGAAAGTAGGGGAGAACGGGGTTGGTTGTCACACAGGTTGGTTGGCACACTCGTTATATCTCACCAACAGAGGGCGCTGTCTCTCAAATTGGGGTATGGACATTACCAGAATTAGGACCAGAGCTCACCTACATAGTCTTCTCTGGAGTAAGACAGCTGAACTTGAGGTGAGAGGACTTTTTGTGTTTCTCATGTCAAATTGTAAATATTCAGCTCCACAGTATTTTTCTTCTAGGCTTTTAAATGATGGGTTTATAACAAAACAAGTGTTACCCTTACAAAGTGTGAGGGGAAAGCTATAGTTTAGATTTTTATTAGCTAGCTAAGTAGTTGTTAGATGGTTGTTAGTCTTGATGCTAGCAAAAAATTCCAGTTGGGGTTGGTCGTCACATTCTCTTTAGGGTTGATTGTGACATGTAACAACCAACCCCGATGTTGGCAAAAATCATGCATGGTGAAATTAGTTTGAGTGCGCAGACCCTACATGTGCCATCCCTGTAACTCAGACAGTGACTGCATGTAGCCTAGTTAAGTAGGCCGTTATTGTTAGGTCTATTTGTTTTGTTCTTTATGTTTTTATATAGGCCGGCCTAAAGATGTGTTTCCTGTTCATGGTCCTTGCTCATTTTATGTTAAAATGCATTAAGTTATGTAGGCCTATCACTTGTCAGTGCAATTAAACTTTCAAATTTAGTTCTGCCTTCTTGCCTTTTTTAAAAGATTTTTCCCATTAAAATACCATTGTGACAACCAACCCCATAGTGTGTGACAACCATCCCTGTGATGGGGTTGGTTGTCATAATGAGTCAGTGTCTTTGATAGATAATTGCCTCTTTGTTATATTGAGTTAGAAAATGACAGGGATATACATTTCAAGCCAACACCTTAAGCTTCAATTTAATGTAGGAATGACTATTGAAAGATGTTTTGATGATGAGCAATCATCAAAACAGTAAAAATTGTGACAACTAACCCCGTTCTCCCCTACTGTTGGTCGAAAATGTCAGAATCACGTTCCTTGAAATAAAAATGCAAAAAAGAGAGGGTTTTATCTCCAGTACATAACCTAATTTGTTTATCCTACTATCATTCCTCTGATTAGCTTCGGTCAGACTCCTACTCTCAAAGAGGTTTTAGGCTTTAGATACAGAAATTGTCAGTTTTGTTGATCATGGTCTTGTTTGTTTTTGAAGGTCATAAATAGACATCAGTATCAGTTTCAATCTGTTTCACAACCAGTTAAAAAATCCCCACAGGGCTATTAATTGCCACTATAGCAACTTGCTCACATGCATCAGCTAATATCAGCTGATAAGAGATAAGAGCTAATATCAGCAGAGTCGCTGTGGTTCACAGTACTTTCCCAACCTCATCATCAGGTCCATGTTAACCATATTTTTTATGCATCTTTCATTTGACTGAGCTTCTGTTTTGCTTCATCTTTTAGGTTTCTCTGTGACTCTAAGTCTCTCTTTTTTTTCCTGCTGATTTGCTGAAAATATTTCAAAAGCAGTGTTGAAGTATGTTATTCTCAAAAACGTTTACTGTGATGTGCAGGTTGCCTGTTTGAGACAACTTAAGCCAGTAACTGCATAAAGCCCTTATCAGAAATATCAGTTTCCATAAGTTGAACTCAGGTGTCTTACTTGTTACTTCACAACAGCTCTTCCTCTGTACTTGAACACATTGCACACATCAATGGTGGTTAGATAAGCTGATGCACTTTGATGCATCTAGCACTTTGCCAGTGAACATCATGTACAATTCTAGCCTCCTTGTGCACTTGATCATTTTGTCTCTTGCTGTAAAAAGGCAGTGTAACTCCACATTGAGGGCCTTTATCTTAAAGACGTTAAAAGGGAGAAAGGCTTGCATCATGGAAATATCTAAATCTCTGTTATGTTAAGTTGAGACATCAAGGGACCTGACGTATTCTGCAGCAACAGTGATGAAAAGGAAAAGAAAATTGTGATTAAAAAGACCACGTTACACGTTCTGGCAGTACATTAAAGACTTTTTTTCAAAAGATTGGTTCCATACAGTCAATGAATTCTTAGATCCTGTGCCTGTGAAAGGTATACAAAGTTATATACTATGATGGCTTTACCTTTGTTCCACTTTGGAGGCTAATGTAGGCCACGCACTGCTGCCTGCAATGGGCCTCATTCACCAATATCTTACTAATTTGATTTAAATGCATTCCTTAAAAAAAGTCCTTGTGCAAAGAAAGTTGGGAAAAAAATGTAGATTATTTATATTTACATTTAGAGTTCATGATATTGTAACAGTCACAATCTAGTTGTTTCCATACTGCTGCAATACCAGGTAACGCCACAAGATGGAGCCTTCCCTCTTTTATGGTTTCATTTTACAGACAAGTTGCTACTCGAGAGACCACAGCTGTTGTTATGTTCTGGCCGAGAGAGGACTTTCATTTTAATGACGAGTTGGTGTAAGCTGTGCCTATTTATTATTTGTCATGTATGATTTATGAATAAAGCGGCATAGTAAGGTCGATTGTAAGTTCTGTATAATAGACTGCCGTGTGGAGATCCCTTCTCTGTCATCTTGAAGCTTTCTGATGCTATGGTGGATCGACTGCTAACTGGTAAGACTGCTAGCTCCCTCCACCTACACCAGCCACACAACAATATGAAAACTACCAAAACTCAAGAAAGAAGAAAAGAATGTAAATGCGAAAAATAGCTAATATACTGAATTGTATTGTACAGCAACAGCTATGTGTGAAGTAACATAATAATATTTGGGCATACATAGTATGGCTGAACGATATATCGTTATCGTATCGATATTGGGATATGAACATTCAAGATATTAATTTCGCAAAATCAACAATATCAACGAGATTTTCCCCGCTTGCCCTGCATGTATGCTTGCCCTAACATGTACAGCTAAGGCCAGCCAACCACCGTTGATTGACAGCTGAAGCCAGCCAATGACAAACATTAGAGGGAGGGCGCGAGGGTGACTCGGGGAATCCACAGGATGCGTGTGCGCCGCGTTACGGCTGCGACACGGCTCTGCTCCGTCCCGGGGCTTTCGCCCTGGTCCATAGGATGCGTGTTTGGAGCGGCGCGCACTCCGGAGCAGGAAACTCAAGATCCCTCGAGAACTCCAAAACGCGCGAGAACAACACAGTATAAACTTTTCCTCGTCCATGGTGTCGGATATCTTTTGAGACTGACGTCTGGCCCGATGCCACAGGTTATGACGTAATGTTGAAGAAGTGGTGAAATTTACGATCTTGTGTTTGCACATGGTGTTTATTTTGAAAGTGAGCGGATGTTGCATACGATCCTCGTGCCTGACTTCCGGGATAGTTCGATCATTTCTGTGTCGATTGACGCGTGCTGGGCGGGGGAAGCGGCGAAAATAGACTCCCCGCGTATCTCTGGCAGAGCGGCGCGGCGGAACGCTCCAGAGACGGAGCTGAGACGCGCCGCAGCGCGCCCTGTGGACTCTAGAGCATTGACTTGAATGGGAACCTATTTGCTGCGACGTGCGCGGCGCAGCCGTAACGTAACGCGACGCATCCTGTGGATCTTGGGCTTGACGGAGACACACACTGACACAGACGCTACACAGAGCTGGGAAACCAAAAGAGAAACTTAAGAAACATTTTTCAGAACAAAACACGTCCCCATTCATTGAAAGTTGAGTGCACACTGTGCTGGAAAAGACAGCGACACTGCACAACTTTTTTCACATCTTTTCTCCTTCACTTCATAATCATGCATTCACAGAAAACGGGGGTATATTGTTTATGTTTTATGGTACATTAACCTTGTAGAATGCTCTTTTGATTCAAAGAGTCTTATATTTAAGTTATAGTGTGACCAGCGGAGTCGGGCAGAGAGCTTGGGGGTCTGTGCCTCACAACTTTCCCTGCAGGCTGAGAGCTCAATTACCGCACTCTAGCTCAGTTGTTCCCAAAGTGGGGTCCTGGGACCCCTGGGGGTCCGCGAAAAAATTTGAATACATTTCTAATAAATTATAAAATTGTGCTGTGTCATTACAAACAGCATGTACACCATTGTTATGATACCATTTGGTGGCTCGAAGGGATATGTGAGTCTTGCTACAGTTAATTTTCTGAAAGTGTTTAAGATCAATTACTTGAAAAGTATAAATGTTGTCATGTTGAGTCCACAAGGAATGAAATGACCCTCTGTTTTAAAGTATACAAGTGGTATTTACTTGATTCAAATTGAAGTGTTATCTGTATATCACTATGGTACAGGTCTGAAGTATTTACATTGATACATTTTACAATACAAATAGTTCCAAGGGCAACTAAGAGTGCAAATGATAGGGTTAGGGTTAGGGTTGTGATTAGGGTTAGGGTTAGAGTTAGGATTAGGGGTGGGTTATGATTAGGGTTACGGTTATGATTAGGGTTAGGGTTAGGGTTATGATTAGGGTTAGGGTTAGGATTAGGGTTAGGGTTATGATTAGGACGGGTTAGGGTTATGATTAGGGTTAGGATTATGATTAGGACGGGTTAGGGTTATGATTAGGGTTAGGGTTAGGGTTATGATTAGGACGGGTTAGGGTTATGATTAGGGTTAGGATTATGATTAGGGTTAGGGTTGTGATTAGGGTTATGATTAGGATTAGGGTTAGGTTTAGGGTTACGGTTAAGATTAGGGTTAGGGTTATATTTAGGATTAGGGTTATGGTTGGGGTTGTGATTAGGATTAGGGTTAGGGTTATATTTAGGATTAGGGTTATGGTAGGGGTTAGGATTAGGGTTAGGGTTATAATTAGGGTTACGCTTAGGGTTAGGATTAGGGTTAGGGTTATGATTAGGGTTAGGGTTAGGATTAGGGTTAGGGTTATGATTAGGACGTGTTAGGGTTATGATTAGGGTTACGATTATGATTAGGACGGGTTAGGGTTATGATTAGGGTTAGGGTTAGGGTTAGGGTTATGATTAGGACGGGTTAGGGTTATGATTAGGGTTAGGATTATGATTAGGGTTAGGGTTGTGATTAGGGTTAGGGTTATGATTAGGGTTAGGGTTAGGATTAGGGTTAGGGTTATGATTAGGACGGGTTAGGGTTATGATTAGGGTTAGGATTATGATTAGGACGGGTTAGGGTTATGATTAGGGTTAGGGTTAGGGTTAGGGTTATGATTAGGACGGGTTAGGGTTATGATTAGGGTTAGGATTATGATTAGGGTTAGGGTTGTGATTAGGGTTAGGGTTATATTTAGGATTAGGGTTATGGTTGGGGTTGTGATTAGGATTAGGGTTAGGGTTATATTTAGGATTAGGGTTATGGTAGGGGTTATGATTAGGGTTAGGGTTAGGGTTAGGGTTATAATTAGGGTTACGCTTAGGGTTAGGATTAGGGTTAGGGTTAGTACCAGAACCAAACTTATGCAAACAGAACCAGAACCAAACTCATGCAAACAGAACCGAACCAGAACTGAACCAGAACCATACCAGCACCGTACCAGAACGGAACCAGAACAGTACCGAACCAGAACCGAATTCAAGCAAACAGAATTAGAACCAAACCCAAGCAAACCCGAACCAGAACCGAACCAGAACCGTACCAGAACCGAACTAGAACAGAATCGAACTGTACCTGAACTGTACCAGAACCGTACCAGAACCTTTCCGAACCAGAACTAAACTTAAGCAAACAGAACCAGAACCAAACTCAAGCAAACAGAACCAAACCCAAGCAAACCCAACCAGAACCTAACCAGACCTGAACTAGAACCGAACCAGATCCGAACCGGAACCGAACCGAACAAGAACCATACCAGAACCGTACCAGAACCGTACCAGGACCGAACTAGAACAGAACCGAACTAGAACTTAACTAGAACAGAACCGTACCAGAACCGTACTAGAACCGTTCCAGAACCGTACCAGAACCGTACCGAACCAGAAACTAATTCAAGCAAACAGAAACAGGACCAGAACCAGAACAAAATTCAAGCAAACAGAACCAGAACCGAACCAGACCTGAACTAGAACCGAACCAGACCCGAACCAGAACCGAACCAGAACTGAACCAGAACCAAACCAGAACCGAAGCGAACCAGAACCATACCAGAACCGTACCAGAACCGTACCAGAACCGAACTACAACAGAATCCAACCGTACCAGAACCGTACCGGAACCGTACCGGTACCGTACCGGAACCGTACCAAACCAGAACCGAACCCAAGCAAAAAGAACCAGAACCAGAACCAGAACAAAACTCAAGCAAACAGAACCAGAACCAAACTCGAGCAAACAGAACCAGAAACAGAACCAAACTGGAGCAAACATTATTGATGTCCTCAGGTTGGCATTGAGAAAAATCAGATGCCTCATGGATGGGCTGATCCGATTTCCCCTCTCAGTTAGTATTTGCCCGGTCTTTGAGAAGACTCTCTCTGAAGGAACAGATGTAGCCAGGATATACAGTCTCCCCTCAATCACCTGTATCCTATATCCTCACATGTGATTGGCCGCATGGCCGCCATGCTGACCAATCAAAACAAAGTTCTGCTGTGAGCAGAGCTGGGGCTGAGCACTGCGAGAGCTAAGCAGCGAAAGGAAAAAACTGGGAGCCCTCTCTCTCGATGCAAGCCAGCTCTTCTGATTCACTATAAAGCATCGACTCTCAGTGCCGCAGCTTTTGATCATGACACATCACTAATGTGCTTAATCTGTGTTACAATTATGAGGGGGCCTTGGACAATTTTCTCATCTGTAAGGGGTCCCTGGCTCCAAAAAGTTTGAGAAGCCCTGCTCTAGCTAGCAGGAGTGCAAACTCCCGATAGTGAAAACAAACAGAACAAAAAGAGCGACACAGCTGCACAAAAACTCCTTGACTACATGTCTTTCAATGTAGACTTCCACTGAGAGGAACATATTAGACTATTTAGGAAATAAATTAGGAACTAAATTTAGACTGTCATACCAGCTTGATCATCAATGAAAATGTCCTGGAAATGTCCTGGAAAATGCTGGGGATAATATAGCACATGAGATGAGAGGTGCATTAGCGGACTGGGATTTGAAGGGGGACCCAGGCTTTACCTGGCGATAGGAAGGTTTAACTATGTTTATTTTAATAACTTTGTTTAGAAGAGGGAGTGAGAGAGAGACAGGGTGTGTGTGTGTGTGTGTGTGTGTGTGTGTGTGTGTGTGTGTGTGTGTGTGTGTGTGTGTGTGTGTGTGTGAGAGAGAGCATGTGACAGAGAGAGACAGGGAGAGAGAGAGAGAGAGAGAGACAGAGAGACAGAGATGGAACAATCAACATTAATATGTGGTTATTTAGCTGTCTTGTAATATATTTATGTATTATTTTGTACATACATTTTCTCTAGAAAATGCAGTGAAAGGTGACAACTGGATCAGCTATGCAACAGTGTACAAATAGTTGGTGTGCCACTTCTCACACAGCTTGAAAAAGAGTGTGGCACTTGAGCAAGCCCAGAAGCGCCTCAATTGTTAAAGCAGAGCTGCAGTAAAATGTTTGATTTCTTCTTATTTATGGGTGAATTTATGTTAATATTGATGACTGACAGAGTTCTCATCAATAAAACTGCTGCCACATCCTTTTGTATTATGATGTTTTTATTCTTCTGAAAAATGCTTAGTTTTCACTGAACCCATAGTCATATCGTATCGTATCGATATCGAGATATCTGGCATGAATATCGAGATATGAAATTTTGTCCATATCGTTCAGCCCTAATACACAGTTTGTTCAGTCAATATGGTTTTGATGCAGCGGCTTTTGGGGGCTCCTGGTGGGAGAAAAAGAGTTTAAACTGTCTTCCTTCGTGAAAACTTCCACTTCGTTCAGCAATGTGCAGTCTCTATGCAGATGCATAACTCTTTTGTGTCATCTGAAACCAGGCAGAATATCTGCAGTTGTTGCTGTGGCAGTATGTTCAACATTTTCAACAAGAAAAAAGAATAAAGAAAAAAAGAGTGGGTGCATTCACCTTAAAAAGGGTTCTTGAAATTAAGCCACAGCCATTACTAATCATCTACGTGAACACACAAGAACAGTTAATCATGGAACTGTGAGTGAATGTTAATTTAAGGATACATTTTTTATTAAAAACTGTATGTCAGAGTGTAATGAACATGTATTGAAGTAAACAGGTTTTTGCATTGGAATAATACAAATGATTGAGATGACTCATAATATCCCTTTGATTTTGATGTTTATGTTTTTGTTAATAATGTAGCATGTCGAGCCATAATGTGATTATACCTACCCAGGCTATATTTGTCTATTATATGTTGAATAGAAATCCTGCAACAAGCTCAGATGTCAATCCAGTCATCTGGCAGAGCTGTATGATAATATTTATTATTGAGTTTATTTATAATTAGCCATTCATTTACGTATTCAACACACCAGCTCATTAAGACATATGAGACAAGTAAACATATATGCATTTTTGATAAACCGTGGACCTAAATGTGATTGACGTTTAAAATGTCCTGTCATTACTTGGAGTTGTAGGAAAACCAGTTTGTTTATGTTGCACTGTTGACTTTAGTTTCAACAAAGCAATGCTAATGTTGCCAGTGAGGTTTATGTGGAGGTATTGCTTTTCAGGCTGACCTTATGTGGTTTCCTCAAGACTGTCACTGTTGTCAAATCTTCATGAAATATTCAATGCAGAGGTCGCACACCTCAAGGATTCATATAGTGTCACTTGTCACAATCCAGTCTGGGAGGGTTTTTCAATAAAGTTTGAAAACATAGTCGATGACACTTTCCTGTAGGTATAAAGAAAGTTACCGTTCAACAGCAAAAACAAACGTAGAAGTTGGATAATTTGCAGTACTATTGTACAAAGAAAAGGAAAGAAAACTACATTCAGTTCCAATATGCCCTGCTCTTTTCAGTCCCTCCACAGCATTAAATCTGCATCTGAAAGATAGAGCACAATGAAGAACTATTCACCACATTACAAAGGTTGCTCCTGGCAATAATTGGCTGCTAACGAATGCCACTAAAAAGCTGCAGTGTGTTTGGATGCGCTCCCAAAAGAATAAACAAACATAACTAAGTTGTCATAAGCATCTAAACCAAAAGTGAGATTAAAACAGACAAACAAGAACATAGACAATAAGCCATGGTGGGCCCTGGTGTTGCAGTTGTTCACTCTCTTGCATTGTGTGAGGAACCAGGCATAAACAGTCACTTTTGGTGCCAGCATGCCATTTATTTTGGTAATAACAGAAGCATTTTGGGCCTTTTGCAGCCACTTCTGAGGTAATAAGCTCCACCAGGACACAGCAGACTGGCCATAAATAGTTGTAGGCCTGTCCAGTCACTCCCAGATGCCACATGTGGCCCTTGCTAATGCCCCCAGGAAAAGGAAATTAAATTGAACAGACTCAGACCCAAGGTGAACTGGTCTGATAATGCCAGACTAGTCCTCAGTGTCAGTGCAGAACCGCATGGTATAGAACAGGCAGGTAGATAAAGGGATTTTAATTGGCTCCATACAGCTCTACTATGTATAAATGTAGCCTTTCTTCCAGAACTTAAGGCATCTTCTCTGCATCATCCTTTTCTATTACAATCTTCTTGGTTGCCCAACACCAATCTACCAAAAAGCCTTGTTCCCTTTCTGGGGCCTAATGGCTTGGTGGATACATGTGTAACCTAAAGCACCAGACGCACAAAAAAACATATTCATTCATCTTTTCATTTGATATCCTTGCAAAGTTTGCTCTGTGACTTCTCTGTACTTGTAGGAGGCTTAACTTTTAATTTTTTTTAAAATGCATTATGATTCAGTATTTGTCGGTGACTAATGTTCACCAGAAGCTGAGTATGCTTGCTTTGAAATGTGACCAATATAACACCATAAAGCTTTTTACATATCTGTTCAGAGAGTTTTCTAATCTATTTGGATTCAGGTCTTTGAATGCCTCAGTCTGTAGATACACATCAAAGAGTCATTACGTTCTGTATGCACCCTGAAAACTTTAGAGGGAAAAATTGAATGAGTTCTTTTGCTGTCTTGTGTTTTATGATGCTGTATAATAGCAAATATTCCGGCTTTACAGCTCTATGCAAGTTCCAGTCAAGTGTTATACATGAACCCTCCATATTCTATGAAATCGCTCATTAGAAAGAGCAGAATTTCAAGGTAACTCCTATAAAATAAAGAAGTGAGAAAATGGGACTGTTTACTTCACCGAGTCAACAGAATAACTGGCAAGGCCTGATATAAATTCAGAGTGAACATAAAGTGTTTTCCATTTCATTTTCAAGGCACACAAACGGCAGAATGCCTCAAGTCGATGCACTCGGAGTAATACAGGGGAAAGAGTGGAGGAGTAAGTCCACAGAAACTCATTTGAAAGGGTGACAGATCCTTTCCTCTGCAAGACTGATGCATTTTGTCATTAAACAGCCTTGTCTTGACAGAGAGTGACAAGTTATCATTTACTTCAGTGGTGATTCAGTGGATAAAAAGCAGATAGTGATGTATTACACACAACTCTAAACCACCAGATTAGACGTCCTGGGCTGAGTCTAAATGTCCATCCTGAAAGCTCAGTGGGTGTTTGGCTGTAGGCAGTGCATGTTTCTGAAGTGTTCTGAGTAAAATTCTTCTCAATTACAGTAATTAGTGTGCTATATATAGCCGCAGGCATGTACATCAAAGCAAGGCGTAACACCCATGCTGCTATAGAATATGGGTAGCATTTAGCAAAGTCAGATGGTGCTTTCTATACAGCTGGGGTTCTCACAATCCCCCCTTCTGCCTTAGCTTCTGGGAGCAGATGCAAAGATGGAAGGTCAAGAACTATCAAAGGTTGGAGATGTTACTTTTAAAAAGAAGAGTCCTGTTTTCCTCATCTTGTCTAAGACTCTGTTAAGTTTTCTTTCTGGCAGTGTTGCTGAGTGAAGTCACCGAACCTTGAGTCTAATCTCGAGTCCCCTGTCTTCAAGCTGAGTCAGAGTCACCATAGAATAGTCCAAGTCGAGTCTTACTTGAGCTCCTATTGCAATGGAAAGTTAACAACCTTTGTCAAGGGGTTTTGACCAATTAAAATCAAGCATCTTACACAGCTGTAAGAAGATCAGTAAGAGAGCCGGGTAATAAAGTCTGCTGACAGGTTGGTTCTCACAAACTTTAACATGAGGGAGAGTGGATATCTTCTTCTAGAGTTCATTGACAGTTGGTTAACTGGTTTAGAGGTACATTACTGTCACAAACTGGAATACAGTGATACAATGGAAGCTGATTTTATTTGCATGCAAATATTGAAGGAATAATGAAGGGTCTCAAATGACACTGGTTTGCTTTTTTAGGTAATAAGGATGGGATCATCTGCAAACTTATCACAACTTTGAAACATCACAAAATGACTTAAAACCATGGAAGTGATGAAAAGCAGTAAAAGATCACACTTACTTGGAGCTGAGCTCTGCTGCTAGTCAGAAAACAACAAAATAGCTCTGTCTTTATCATGTTTGTCTGATGGTTTCATTTCGTTTAAGGTTTGACTCCTGCTTCTTTAATTAATGTAAATCATTGGTGTGTCCTTGTTTTTTTTAAGGTGTTTTGATGTCATCCAAGCGAGAAATTAGCACCACAAATTGTTTACCTCATCTGACAGTAGTTCTGCAGTGCCAAATCAGAACTAAGTTTTCTCTGGCTCCTCTTCTAATAGAGTAGGTAAAGACTGTATGCTCTTTAATATTGCTAACAGGGATGCTAATATAATAGCGGAATCAAGGTTTGTTTGGTAAGCCATCTGTCTTGACTGGCTGAGTAGAGACAGAGAGAGCTGTGCAGGAATATGCACTTCTTTAGTCAAGTGTTGATTTTGTAAGACCACACCCAGATCTGGTAGACAGCACAGTCCTGATTCCCCTCACCCTGCAAATCTGTGAGAACTTTATGATACTGACAACTGCAAATGATAAACCATTTATTTCTTTCATGTTTGGGCAAAGTAATTCTGTATTTTGTAGCGCATGTGATGGAGCCTTTGGAATGAAACAGCCTTGTCGTCTCAATTTGATTTATTTGGTCTTGAAATGCAGACTTGAAGGGATGTTGCCCACGAAATGGGACACAGCACAGCGAGGGAAAGGTTTTTCTTTCAACATGTTCACAAACAGAGATAACTGCTTGCACACATAAACAAATCTTGGCTATTTATTTCAGGCATGTCAAAGCAGCCTGTGAGATTTCCAAAGCAGATAAAGATGGAGCCACGCAGCATGAATATCCCACTGATGTGCCCAGATTGCTATCTCAGGCTAAGTGCTTATACATGAAAAAAAATGGTGCTGAATGTTGCTGCAGTGCTCCCAGATGAAGTCCTCACAGCTGTAATGTCCATTGAAATGAATCTGAAATGGAATTTAATTGCATTAACTTCAATCAACAAGCTGAAACAGATGGAACTGCTTGTCTAATACAGTGATAGAAGCTCTCAAAGATGAATACTGTAAGTCATTAGTCTTCGTTTTCTATAGGATATCTCACCAGTGGATTTCATATTAGACATATAGGCAGCTCATGAAGCTTATTCAGAAAGAAGATAATCTCTGATACGTTATCAGGACTGTCTTAATGTAGAGAAGATATGCAGACATTTAATTCCCTATATGTGAATCAGTGAGCCTTTTGTCTAATTGCCAGCCTTACAAAAGCTAGGCTTACTCAGGACCATGCAGCAACCTCCGGCCTTAAAATATGAAGCCAATGTGGAAGTTTTAAAAACTGCAGTTCATCTAGCGTCTGCTTCCCACAATGCAAAATTGGTCTGACAGGTCTGGGCCAGATCTGGCATCAAGCCGGCACTGCTGGCTGACTGCTGGCATTGCAAGTGGTATGTCAACCAGATGTGGACCACATCTGGCCCGATTGTGGCTTGGTTTATGTGGCCCAGATCTGTCCATGCCGCATCTGGGCCGATTAAGGTTGAGCTTGTGATTCAGCTGGCCCATGTGTGGTCCGTCTCTGGCAAACTATATCTGGGCCACTTAAGGGCCGTCATTCTTTGTGGTATGTTGGTTGAGTCTAAGTCTATTGTGGGCCAGAACCGGGCCAGACCGATTTTGTTATGTGGGTTGAGGCTGGCTGTAGAAGCAAGGAGGCTAAAGGCCCATCTCATTTCACCTCTTTGCCTCTTGCTCGGTTGACCGAAAGTTAGGTTGAGTCAGCATTTCCAATATGACAACTGGGTCACAAGGACTACGCCTATTTATTATACATTCTGTGGTCGGGACGTATCATTCCAAGGGTTTCCCCTGCTTTCCCTACAATGGCTGTCAATGTGAGGCTGAAAATACATGAGCTTAGAATAAATAGAGAGATAGAAGGTATGTAAGGCATGCTAACAAAAACTAGGAAGTGTAAGAGGATTCAAATATACACATGAATTCCATAAAACTGCCATGAGTTACGATGGACAACATGTTTCCCTTTGCTTGTCTTATAAACATGGTATATCTTATACATATTTCTTGATTTGTACATAAGCAGCTCTTGTTTTCTGAAGAATATTCTCATCCTGCTGTCTTTCAACAGACAACCGTATCATTCATGTTGAATCTTTGTCTGGGAAAATGTCATAAAAAAGGCTATTTTAGCGTGCTGCATATAATCACCATGTCTTGACACCAACCAGGTGGCAGCAGTGACAGGTATTGAAAATTTTAATATAGATAAAGTCAATCGTCTTGCTGATGGTGTAGCATACCCTTTCTTATTTTGAAGGTTACACATACAAGTCAATGGCAAGACTCAAATTTGCATTGGATGATGTGAAATTGCATTTCCTTTCCAGTTAGAAAATTCCAATTTGAGCTTGAAATTTTCTAGACACCCATAAATTCCTATCAGCGTGCATTTTATCCTGATGTCATATGATTGCATCAGAAATGGTCAATCCCAGCAAAGCATGACTTTCTACGTTTTACAACATTATGAATATATTCCATCATGGTTTTCACGATAAACACACATGGAAATCAGTTTATTTTTCTGTTGTCAACAGGATTGCAGCTGTTATGACTTATAACATACAATGCCATTCAACAGAGACATGTGGACAGGCAATCTGCAGCTGAAATAGAATGTAAGTGGTTGGTTTCAATACAAAAGTCCATATTCTGAGAAGAGCCGAGTCTGACCTAGCTAACATCAAACTGAGCATCAGGTTGCATGATGCAGCAGAAGGGTCCAGACAGTTCCTGGAGAGGTTGTTTGAGTAGATCTTAGTGACTGGATAGCAGTGTTTTGTCATATTTAATTTACAATATTGTCCTGTACACATGTAAAAGTACTGTTATCTGCCAAATTGATTAATCTCCAGGATCCTTTGCAGTTGAAAATGACACAGACAATCGGCGGCTGGCTCCTCTGAAACAACCCAATAGCAGCATGGGCATGCCTTAAAAATGATTATTCAGTCAAAGCCATCCTATCAGTGATGGTCTCAATTGCTTTTATAGTTCATACAGAAGCATCAGTGTTAATTTAATGTCCTCAGAAGAGTTTGAACTACAGTATGACTTAAGAAACATACATTATCCCTCACTGATCAACAAGTATATTCTGACCACCAGTGCAATCTAATGCAACATAATACAATACAACAGCTCTACCATAAATTACCTTTTTAACAAAGCTTCTACATTTTCAGTTTTAGTTGTCATGAGAGAAATGTGATGATTGCACTTAAATGTTTATGGTTGAGGTTCTATCCTCTGACTTCAACTACAGTTTGAGAGCTTTCAAAGGATTTTTAGTGACAATGGTCAGAGTTCCATCCTGATGTAACACCTACAGTATGAGTATTGTCGAGTGGTGAGGAAGGTTTTTCAATGGGAGAACCGGTTGTTTCTATCTGTCCATCAATCTATCCACAACCCTCTATCTATCTATCCATCCATCCATCCATCCATCCATCCATCCATCCTCCCACAGTCATTAATCCAACCAACAATCCATCCATCTAACAATCCATCCATCCAAATGAATCCATCCATATATCCAATCACTCCATCCATCCAACCATCTGTCCATCCATCCATCCATCCATCCATCCATCCATCCATCCATCCATCCATCCATCCATCCATCCATCCATCCATCCATCCATCCACCCATCTGCACCTATCTCAGTCCTGTGAGTGACTGCTGACCTGTCCAAGGTATTCCCTCTCTGTTGTACAAAGACAGCTGGGATTGCTTCTTTTTTTTATATATATATTTTAAATGAAGACTTGTAGAACACTCAAAGGAATGTTCAAAGGAGTGTTTGACACCAACAGTCTAAACAACACAGAGCTTATAAAGATAAATATAAGAAAAAGTGCACACATCTGCAGAAGAAACATTTCAAGTTATGTGAACAGAATGATACCAAATCAGCAGATTTACCCACACAAAAATGCAAGGGCTGAAGAATGCTTTTTCTTTAATACTATACTCCAACCCCCACTCTCTCTTTTTCTTTTCCTCTCACACACACTCACACACACACTCTCTCTTGCACACATAGTAGTCAGAAGAAGCAGCACTGCAGACCCTAAAGCCATGTTATAAGTCAAGACAGGGTAGAGGGTGCATGTAGCTCTAATCCTCCAATTAATTCTCATTCCCCACAAGTGGAGGACCCCAGAGAGCTTCTTGACACTTCTATTAAAAAGTAAAAATGAAACACAGCATGAAGGTGAAGCAAGAGAGATCTCTTTCTTCTGCCCATCTCCATGGAGAGCAAAGTTTTACCACAGTTTTTGGCTAACAGTTATATTTTTCTTTCTACTTTCCTTTTCGCCCTTCTCATGTGGGAAAATAATCAGATAGCAAGCTACTATTCAGATCACAATACATTATGTAGGATACTGAGAATAACACAGAGGAAGTGCAATTATGTTGTATCATCTTGTACCCCTGTCATTAGATTAGGTAACACCTGCCACAAGCACATTAAGGAAACACACATTCAGCACCTGGCAGGATAAGTTAATACGCAATATTTCACAAGATCCTGTGGCAGGAAGTCAGATCTGCTGTATGATAACTGTGAACTCTGAGTCATGTGTTCAGATCAGTAAGTGAAGGTGTCATGAAACAGAAGTTATCTGAAAACGGAAATAACATTTGACATTTGTAAATCATACATTCAACTTTTACCATATGATTCAATTTACACATCATACACGTACCTTTAATATTCATATTAATATATTATAGGCTGCTAAACAAATACCAATTTCACTATGTTTTATTTACCTGCTGTTTCCTAGTCCGTCTCACATGAGCCATTCCGAGCAAAGATATTATGGATACAAGATGTCTCACTCCCCAGCAATTCAACTATCTGTAAAACAATATAACATCTGTGCACAGTATGAAAACATGTGCAATGATGTCACTAAGGAATCATTCATTTTTAAATGCATCGGTGACTAATTTTAGTTGACTGCATCATCAAATCATTGCACTCCATGTCTTTATTGTCACTGTCAGCGTATGTGATGATTCATTTTCCATTCATCAGTCCTTGAACACCTCAATGTCACAAACCTTGTTCTTTCATTGATTACTTCATGTGCTAATTTAGTTTGTAGATTTCTGTCTTGTAGTGTACAGTAATGTGTCTTTTAACCTTTTTTTTTTTTTCCAACAATAAAAAGAACATTTTCAAATTTACTAGACCTCTTTTTACATGTAATATTATTATCAGCTTGTTTTATTGTTGAGGTCTGCTAAGATAAAATAGCAGAATCAAGTATTTCATATAGCCGTATAATAAATTAGGGATAGTGTATAGACACAGGACCCCGAATGCAAAGCTGGAATTCTAATTTGCATAAACATCCAACATTCACTATACATTGTCCTGCTTATTACCAGGCAACCAACTAAATACATAAACAAGTTGACACAAAACATTCATTTAAAGTGACTTTATTACAACTTTTGTTTTTTTTTCGTGCAGGACGAATCAACATTAAACTGAACATTTCAATTCATGGTCAACCAGAGTTGTAGATGAGTCACCAAACCTCATGTCCAAGTTGAATCTCAAGTCCCCAGTGTTCAAGTCGGAGTCGAGTCCCCATTACCCGAGTCCGAATCTAGTCCTTATTATTAATATTATTCATTATAAGAAGGAGCACTGTTTGATTCTAAACTACTGACAGTATGAACCTCAGAGTGTGATCTTTCGGCGGGGTAGAAAACACTTTTCATTTATTAACATTAAACTCTGACTGATCCTATCAACGTGTCTGGAGATTGAAATATTAATTAAGTTAAAGTGATGCGTGTATTACATAAATGCGAATGGAGCCTCTCTTAATGATGACACACACTTCTTGTTTCTTCTCCGCTGGGCTCACTGTGGCTCTCTAAAATACCTGCATCCCACCTGCTATTACTCAGAGTTATAACTAACCAAACCACTTGGACCCAGTGGTCCACTCACTTTAGTTGCTAAAATTACCGGTATAGTCTGCTAACAGTGATTACAGTCTAAGTTTAGCATCTTACTTGCTTTTCTGTGTGCAAACTTGACAGATGTCTTTAAAGTTTGTCCCTGCATTTGCTGTTAGTAAAGCTGCCCATTCTTCTTGGCAAAAAGCCTCCAGTTCCTGTAAATTCTTGGGCTGTCTTGCATGAACTGCACGTTTGAGATCTCCCTAAAGTGGCTCAATGTTATTGAGGTCAGGAGACTGAGAAGGCCACTCCAGAATCTTCCCTTTATTCTGCTGTAGCCAATGGCAGGTGGACTTGGCCTTGTGTTTTTGAAAGTTGTCATGTTAGAACGTCCAAGTACGTCCCATGCGCAGCTTCCGGGCTGATGAGTGCAATTTTTTCTCCAGTATTTTCTGATAACATGCTGCATTCATCCTGCCATCAATTTTGACTAAGTTTCCTGTTCCTTTGTAGCTCACACATCCCCAAAACATCAGCGATCCACCTCTGTGTTTCACAGTAGGTAGTGTACTTTTCATCATAGGCCTTGTTGACTCCTCTCCAGATGTAACATCTATAATTGTGGCCAAAAAGTTCAATTTTGGTCTCACTACTCCAAATAATTTTGTTCCAGAAGTTTTGAGGCTTGTCTCTGTGCTGTTTGGCATATTGTAAGCAGGATGCTTTGTGGCATTTGCGTAGTAATGGCTTTCTTCTGGCGACTCGACCAGGCAGCCCATTTTTCTTCAAGTGCCTCCTTATTGTGCATCTTGAAACAGCCACACCACTTTTTTTCAGAGAGTCCTGCATTTCAGCTGAAGTTATTTGTTGGTTTTTCTTTGCATCCCGAAAAATTTTCCTGGCAGTTGTGGCTGTAATGTTTGTTGGTCTACCTGAACGTGGTTTGTTTTCAACAGAATCCCTCAATTTCCACTTCTTAATCAGAGTTTGAACACTGCTGACTGACATTCTCAAGTCATTGGATATCTTTTTATATCCCTTTCCTGTGTTATACAGTTCAATTACCTTTTCCTGCAGATCCTTTCACAATTATTTTGCTTTCCCCATGACTCAGAATCCAGAAGCGTCAGTGCAGTGCTGGATGAAACATGCAAGGGTCTGTCAGGAGCCCATTTTATACACACACACACTGATTACAAGCAAACAGATCACAGGTGAGGATGGTATCTTTTATAGCCATTTACAGTTGTTTGACAATAAATGGCTTCACCCAACCACTAATCATGAGTGAAAAATTTTTTTTTGTGTTATCATTCATATTCTCTGAAAAATGGCCAAGAAATCACAAATTCTGCCAGGGTATGTAAATTTATGAGCACAACTGTATGTTTTGGAGTCATTCTTTCCACATGTGGAATTTGAACCATGTTGCCAGCACAACAATAAAATGATAGTATGTGTACAAAAGGGTTTGCCTAATATGGGCAAAAAGTAAACTACTCTGCAGCCACCTCCCTGATTTGGAAGCTTGTGTATTTTGATTTAGAACTTCTCGGAGGCAAGAATTCATCCTCAGCTAGAGAGATCACCAAAGAAGGAGAGCGAGACTGAGCGGACCTCAGGGTCTGAGTGAGCCGAACACCACCACTGTGCTGCTGGGCTTTTTATCTGCTCCTGATTGATGTCCTGGCAGGAGGAGCTGACTGTGGCCCAAATGAAAGCTCTCACTGGGGGTAGAGTCGCTGCTACAGGGAGCGCTGGTTAGCCGCCACAGGGAGGTGTGGGTGCTGGCTCAGTGAAAGCTAGAGCTGAGGCTGGTTGTTGTATTGATCAGCTGAAGGCCTCATGTTAGATAATGTCACCCTGAACCCTGTTAAAAGGTCGAGACAGTTTGTGATAGTGGCTGCTATGCAGCTCTGCCTCACAGAGAGGGGCTGTATCTTCTTTTCTTTTTTTGTTTTGTTTTGCATTTCGTGTCTTTGAGATGTCACAATCTGCTTTTGATCCATTAAAAAGTGGAAGTGACACAGCATGTAAGATAAGCAGATTATCAAAGCCACCTTAACTGCAGCAAACAACATCAGAAAAATATTTGGTGATAGTTAAAAGTTCAAAGATAAATGCTTGTTCAACTTGAAAAATGAATACTAATTAATTTAAAAACAAAAGCACTTCACAGTCCAAACATTGCACTCCTAAAACATTCGAAAGAGTTGATATATCTCAATGCATATTTGATACTGCAGACTAAATTTGTCATTATTTTTGTGCACATTTTCTCCTTATATAACCTCCAGACTTCATTAACCACAATGCAGCTTGAAATCCAATGGTTAGTTGGCAGAGGTGTCAAGTAACAAAGTACAAATACTTTACTACCTTACTTAAGTAGAAATTTTGGGTATCTATACTTTAGTGGGGTAATTATTTTTCAGCCAACTTTTTACTTCTACTCCTTACATTTTCAAACAATTTTCTGTACTTTCTACTTCTTACATTTTAAAAATTGCCTCGTTACTCTTATTTGATTCCGGTTTGTCATCTTTAAAAAAACAACACATATTTATGTACATTGACATTACAATGAAGGCCAATTATAACATGCCTGTGAAGTTTGACTTTTTTGCACCATTACAATACTTAAAGGCAACTAGTCATCATATCGTCCGCTCCATGAAACATGTTAATGCTCAGTAGTACACATATACAGTATGGTTCATTAATGTATGTGCATTGTACGAAAAGCCCTTCGTTTTCAATGGGCATAAATGCGGCTGAAACAGGTGCAACCCAAATATTTCAACATTAACATATTAATATAACATTATAGTCATTATGGTCTTTAGAAAAATGATTTTTGGGGGGGAAGGTGGCATAGTGCACTATAGGCCCCTGTGGCACAGCCTAAGCTTTTGTCCTTAATGGCATTTTTCCCCCTTCCATTACTTTTACTTTTACACTTACTATTACTTTAAGCAGTTTTGAAACCAGTTTTACACTTTTACTTGAGTAAAAGGCTTGAGTTGATACTTCGACTTCTACAGAAGTCTTTTTAAACCCCAGTATCTATACTTCTACTTGAGTAATGAATGTGAATACTTTTGACACCTCTGTTAGTTGGTAGGTGGGTGCATTGTACTAATAGCTGCTCCAGCAGCCTAGACTTGCTAGCGCTGATCAGATGGAGGAGGCAGCAGACGTTTAATGAACTCACATCATTCTGACCCCACACTGCAAGTTCTGTCTGTCCTCAGATCTGCAAAAAGATAAAGTGTACTTCTTCTAACTACATGTTATAAATCAAGGAGACATGTCCTAAAAGTAAAAGTTTCTTCATAAGCATAACAACAGGTGGCTGTTCAAATTGCATAACTTATTATTTCACCATACATGACTCAACATGTACTGATCAAAAGTTGAGTAAACAAGATGTCTTTCAATGCAACTGGGTCTGTCAAGTCCCTTTGTAGTTTGTATCCATGGTGTGGAATGTTGGCAAGGTTTTCTGCTCAAACATTGTTGTAAATTTCTACCAGAAGTTTAGTCGTAGTCTTGCAGTTTGTGACCCTGCAAGATCCCCAGTCTTTGCAAAAACTTTACTCAGACTAAAAACTCTGTGACTTGCTGCCACTTTGTCCTCAGAGGTGAGAGGGTGTCAGACGTTAGCCTTTTAAAAGTATTTTCAAAGCTTGGTCAAAGTTTTCTAGTGTGTGGAAGTCACTGATTCCTCATGATGAAAGGCCAAATGCCTCCATCCACATACAGTGGTGGCCAAAACTATCAGAACACTTGGCATATTTAAGAGGTTTCAGTTGTTTGGTTGAATTGCCCATTAAAATACCCATAAAATGAATTAAATATCTACAAAGTCATCATTATGCTCACCATAGAATAGAGCCATCATTAGGAGATTTTGGTCATTTTCCTTAAAAAAACAAGCTCGGCCTATTTCACTGTCAATGTCAGGCAATCATGTCCCTTCACAGAAGAAGCCAAATTACCTGTGTAATCATTGTCGGGTGTGATGATGGTTAAATTGATGGTGAGGACACAGTTGTGTGATTCTTTTGAATGTACAAAACCTATCATGCTCATTAAGTGATTGATAACACCAGTTTTTGTCACCAAGGCCGCACCACCAATTGGTATACATTCAAAGCCTCTAGAAGAAGTCTTGAACATTTGTTGCTGTCTGAACATGGATACGTTTAAGAAGAGGCTAACAAGTGAGCAACGGGTTTGAATAAAGGCCCTTTATGATGCTAGCTGGAGTTACTGCTGCATAGCCAAGTACTTGAGATGCAGTCAGAGCACTGCAACGAATACTTTAGATCGCTATGATGCCACCAATTCACTCCAGAACCGAAAAGGGAGAGGTATAAAAAAGAAACTTTCAGATGGACAAGTAAAGCATCTCAAAATGACATTTCAGCCTCAGGAACAGGTGACTTAGTGGAAGTTGATGGGTTCATGGATATGAAAGTATACCACAATATTCTTGTGAGGCACAGAGTACCATGTGGGAGTCGTCTTATTAGGCCAATGGAAAATGATCCTAAACATTCTTCTAACTACTGTTGGAACTACCTGCAACAGAAGGAATCTGTTGGAACATTGAAAATGATGGACTGGCCCCCTCAAAGTCCAGACCTCAACCTCATCAAGCAAAATGTGGGGCAAGTTGGAGATTATCTGGACAGATCTATTGTACATTCAAAGGAAACCCTTTGGCTTGAGTTGCAGAAGTCATGGGATTACATTAGTGTTGAAGTTCTCAGGAAATATATTGACAGTATGTCAGAGATGTGGTGCTGTAATTGCTGCAAAAGGTGGACATACGAAATATGGGAATAAGAATCCAGGTGTTTGTACAGTCTGTTTGGCGCACTATAGCCTACTTTTTCAAACATGTCCTCTTATGGAGGAACCGATACATGAAGAAGCTGCGTTACTCTGCAGGGAGATGCATTCACATGGGGATTTTCAGATCCCAGCTGGATGTTTCGTCATTTCCAAATAACTACATATAGGAACATGCCTTACATTCTATTGTGTGTCTGTATGATCTTATAAAGCCTCACTTCACCAACATCACCCATCGTGGACGTGCTCTTACATCCGAGCAGATTCTCTGTGATGCCCTCCGTTTTTCTCCAAATGTCCATTTTCATTTGTGTGAAACCAGTATTATGTTAAAGCTTTGGACATTGAAACAGCCACTGAAATATATATATATTATGTATGCCTCCTTTGTTCAATATGTCAAACAATACATAAGCGCAGTACCACTGTGAGTCTAGTATGACTAGGCTTTACCTGTGTGAACTATGTTCTTGTATTTCATTTTCAGCTGCTACAAATTGTACTTTTCTCCACCTGGAGTGCATCTAAATAAAAATACGTTTACATTAGTACAATGCAATTCCACGGAAGCATATAGTGAATACATGAAGTCTCAAAAATCTCTAATAGAGAATTATTATCAAGGTAGGCCTGTGCAAAGTTGACAATACCATCTTCGTTACTTAAAGACTGTAGTATCTCCCAATGTCCTCAACCCAAAGTAAATACAAGTGGATTAAACTGAACAAACGGGGCATGTTTACTTCCTAGTGTGGCCTTGAGGTGCTGTTTGGATTTTTCCTGGAGCGGAATGAGATTAATAAAAAAAAAAAAGGCTGATTTTTTAAATTCATAAAAACATTTCTCATAATTCTGAGAATATTATCTTGTTAATTCAGAAAACCAGAGCAGAATTTCTATTCTCATGTGAATGCCATATGCTTCTGTACAATTCTACCTGTTTCCCCCGTCCAATCAAATCCCATCCAGCTCTATTTGTATAGCACCTTTCATGCATACACGTACGCAGCCCATAGTGCTTCACATAGAACAGACGATTTTACTACTTATTGATCACTGTAACTCTAATAATACAAGAATAAGAATAAAAGAATATCTAAAATCCATGAAAAGTTCAAACAAATAAAAATGAATAAATACTTCCAAAAATAATTAAATAAACAAATAAAAAAATAAATAGCAATACAATGAAATATAATAATACATATTGTTAAAAACAACAATAATTAAAGAGCTTGATGTTCTAATGTCAAATTGTGAGTTCCAGCGTTTTGGAGCATAAAAACAGAAAGCTCACTCCCCAGCACTTGTGTTGGACACATGAGGAACATTTAAAAAATAATCCCAGAATATCATCAGTGTGATTACATTTTAAACAATTAGACTACATTCAAACGTTCACATTGTCTGGACCATGCTGCTTCTCCCTTATTCCTGCTGCTGCAGTGTTGCTTTTCTTCCTGAAAACATGCTTAATAGCCATGCGACTGCAAATGGATTTCCAGCTAAAGCAGGGTTAAGTATTTGAACTGCTTTTTGTTGCCTGTTGCCATTGTGAAACCATATCCCAGAGCTCAATTAATGTTATCTTTTTATAGCAATGGGACACGCACTGAACTCTGAACGAAGCCTCTCAGAGCTGATTGAAGAACCCAAATCAGTTGTTCTGGCACCAGAAAGTTTCCCATCTGTGAGTAAATCAACTCAGTTCAGAGTTTGTTGACCCTTTTCATGAAACGGGACCCTTGGGGGGTGGTCTGTGGAACTTTTTTTGTTTTCTGGGATTCTATTTTTGCATGTTTGTAGCTGGCCTGAATAAACTCTTAGAACCACAGATCCCATTCATCATCTCCACTCACACTGCTCATAATCCTACCGTTCAACACCATTTATATAAATCAGCCAAAAATGTGCTCCAGCTCAAACAACCAAGAGTGTAAAATGAAGAGGAAAATATACGCAAGAGTTATATTATTCCAACATATGAATATAACCTTTGCATAAACCAGATTTGTCTTCTAATTTTTGATCATTCAGCTATATTTCCCTTCGGAGTGATTTTTCACTTTAACATAAAAACATATTCCCCCTTTTATTACATTCCACAAACACTGCAGACTTACACTGCAGCTGGTGTAGCTAGCACTCTGACCCCCCAGTGTGTGTGTGTGTGTGTGTGTGTGTGTGTGTGTGTGTGTGTGTGTGTGTGTGTGTGTGTGTGTGTGTGTTGTGTTACACATCATTAATCATATCAGTCACCTCCCTCTGCCTGTGCGAAGCCGTTGTAGCAGTGAGCCGCTTGCTTGCTGTTAACATGCGGGTCACACGCAGCAGATGACCTGCAGTTTGAGTTATTTTCAGACCCTCTTTTTTCCCTCTGAATATATTGGATTATTCTGCCTTTAACAGGCTAACACTACAACATGGGTGTTAGTGTCACTGTGCTTTTCATCTCTATAACATATTACTCACCTCCCCGGCTTATGCTGAATTTTTGTTGCCCAAGAATCCACTTCCTCTTTCGTCCCATTTGCAAAACATGTTTAATCTGATTATCTTCAGCGCAATACAGTCAGACTTTTTAACTTCTCCCTGGCCTTGACTTTACTCATGACTTAGCAGAGAAAAATGGAGGAAAAGACCTCTTATCTGAAAGCATTACTTTTAGCTGAAGCCCCTTTTCATTCCTGACAGCTTGATTTTTTTTTGTCCCCCTCCTTCTCTCCTCCGGCAGAAAGAATAGCGCAAATGTAATCCTGGGTTACGATTTATCACCCAGCAGTGTACAAGGTGAAATGTAGCAGTGCCACAGAGGGAAAAGAAGGCGCTGAGGCAGGAGAGGAGTTTGGCAGGTGATTTGCTGGAGATTTAAAACAGAACCAATCCTGGGACCATCTTTAGGATTGTAATAAATGATGAATAAAGATGTCTATAACTGCAGGTGTTGGAATGATAAGCTACTTGTGATTGGTCTAATCATTCTCATTAGCAAGTTCTATCAACTTAAAACTCTTAAAATACAGACATTCATTAAAGAGCAACTTAAGGAGGACTCCGATCTTGTCTTTCTTCAAATATGGAAATGAAAAATGTTAGGCTAACCACTCTTGATGTTATTTTTGTTTTCTGAAACTCATTTTAAATGCGAAAAAGAAGCAGGCGTACTGCTGATTAAGAGCTTTGATTTATTCGAATAGATAGATTTAAACAGTTACATACAAGAAGTGACCAAACATTCCTTTTTGGTTTGTCGTCCACACACAATCTCTGAACAATCTTTAAAAACAATTTTACAAATATAATTAGTTCTATGCAAATTTCAACAAACATTTCAAAACAAGAGTGCAATATGTACAAAGAACAAACATTTATAGGCTAAGGACATGTGAAAAATGACTGGAACATGACTGTACATGCTTGATTCATTCTTTTAGAGAAGTACATTATTTTAGGATGGTCTATACATGGAGTAACCACAAGTGCCTTGTTCCCAAGTTCCCTGTATTCTCTTTTAGAACAAACAGCTGTGCAACAGATTAAGTAAGCACAACAAATTTACTGGAGATATGATTCAACTATATGACTTAGTAATATATTGCAATAAAGGAAGGCTAGGTGTGTCTATGTTACCTACACCTCACCATAATCATCTAAAAAAAAAAATCATGGTTGCATAGTGCAAAAAACTGCAGTTCCTCTTGTGTCCACTTTAGGCTGGCTGCAAAAGCCAATGAATAGGTCCCATGTTAAAATGCCCATTTTACAGCAGCATTACAGCCTGGTACAAAATAAAATTCAGCATGTGCCTCCTTTTTCTTAATCCTACACACTGTACAACGGTGAATATTTCTATAACACATCTATGAAATAAAATAAAGGCTAAGAGGTATGCATATATCTGCTTAACCGTGGTCATGGCTGAGTTGACTGACAGGCAGTTGTGTTGTAGAGGTTAAAGCTAAAAGGCTTTCTCAGCTGAACAAAAGTTAGGTCTGTACCATCATTTCCAACATGGCGGCCCCCATTATTGGGCTTCAGAAACTAGACTGGCGATGTCATCCATGTTTTATACAGCCTATGGATGCAGCAGAGTGAGTGGCAGTTGTGATTGAATTACAAATGTGTAAGACAAAACACAACCGAACAATTACCATTGCCAAATAAGGATCTTTTAAACTGTAAAGCCAGGATCTATGGTAATTTGACGTCATGTAAGTAACTGCATAACTTTTTCTGTTATTGATTCCAACAGTTACTGCAAATACAAAAGTTGTGTACTTTCTGTAGCTTGATAGAAGTAAGAAGATGCTGCAAATAGGATTAGATACAACTTTGAATATATGTGCATGTTCATATTACATCTGTCTAAGATTGCATCTCCAGATTATCACAACTGTTGGTATTTACATATTATTGAAATTGCCTGCATATTCATGTTACTTAGAGGTTATTTGCCGTAACCGCTCAACTTCCTTCATATTGAACATACCATAGATTGTGGAAACGGAGAACAATAGCATGTTGCTATAGACCAGAGGTTTGCAGATCCCTGCATTAACAGTGTTGCCTCTTTTGTTCCGAAAATGTTCTCGATAAAATACAAATTTTAAAGCTTGAATAATCGCCCTGGCACCACTAGAACGCCAGATTTTTTTCATAACATGGCAATTTTGAAGATATTAAGATTACGAGTTTTCCATTATGAGAGGCACAGCTGACTTGACTGACAGGCGGGAACACTGCAGCTGTTGGCTAGTATTATTAGACTAAATATAACAATATTCACTTTACAAGTCTAGAAAAAAATACCTCTCAAGTTTCTTGAAAGGAGAATAATGTCTTAATTCATTAAACTTAACTATGAATGGGACTTATATAAAGTATAATCAGACTTTTTTGTGCTAGAAATAAGACAGAAATGCGTCCTAGTTTTAAGTGTATTACAGCCTCAGTCATGTTATGGATGGACTGTACCAAAATGTATCATTTATTTCGTTTACCTGAAAATCTACAAAGATCTAAATCGAAAGAAAAAAAAATCTTCCAACATTTAACTCCTAACTTAATGAACAAAGCAGACCTGAGAGACAAAGGCCAATCTCTCTCTAAAGCCCATTTTGTGTACTTTTGGTGGACATGCTTCTGCTTTGCTGACTGACGGAAATATGCTTCCTCAACCTCGGGAAACGTTTCACCATCATCTGTCTGAAATAGTTCTGGAACTTTTTCCCCACAAATGTGTAGAAGAGGGGACTGATGCAAAAGTAAATGTAGGTCAAGTTACGAGTGACATGAACAGCAGCCGATTTACTCCCTCTTTCTTCACAAGTCTGTTCATCATCTTCAAGGGATTTTTCTTTAATCAGCAATGCAATGTTGTACGGGGTCCAGCACACAAAAAACAACACGACAATGCAGAATATCAACCTGACTGTTTTGAACTTGGTAACAAGTTGAGATGATAGGACAGTGATAGCGATCCTAACGTAGCAGTAAGTTATAACTACAAGAGGGAAGATCAAGAAAAGAAAGAGCTGAATGTAAAATCCGGATTCTCTCAGGCGCATCGCAGCATCGATGTCTAAGTCTCCGCCTTGGTCCTGGCAGTAGGTTCTGCCGTCCATTGTACTTTCATATGTGGAGTGGAGGATCATCTCCTTGATGCACACCACACTGCTTACAACCCACACCACAACACAGGAGATAACGGCATAGCGATGATTTCTCATTCGAGGTGCACTTAAGGAGTACACTACTGCAATGTGCCGGTCAAAGGTCAAAAGAGTGAGAAAGAGGACAGAACTGTAGAAGCCCAGGTAGTAGAAGGTGCCAACAATCTTGCACATGGGATTACCAAAGATCCAGGTGGAGAGCTGCTGGTAGACTCCCCAGAAGGGAAGGCTGGACACGAAGATCAGGGATGAGAATACCAGGTTCAGCAGCAAGATGTTGGTCACAGTGGTCAGCCTTTCGAACCTGAGAAATGGTTATTTAAAGTTATGTTAAGATGAAAACAAAATGCTAATGGGTCACATAAGTCTCCATACAAATAGGAAAATATTTTCAAAATATGTCTGTTGACATTTGTAATGATTTTCAGTATCCTAGTTAGGGTAGTGTGCATTTAGTCAACTGAACGATTAGATATTGTCACCCTTGCTTGTCGTAATCAGAATTACCGCAAGCGGTCTGGCTCCATGCTCTCTCGTTCGTCAACAACCACCCTCTGGAGTCATGTGACCAAGGTTTCCCTGTAATTACTTAATTAACGATTATCCTCCTCCTCTCCTCATCCATCTTGTCTTTATTGTCCTCTAAAATCCTCTGACCTGTTGACTCCAGGCCTGGCTTCGCTCATAATGACGGTTCGTTGTTGTAGTTAAGTGAAATACAATCTAGCGATAACACAGAGGGCCCGATCAACTAAGATCCCAAATAACGAGCACTATTTTGTGTGTGCAAATGAATAAAAAATTTCACGTGCTATTTCTGGGCGTGTTGCGTGCGATCTACTATGACTGCGTGCACAAATGATAACAAGTGCAAAAGTGGTGCAGACTACCCTTTAATGAGTATTTTGCGAATGCTACTGGCTGTCACCACGGAGAGTTTGAGAGAGCAGAGTGGCCGAAAACGAAAAATTAAGTTTGAAGTCATAGAATTGGAGGTCTTGATGGAGGAGGCAAATAAACACACTGGTGAATCCAGCAGAGACACTGGAAGCAGTAAGCTGAAAGCATGAACGCATCTACTCTACTCCAAAATGCAATCAGTGTTTTGATGGAGTTTAGAGAGCAATTTGATGAGGCTAAGTCTGCCACTCGTGCTCTAGCTACTAAATTGGGAAGTCAATAGTAGTTTTAAACCACCAGGGCCAGAAAAGTTAGGCGTCACTTTGATGAAGACAGTCGCCTCACTGACGCAGACAGCAATGGCTGTCTTGATATCATCATCTAGCAACTGTCCCAAAGATTCACGTTCACCCGAAAGTTGCTCCCTCTCACATGGAACTGTGAACATGTTCGTGGCAGTTCACCCCAACACACTTCTGCAAGCACGAGATGAGGACACCAAGCTACAGTCCGGACATCGCCCCCAGCTTCCCTGGCCAGCTGCTTTTTTTTGGAACCTCTTTGCGGGAGCAGATACCAAAGCAAAAGTCTGTTAAGGATCCGGCAAAAATGCTCATTGTCAACCACCCAGCAGTAACTCCTGCATTCAGTGAGGTTTGCACCCCCTCCTTTTATTTTTGACTTCTGAGCGCTCATTCTCCAAGTTAAAACTAATTAAAAACATCTTGAGGAGCACGGTGGAACAGGAGAGACTTTGTGGGCTTGCCATGTTGTCCATTGAGAATGACAGAGCAAAGAAAATGGACATACAGTGCATTGTGTACAGGTCTGCGGGGCTTAAGGCTCGTCGTATGCCCTTCAAATAGTGGTGAGTAAGCCTAGAATATAATTTAGTTCCTAATTTAGTTCCTAAATAGTCTAATATGTTCCTCTCAGTGGAAGCCTACATTGAAAGACATGTAGTCAAGGAGTTTCTGTGCAGCTGTGTCGCTCTTTTTGCTCTGTTTGTTTTCACAATTGGGAGTTTACACTCCTACTAGCAAGAGCAGGTGAGAAAATTGTCCAAGGCCCCCTCATAATTGTAACACAGATTAAGCACATTAGTGATGTGTCATGATCAAAAGCTGGCTTGCACTGAGCGCCGATGCTTTATAGTGGATCAGAAGAGCTGGCTTGCATCGAGAGAGAGCCAGTTTTTTCCTTTCACTGCTTAGCTCTCGCAGTGCTCAGCCCCAGCTCTGCAGCAAGAACTTTGTTTTGATTGGTCAGCATGGCGGCCATGCGGCCAATCACATGTGAGGATATAGGATACAGGTGATGGAGGGGAGGCTGTGTATCCTGGCTACATCTGTTCCTTCAGAGAGAGTCTTCTCAAAGACCGGGCAAATACTCACTGAGAGAGGAAATCGGATCAGCCCATCCATGAGGCATCTGATTTTTCTCAATGCCAACTTGAGGACATCAATAATGTTTGCTCCAGTTTGGTTCTGTTTCTGGTTCTGTTTGCTCGAGTTTGGTTCTGGTTCTGTTTGCTTGAGTTTGGTTCTGGTTCTGGTTCTGTTTGCTCGAGTTTGGTTCTGGTTCTGTTTGCTTGAGTCTGGTTCTGGTTCTGTTTGCTCGAGTTTGGTTCTGGTTCTGTTTGCTTGAGTCTGGTTCTGGTTCTGTTTGCTCAATTTTGGTTCTGGTTCTGTTTGCTTGAGTTCGGTTCTGGTTCGGTTTCCAGTACTGGAAAACTGGTCAACTGTTTTCCAGGTTTTCCAGGACGCTTGGGAACCCTGATATTCATGAAGGCAAACACGCTAAATGGATAGCTAGTGCTATTTTGCTCATTTGACAGACGCAATCCTCGGTGCTCCCTGTTAGTACATCAGCTTTCCGTGCGCTATCAAGTTTGCACGTGTTTTAATACATGCAAACCTTTAGTAGATCGGGCCCACAGTATTTTATTCTTGACCGGATGTTTTAGTGTTGTTTTGGTGCCTGACTTCCTGACTTCCTGACTTCGATACGTCTTGCTACGGCATCCAGCAAAAACAAAAACATTGCGTCTCTTTTACAGAGGGCTCCGATCTGCCGGATCAGAGACACAGCCAGAACACAACAGAGCAGATCCAGTGAAAGTTAACACATTCACTAGAATAGAAACCTATCAGATCTGTTGCCATGACGGATTGAAGACGGATTGGACACAGATCTAGTGGAATTTGTCCGTAATACTCTACTACCTGGATGTAAACAGCACAAATGACTGATGGCATTTGTAGTGTGGCGTTGTTTGACAGCAATTGATTCAGAAAATTAGGATGCAGTTGGATGTAGGCTATGTCCTGTGAACTTGGAGCAACAACTTAAGAGCACAGGCACATGGAATTTATAGTTCAAGCCTGTATGACTGCACAATTGCTCTTGGTATAAAATTTGGTGCCCCCTGTGGAATGAAAGTGATGCCTCTTCTCTCTTTGTTGATCCCCTCCTGTATTAGTAAGTAGAGTCTCTGAAGAAAAATCATCCTGCTTTCTTATAACTGTCTTTATTATTATATTAACACTCTTTAACTGTTCGCTGTGGAAAAAGTAAAAAAAAGGCTGTTTCTTCAGCGTGCTGTCAATCGTCCAGTCAGACACCCGCCTTCTAACAGGGATTACAGGCATTCAGAAGTGCATTACAGAAATCGACAGTCTTGTTGCTGATGGTTTTGTAGCTCAGAAAGAGGCATCAATGTTAATTTTAGTCTGTTTCATACCCGGCTGAAAACTCCTCACAGGAGCTTCAAAAGCATTGAAAGTGAAGGTTAAATTGGAAGGAATTAGTTTTAATGAATCATAATCCAGATTATGTTGTCCTTATATTTCTGAAATGATATGATACTGCTCTGAGCTAAATTCAGTTACCATAAAATCTGTTGTATAAGACAAACTTTGATACCTTTTGTCCTATCTAAAAAGTTAGCTGCTTCCTACATAGGGTAATGATTCGGCCAGTATACCATAAACAGTGTACAGTGTTTAATCCAGGCAAAGTTGTACTATGTAAACCCCCTTAGAGTTACCCCCTGGATAGCTCCTGTGTTCCTCTCTTGGAGGTATAAGGACAAGAAGTTCCCAGTTCATCTTCATGTCCCTTTTTGCACTGTTTGACAAGCAGAAAACATCTCCCAAAGCCTGTCATAGAACTACTCTGCCCACACTTCCTCCTCAAATGTCAGATTTTTGTTAGCTGCAAGTGTAGACATCAGATACTAGGAATGCTCCAAATCAACTCATTTCCCAGTCATTCAAACTGAGACTTAGAATCCAAACAAAGCACTGGTGTAAAGGAACGAAAACACTCAAAATTGAGCACAATTTATTTAATAAGGCTAAACACAGGATCACAGAGTTTAACTGATGGAGGATGTAAACCACGTCAAATTGGTCTGCCAAGTGTGGCTAACATTAGCAGGGCTAGCCCCACTAGCCCCCGATCCTCCACATGCTTTTGCTAGTCACGCATTGCTCTAGTTGAGAAGTTATATGCCAACCTGCCACAGCCTACACACAGCTTTAACCCTATTTTCTACATTAAAATACTGCCAAACTGCACTGCACTGCCAGATGACCTCTGTCACCTGTGCATGTTTACATCCCAGTAGTAGAGCATTATAGCATTGTTGTAGCAGCCAGAACAGCACCTGCAACCCCGACTAGAGGAGAGTGACTTCGCTTGGACACATGATCAGTGTTTTGGGACCACAGTAATAAGAATATTTCTAATTAGTTTATTGGACCAGTGATTCTGGTGCTGATGAGCAGAGTGACGACATTTAATCATTCAGTTGGCTGAACATGCAAGGGGCAAATCCCTATTAATAACAATTATCCTCGAAGAATGTATGTAATCTCAGAAACTAATGACCGGAAATAAATCAATCCAGCATTCTTGAAGCTTTTACTGTTCAGTTCTGTTGAAAATGGGTTAATTTTTTTAATGTAATGTTTATCTTTAAAGACGTATATAAGAGTAAGGGTTAGGGTTAAGTGTGGCTGTAATTTCTTAAATGAGGCTTAGTTTAATGGAGCATAGATAGACACATTAATTTCATATATGTAAATGTAGTATTAACTTGCTCCCCACTAACTTAACATGGTACATTCAGTGAAAAGGTTATCAGTTAGAAAAAGTGAAACAAGATACGTTAGTTAAATAACCTTGAAATTCTCCCCAACTTAATCCTACAAAACTGCAAATAACTCTTTACTACATAGTTTCCTTTTTCCTTCCCTCAGCATACAGTCTTAGTGACCTTAAACTCATGGGGAAGCAACACTTGTTTGTGATCAATTCTACATCTATTCCAGTGTTAATTGTGGTAGCTGTTTTAGATTTAGTCTTAGTCTTTAGATGAAAATGCCTGGTGGTTTTAGTCACATTTTAGTATTTTTAGCCTTTTAAGGTTTTGTATACTTTTATTGATTTTAGTCGCCAAAAACTCAAAACATCTTAGTCTAGTTTTTGTCACATTTTAGTCTTTAATTTTGTCATAACATTTTCTCTTTAAAATCATTCATGTAGTCGATCAGATATCAATATCATGGTTGTACAAAGTGTTGAAATCTGCAATATTTCACTCTTTTAACACTTTTGCTTGTGTAATATCTTAAGTCAACTTATTTAGCCTGTCCCTGCTAAAAGTCAAATGTAAACATTATTTTTGGAATTTGGAATTTCAAAATAAAAAACATCGGAAATTTAGCATATACATTTATTTTGAAATTCCCAAAATATTTAGGTGTTCTCTTATCAGTCAGAATCAAAATATTTAAGTGTAAACCGGGTATTTACTGTCACATATACAGTATATGAATTACCTTGCTGTTAAACATTTTTATATTACAGATCTCTTTTACTTTGAAAATCATTGGTTTGCAATTTTGTTTCTGGACTGGTAAAAATGTTCCATCACTTGTAAAATTGTTTTTTTGTTTGTAAAAGTGTTTCTGATTTTGTAAATTTGTTTTCTCAAATGTACGTTTGTTTTAGCCATGGTAAAAGTATTGAGCTGATGTAATTTAGATTTATAAAATGTAAAAATGTTTTCACAATGTAAATTTGTCTATCCATCCATCCATCCATCCATCCATCTTCTTCCGCTTATCCGGGTCGGGTCGCGGGGGCAGCAGCCTCAGCAGGGAAGCCCAGACACTCCTCTCCCCGGCCACTTCCACCAGCTCTTCTGGGAGGATACCGAGGCGCTCCCAGGCCAGCTGAGAGACATAGTCTCGCCAGCGTGTCCTGGGCCTTCCCCGTGGCCTCCTCCCAGTCGGACATGCCCGAAACACCCCCCCAGGGAGACGCCCGGGAGGCATCCTGACCAGTTGCCCGAACCACCTCATCTGGCTCCTCTCGACCCGGAGGAGCAGCGGCTCTACTTTGAGCCTCTCCCGGATGTCTGAGCTCCTGACCCTATCTCTAAGGCTGAGCCCAGACACCCTGCGGAGAAAGCTCATTTCGTCCGCTTGTATTCGCGATCTCGTTCTTTCGGTCTCTACCCACAGCTCGTGACCATAGGTGAGGGTCGGAACGTAGATTGACCGGTAAATTGAGAGCTTTGCCTTCTGGCTCAGCTCTCTCTTCACCACGACAGACCGGTACAGCGCCCGCATCACTGCAGACGCCGCCCCGATCCGTCTGTCAATCTCCCTTTTCCCCTCACTCGTGAACAAGACCCCGAGATACTTAAACTCCTCTGCCTGGGGCAAAGACTCCCCTTCGACCCGGAGAGGGCAAGCCACCCTTTTCCGACTGAGAACCATGGCCTCAGACTTGGAGGTGCTGATCCCCATCCCCGCTGCTTCACACTCAGCTGCAAACCGTCCCAGTGCGAGCTGGAGGTCACCGTTCGATGAAGCCAATAGGACCACATCATCTGCAAAGAGCAGAGACGGAATCCCAAGGCCACCGAACCGGAAACCCTCCGCCACTTGGCTGTGCCTAGAAATTCTGTCCATAAAAGTTATGAACAGAACCGGTGACAATGGGCAGCCCTGGGGGAGTCCAACCCCCACCGGGAAGGAATTCGACTTACTGCCGGCAATGCGAACCAGACTCTGGCTCCGACAAAACAGAGACTGAACGGCCCGTAGCAACATTAAATTTGTCTACAACTTTTTAAAAGTGTTTCATCCTTTGTAAATTTGCATTGCACTTCCCAGCCATCATTAACAGGAGCAAAATCCCTGCTATCACCAGGATACAAGTCATTTAAACGCAGGAATTTAGAGTAACAATCTGTATTTACCCTCCAATTAATCAGAAACTGAAAAGAACATGGATAATGAAAATCCAGACTGACGTGGTGACGTAATGTCAGCGCCAAATGGCTTGATTAATAGTAAGAGTTTGACGTTTAAATGGCCTACATAACAGTTGACAAATGTTTTGATTTTCTTTGACCTATTTTCTTTCAACTTGTTCATCAATCAAGAATCAATAACAGTGTGACGTCAGAGGAAAATGGCTTTCATATGAATATGGCAATTTTTTTAACTCACAAGTTAATAAAGCAGCAAACTCAGGAAGATGAACGATTTAAGTTGTGAGTTTATGTTGTTTACTCACCGATAGATGATCACAAGAACCAACACGTTGCCAGAGACACTGAAGAAAAAGATGAAGTAGTAGATAATGGACATATACGCTCCTAGAGAGTTTTCACTGTCAGGATTACAGGGTTCAACCGGTGTCAGAAACGTATAGTCTGTTGATTCTGTTGTGTCCATCATAGCTGTTGTTGGATCCATCTTAACTCAAATTATATGAAGTCTGTAAGAAACAGAAATACAACAATCAAATGAGGCAGTCAGTATGAGGTTGAATTTGTAAAATATTCAGATCTGAGAGAACAGTTAGTGGTATTAATGTGGACTCCATATCAACACACCTTTCACTGAGTACCTCTGAGAAACACAGTGAAATAAAGCAGATGTTTGAGGGATGGAGAATCATACTAAACTGAACTGACTTACCACCTGGCCAGTAGAGAAGCTGCCACTTGTCGGCTGAGTCTGAAGGCAACAGCTGTCTGAGTCAAAGTGAGTTCAAGTCACTCCAGAAAAAGTCATGGGAAGGAAGTAGCACTGAAGTGTGTGTGTGTGTGTGTGTGTGTGTGTGTGTGTGTGTGTGTGTGTGTGTGTGTGTGTGTGTGTGTGTGTGTGTGTGTGTGTGTGTGTGTGTGTGTGTGTCTGGGTGTCTGGGTGTGTGTGTGTGTGTGTGTGTGTATGTGTGTGTGTAAGTGGGAGGGATTGGCTATGATTCTGCAAAAGTACTGTGGCAACACATTCTCTGAATCATGGGCTGTTCAGCAGCTTAGGTTTTAAAGATGTATTCACACAGACAGAGCAAGTTTATCCTTGAAGATGTAATAGTTGTTCAAAATATGAATACCAGTACATAGCAACGGAAATACCTCTGATTAAATGCTCTAACCAGTATCAGCATTACACCAGTCAATGCAACTATTAAAAATCAGCCTCCCTAAAAATGGATCTAGTCTTATAATTAGCTAAATAGTTATATACTGACTGACATGTTTTTACTTATGGTCAATATGGACAGTTTAATCAAGTGCAAACAACAACAAAAGCCAGTTTTGGGCAAAAGTGTACGTCTTCTTGCTTAGCATGTTCTCAAAAGGATAGTTCAGGGGATTTTTCAAGTGTGTAAGAGTAATATTAATAGTAATGGCATTATGCACAGAGGATGCCAGTTAGCTCAGACACCTTTTGTTGAGGAGCTGGCAAGAGAACTAGAATGATGCGTTCAGCTCTACCATGTAATTTAACTCATTTTAGAGCCTCTGGGAACGTGACTTGGAATATTTAAGATTCATACTGAATATCAAAATTGAATGTGTAATTAAGAATTAAAAAATCTGAGTGAAAATAGACATCCATAACTATGAAAAAAAGACTTCAAAAGCAGCTTATTTTCCAGATCAGACCATTTCTCAGGACTGTCTGGGTGTGGCAGCTAGGTTTTTGATTGACTCATCAATCAGAACATTCAGAGACAAAGCCTACATGTTTGAGCCGTCTCACTCCGAATCTGAATCCAAAAATCTCCTGCATCGTAAAAGTGATCATTTCAAATGGTCTCTGAGTGCTGAGTTACAAAATACGTATATAGTTTATCACTTTTATTACAACATAGTCACCACATTCGGGGCATGAGGAACATGGGCTGTCCGGAGCAGTGGCGACTGTAGTGCAGGAAGGCAAAGCACGTCACCGGGTGTCAGACGGAGCCGTTTGGCTACACTCTGAGCTGTTTGGGGGAAGTTAGTGAACCAGTCCTGGGGAAATGAGCAGGAACTATAACCCGCGACCAGATGTTTCCCTGTATCCACTCCAGTTAGGAAAGAAGAAGAAGAATGACAACAAGCTGTCATCTTCACTGGTGGATGTGCAGACAGGGACACACGAGCACAGTGGTGCAAAGAGCAGAGACAGCTATACAGATAGATTACAGGCAGTACGTGATTAGCCCTAAAACAGGGAAGGAGCAGTCAACTTTACAATCTATCTTTTTTTTTTTTTTTTTGGCCTATCTTTTATTTACAGCTAATATCATGTTCTGTAAAAGAGGGCGTGCACACTTAGGTAGACCAAAAAATAAATAAATAAATAAAGTAAAAGAAAGAATACACAAAGATATATAAAGGGACAGGGAAAGAGAAGGAGAGAGAGACCTACAATCTATCTTTAAGATTCAAGTGTACAAGGTTAAATATCTGAAACATAAACAAGGGCTAAGCCATTTAGTGCTTTGAAACAAGTATAACAATCAGAAAATAAACTCTTAACTTAATTGGTAGCCAGTGTAGTGACCCTGAAATTTGGATAATGTGGGATCTGCAATTAATCTGGCTGCTGCAATTTTGACAAGTTACACTCAACTTCAGTTTTGTTCACCATTTAGTAGCGTTACACAAATATTAGCACTTGCCCTCTTGGATGTTCTGTTGGTGAAAAGTCAAGCTGAGAGATGAATGTATGACTGATAAGTTCTAAATCTGGAGCTAATAAAAAATGACTTGATTTGCAACGTTGTGAAGCTGGAAAAAGCAAGCTTGGGCCAATTATTTTACAGGCACGGTGTGCAGTCATTAGCGTCATTCATAGGTATGCTTAAATTAGCATAATATTATCTGAATCTAAAAATATGTTTGTTTTGTTACCTTAGATGAGCCTTTTGTGTCTTTAAAGGAGAAGGTCGCCGTCTTGCACTGCCATGTTTCTCCAGTAGCAAGAACAGACAAACCAGTAACATACATGTTTATGTATTTAGTGTGTCCAAAATGTACCAGTCGAAGGACAAAGGAGGAGCCAATGAAAAAATGTTTTTTTGTTTTGCCAAAATGTTTTTTATTGATAAGTTTATTAATAGTAATTGACAAATGGAGGATCATACTTATCATCCTTATCATGCATCACAGGGGCTTCTTGTCCTCTAAGGCCAACGTTGCTTTTACAGACGGTAGGGATGAGCAAAGGAGCGCTTTTATCTAGAATCTGTCCGCTAATTCCCACTTCTACACACTGTACCTTTAACATTAATATGACATTTCAAACGAAGGTCAAACAAAATAACAAGATTTCTTAAGAAGAGTTTGACACACGGAGGACCAATCCGCTGGAGAGCGCTGTTGGTAGTACGTTCAAGGCCAATGATAAGAAACTCTGTTTCATCTGAATTAAGTAAACAAAAGTAAAACATAACCAACACTTCTCAGAAGTTAGTAATAGTCTATGGAATGATGAGGAATATGCAGCTGTGCAGCCACTAGTGTATTTTACAAGAAGACGTTGTTGCTGTTGAAGGAAAAAGTGACACATATTTAACATTTAACTGAACAAAGTTGTTTTTGTAGGAAAAAACATCCTTCATTTTCCTTCCCCTTAGTAATAAGTGTACTCCTCCCAACCACTCTGTTATGTGATGTTTCCAGTTGTAGTAACCAAAGTTTTTATGAAAACACTCAGTATGGTTCACACTCAATATTACTTGTCAACATTATACTGTACGTTTAACCATTGTGACATTGTCTGCTTTTGACACAAGGTTTTCTCAATAAAGAGGAAGACATTTTTCACTCCTGTCATCACCGGAGTTACATTACTTGACCTCAGACACAGGCTGTGACGCTGTACTTCATGCACGTCTCAGTGCTTACTGGATAGTTGGTGTGGTTACTATGTGGTCAGTCAGTGTTTCTTCCTGTTGGCGGACGTTTGTGATGTAATATTAAATCCACATCTGTTGTAGGTGTCTTGTGCAAGAGAGGTTTCATGTAAATGGCCTGAACTGGCTTTACTTATTCATTGCCTTTCATGAAGGGTGTGCCCCTCCCACTCTTACTTTAAAACTCACTCATGACTGCAAGGGGAGCGGTTACTGTAAGACATGAGTTACAGAGAATGCTACAGTTACTTTGCAGATGTATCAGCTTTAATCAGCTCATGGGTTTGATGCAGATGTTTTTGTAATGTTATAAGGGTCCTTAAAGCCACTATGAGGAGTTTTTGACTGGTTGGGAAACAGAAATTAAAAGTGATGGTTTTAATTTACGGTGGCCCTGAGAGCTCACAACCCTGCAATTTAAGAAAACACATTCAAAAAGACAAAACACAAGCAAATTAAGAAAACATTTTCATCAGTTTGACAACACATGCGCAGCATTTAGAAAACGCGCTGAAAAGATCACAGCACAACACATTAGAAAAACAAGCTGCAAAGACCACAACACAACACATTAGAAAAACAAGCTGCAAAGACCACAGCACAACACATTAGAAAAACAAGCTGCAAAGACCACAACACAACACATTAGAAAAACAAGCTGCAAAGACCACAGCACAACACATTAGAAAAACAAGCTGCAAAGACCACAACACAACACATTAGAAAAACACGCTGCAAAGACCACAGCACAACACATTAGAAAAACAAGCTGCAAAGACCACAGCACAACACATTAGAAAAACAAGCTGCAAAGACCACAGCACAACACATTAGAAAAACGCACTGCAAAGACCACAACACAACAGAAGTGTTTCCAGAGGACACTTAAAAGTGATGCACACATACGGACATGCTTGTAGTTTAACAGCAGATCACTGCAATAGGCTGAATCATGCAATCACATTATTGACTTTTTAATCTCATTTTCCAACACCAATCTCATTTTCCAACACCACTGACGGTAAGAGAACCTTAAAAGTGCTGTGACTCAAGCAACAAGCATGTCCGGACGTGTACATCACTTTTTAAGCTCTCAGGGCCACCGTATTAATGACCTCTAAAAGCAAACAAGACCATCACCAAAGATGTGGCTTTTACACGCTTCCCCATTTGTGGTAGAAGCAAATAAATGGAATACAAAACTTATTTGAATCTTTTCTTGTTCAAGACATCTTTTTGCAGGATGCCGAGTGCTGAGGTAATGTGTTGACTTGTGGCTTTGTAGAATTATTAACTGTATTGAAACAACAAGTTTGCCTTTATCAGCTGAGAAGTGACGTCACAGCAGTGGCACAGTAATCCCAGCTCCCTCTTCTCTCAACCGGCCACGTTAGCCTTTTGTTCTCACATGTGTTAGAGTGTTTTCCTGTTAGGTTGTGTAGGGGTGAATCACCAGTTTATTTAATCTTGTTTCTCCTGTTTTTGTTAGATAGTAATTGTATTTTGGTTTCTTTGATTTCTCAGGTCATTGTGTTACCCCAGTTAGAAATGTTTGTTTGTTATTTTGGCCTTGGTTCACCCTGAAGTTAATTTGTGTTACACCAGAATATTAAGTCAACAAGGGCTCAGAGAATATCACATTGGGATTCGTGCCGAAAGAACTAAAAAGACTAAATCAGTAGCCCGCCATCTTGGATATATATGCATGCCCAAGAAATATAGGGTGAGAAAGACCCCTCCACTTTGCGTCAAGGTCTTGTCTCGCCCAGATTCTAATTTACCTAACTACCTGTTCACCGTGCATTATCTCGCCCATTACCCAGCTACCGACTAAAGTCCTAAACAAATTGACACAAGCAGGACGGGTTCCAATATATGTTATTAAAATATTTGTGTTTTTTAGCAAGCTAACAGAAAGTAACTTTTTTGCTTCAGTATCAACAAGCAGAAGTAAAATGTGACAGAACTCCTTTCAGTGGATTGATTTGATATGATTTGTGTGATCTAGTTGTCTCCTGCGTTGCACTTGCTATTCAGAATAAATAACTGTTGTCAAGGGGTTTTGACCAATCAGAATCAAGTGTTTAACACAGCTGGGTGATTAGTTAGAAAGCTGAGTAATACATTTCAATAAGTTCAACCAAAAAGGTTTATCAGTTAAACATGAGTTTATATTATTGGTTCTATTTGCTGCAGCTATGAGAAGCTGCGACCTTGGTTTTATGGCGGATAGGAAATAACATTTATAAAGAATCATTCACATTTACACAAATGATCTGTTAATCAGCACAAATCTAATTTAAATAGTGTTTTCAACTGAAAGTAGTCTTAAAGGAGTTTAATCTTATAGGGTTATATAACATAAAGACAGGTGACATTGTGTATATAGCCGGGGAGTCTGGGCAGTCATTGATCCAACAAACACAAGACTTGCACCCAGGAAGCAGAAGTTTGAGTCACTTACATTTTAATCTGATGCAAGTTTCCCCTGTCCTCTTTGTTCCGTTTGCCCTTTGGTTGTCTCTCTAGCTCTGAAGGTGATGCTGTAACAGGCATTAGAGCAGACCTTAAAAGCCCAAGTCATGGTTTCAGGTGTTGGAACTGCTGTTGTCTCCACGTCTTAAACAGAGGTTATTGTGCGTCTGTTGTCTGTATCTGCTCAGTTGGCCTTTTATTCCAAGAGTTGGATGTTTTTATCTTTATCAATAAAGTTGTTGAATTTGTAATAACACATAACCCTGCTTAAAAAATATATTTTCATTCATGTACAATATTTAAACCCAACCCCAATCTTATATCTTATTTATATACATAGTTACGTCATCTTTGTGATTAACCATAACCAAAACCACTAACTTGTGGCTGCAAAGCCACTTTAACAACTTAGATCAGTTTCACCATGTTGGGCTTGAAGTCATGCTGACTGATGTGACAGAAACTGTGATAAGCTTCCATATAAAACTGTCTTTTTTATTTCATTGTGTATTTTAAAAATTGCTTTGTGACGGGACTTTGGTTACTTTCACCACACTTGGTTGCACTTTCTCACACACATGGCTGTGCCATGTGCATTCTTGGAGTGGCCTTGTTGATTCTGCATATAACAGAAGTGCACACCGGCATCTCGACTGGAAAGAAGACTGAATAAACAATTATTTTACACGCATTTGCTCAGGCCATCACAGCCTGTAAAGCCTGTAAAGAGGGACTCTGGGAATTTACGGCAATCATGTCTACTAAGAGAATCATAGTCATTTCGATTGGAGTATCACACACACCATCTCTGAAGAAATAAAGACAAGTGCACATGTAATTTCAAACATTAGCAGCATAGCCAGCATGACTCATTATTGCAGTGGCATGAGGGAAACAATGACTCCTGATTGCTGCTATTACTAGGCTGGATTATGTCATATACCCCCTCATACCCCTGCAGTGAAGCCCTAGAGTGATCTGAGGAAAATGTAGTTAATGTGTATGATGTGTACAGGGTTTATGATCTTAAAAAAATATATTATGAGCAGCAGCATTAGAGTGATTTGCCTCCATCGAGAGCACAATCATTTTTAAAAGCAGAGATGATTAGACTTGAACGGCTCCCCAGTGAGTGATATTAACTTCCCCATCCACAGTCAGGTTTATTGAGCACACACTGATATCAGTAGCCAGTGGTTGTGTGTGGCAGGTTCAATGAGTGCAGAGGAAAAGGTACGGAGGAGGATTTGCACTGTTAATGTCGTTCTAAAGGCACATTAACAGTCTCAAATGGGGAAGAAAGAAGATCAATGCTCACTCATTGAACCACTCTCACATCTGTGTCAGGGGATTTGGACAAAAAAAAAGACCTTCTCCTCCAGTCCTGGATCAGCATAAGCATGTACATGATGGAGCATGTTTTTAAGTTACTGCCGGTGACTCTGCAGCAAATTAGAGAAGTAGAGAGCAAACAAAAGAGGAGAAATGTCCAATGAAAGGGAAGTTTTAAATGTCAGATATTTTTAGAAGAACCGTAAAAAAGAAAAGAATGTCAATACTGTTGGTGGCTCTTGGCTCTCTGACCTCTCTGATGCTATTCTAAAACAGCTAGCCACCGAAATTCTAATAAGATACTTCTCAAATAGGAAGTTATGAAGTGTAATGGCAGAATTTTGTGCCAATGCGACCATTTTCAGTGACCATTGAGTGATCTGTTTTAATGGAGCAACTCTAAGTACCTTCTGATTAATGCTGGTTAAGAAACTGAGTCAAAAAAATGTCTGAACTAGAATCTCCATCCATCCATCCATCCATCCATTTCCTTCCGCTTATCCAGGGTCGAGGACAGAGGTAACAGTCCAAGCAAATTGACTCAGACATTTCCTTCCCCAGCAACGTTTTCCAGCTCCTCCTGGGGAATCCCGAGGCGATCCCAGACCAGGTGGTATATAATATCACTCCACCGAGTTCTGGGTCTTCCTGGGACCTTCTCCCACTTGGACGTGCCCGGAACACTTCTTAAGGGAGGCATCCTTATCAGATGCTCAGACCACCTCAGCTGTGTATCATCAGTATGTCTGGTGATTTATTCTTACTGGCACACTTTATCCAACTTACTGACTGTAAATGTTATGGGTTGAACTCCTAAAACCTTCTGTCTCATCTGATTCTCTGAAAGAGCGGAACAAACTCTGAAATTTCCAAACCACCCTTTTATGCAACACCTTTCTAAGTTTGGAAGATGTACAGAGTTTGAAATTTCAGCAAAGTGTGTATGGAAAATATGAATATTTGAAATGTCTATGTTTAGATGACAAAATATTGAGGTCCAAATTGGTTTTAATATGTAGACAGTGTAATGCACCAACATTTTGGTGCACAGTACCTTATTTACAAAGATGTAATGTGATTGTGCATGTCAGAGGGTATTGTAGTGTGTCTGTGAGAGTGATAGTGTGTACTACAAAGTATGAAATACTGCCTAAACGGCCTCTCATAGTTTTGCACTACATCAACTCATGTCTCACTCAGCAGTAAGAAAAAATGTATCACAGTGAAAGTTAAAAACACAAACAAACGTGAAATGTATGAGCAGGAGGCGGGCAGAACGGCTGAATGGCAGGACAGGATTTGGTTGGTTTCATAATTTGGCTCCTGAAGGCAGGGATTGGTTGGTGTTTTCCCAGGTTTACTCCAGCTGTAGATAGCTGGAGATGTTTGTAACTGTGTATTAGTGATAATAAATAAGATATATTTGAATTAGAATGACAGCTGGGATGACCCCACCTGATGAGTTGTTTTGTTGGCACGCCAGTTGATGCGGCTGGGCCATCATGGACTGTCGGGTGTCTCAATCTGTCTGAGCGTGTCTCACTTCTTCATAGTAGGGAGACGGGGAGCAGGTTGCTTCTTGTGCACCACGCTCCTCATTTTCCCCCCACTTTTTACATCCAGCACCTTGTTTTCCATACTTTCCCTCATGCACACACACTAACACTACTAACTTGATTTACACACCTCATGATGTTAGTTGATTGGACCATTTGCCTTTAAGTAAATAGATGAATACTATTTTTGCAAAAGCTTCCTCCTGTTTATGACTTTGTTTTTTAGGTTTTATGGAAACTACTGCAGACAGAGGTATAAAGAAATACATCTTCTCATGGAAAGTCAGTTTACTGAAGGTTTATTTCAATACAAAATAATTTTACAGGCAACTTAGAATGCAATGTATTTTGAAAATCTGACAAATATATATAAAAATACCTTTGTAAACATTGCATTCTTCCAGCATTTGGATATAATACATCATAGAAACTTTGAAAAGGTCATTACTGGTGCGTGTTTTAAGTTTATATTATAAATACACAGCATAATACAAACAACCTTAGAAAGGACCCTGTGAGAATTTGCTCTGTGTTAACCATTTAACCCTCAGCAATGATTTAATCACACAGTAAAAGTCAAACCTAACATTTCAAATGAAACCAATCATGTCACCATCTGCACAGGAAGGTGAACCTTCACACAGCACTGACTGCAGTGATAATGGTCACTTCTAGGCTAATACCTTATATAAGTAGAACAGGAGTTGGTGTTAAAATAAAATGATTTTAAATGAAGGAGGAAATACTGGCAACACTGTTAAAACCAACCACAGCTACATCTTTCAGTCACAGCATTAACATGGAGACTGTACTCAGCAGAAAAACACAACAGCAGCTTACTCAGTAAGAAAAGCAAAAGTAGCATGACAGTGATGTAGTGCTGCAAAAAGCTTTGCAAAAAGAAAAGGTAAAAGGCTGACTCTGAGGTCGGCCAGATCGTCCTGTCTCATACCAACGGTCACTTTTAGTTTATCTAACTCTGCTCTGGTCATCTCGACCAATAGCTGATCTATGAAAGGCCAGGTCAGCAAACTGTTCTTTTTGTTTTAGCATGCATCCACAGACAGGCCTTTTGCCATTTAGGTTCAAAGATGCTTTGCTATGTAACATTTTCATGATCAGAGTTTTCACTGTCACGCTTTGTTTTGAAAGAAGAATTTAATATACATTGAGGAATGTTCCTCATGCTCCCCAGAGGATGAATTGTTATCCTACTTCTGGGTCTTGTTGCGTTTACACTTGTGTCGAGAAAACATTTGCAAAAAGTACTCTTTTTAAAAAATATATTTTTTAATCAGATTTATTATGAAAGGACTTGTCAAAGGACAACTTTGAATTACTGGAGACTTTCAAATTCATATACATCAAGATTTATAGTCAAGCAACACACAAAGAGTCACTTCACATGGCTTGCTTAAAACATAAAAAGAACAGGAACTCATCCGTACTTTGAGAGAATCAGGCATCCTGAAGTCTGAATCCACAAAAGAGGTGCTAACCCGTTTGTTACTCTACAAGGCGTTTGGGACAGCCTCTCTCTCCAAGTCTTTGGCAGAGTTTTCTGTTGACATTTTTGTCTTATCAGGCCTCCCCATACATGGAATGTGAAGTCTCTCTTCTTTGGAAATCGGGACAGAGGCCATTTCCCATAAGACAACACATACTTCCTTGTAAATAGCGAGGGAATTACTGTCTTCAAAATTTGTAAGAAAAAGACACACACTTTGTTCAGCTGCTCATTTCTGTGGTTGCATGTTTTTGCCTTTTGTTCCATGACAAATAATATAATGCTGTGGCAGCTTATTGTTGCTAAATCCCTCTACCTGGAACACAAACAGATGCTCTATTTGGCTCTGTACACCTGCTGCCACTGATGTGTCATTTCTCCACAGAGCTGATGGGACAGAACAAAGAAAAGCTGAATTCCTCTCCATCAGTACACCCATAGAATAGAAACTAGTTAAGCTCGTACAAAAGGCTGATGACATCTTGCATGAAAATGCATTCTGTGTATAATTTTTGTGCCTGTTGCACAAATTCTAAAGCATCAAGGGAGTGAAAAAAAGAAACAAGGACCCAAACAAAATTCAACACAGCCAAACAACTAAGAAAATACTGGTTCAAACAAAATGCATGGAGTAACCATTACAAACAACATCAACACATTCACCATTTCCCTTATTCCAAACACTAAGTTTTCTCACCTCCATGATGATAATTTTGGGGGAACTAAGGACGGGTAAATTTACGCTTTTTAACAGACACAAATAAATATCAAATAAGTTGTACAAAATTAAGTTTGTAAATGTAGCATTTAGTTAATAGGGAGTTACTGTATTTCAGACATGAACAATACTATTTGCAGGCCAGCATTCCCCCCCAGCTTTTATATATATATATATATATATATATATATATATATATATATATATATATATACAGGGCTTTTTTCACCTTCCTGTATAACCACTGTACATATAATGAATTGGTTCGTTACTAAGAGTGGAAAAAAATAACAATTAGCGAGCTAGCAGACAGAGCAGAAAGTTATTGTACATTGTTTCTGCAATGTAATTCAAAACACATATTTACTCCTGAGTAAGTGTCAGCAGATAAGGGTACTTTTATATTCCACTAAATGTCTGAACCCTCAGGTTCCCATATCTGTTAATGATGCAACATTACTGATCAGAAGTTTATCTTATTATTTAGAGTTTTAGCATGTTTGCTTTTATACACAAGCAAAACCACTGATAACAGCAATGATTCTGAAATAAGTTTGATTTTAGTGAAGATTTTGGTCACATGTGGGGCAAAGCTTTTATGTATATGTCACACTATTTTTTTCCCGGTTTAAGGCAGGATTCTGGTTTTAAACGGATTAAGGCAACTGAAAATGAAATAAAAGAGTCAGAAATAAAAATCAGTGGCTCTAAGCTTCTTTATCAATGACATCACACATCACCTCACTAATATTTTATCAATTTTTTTCAACATATTCCAAATAAAATTATAATTTTCCCTCACTGAAAATAATTTCTGAGTTCGGTTTTTCAAAGATTAGATTTGCCAATAGCATGATTTAAAGTAAACCATGAACTCATAAATGGAAACTTGCATACTCGAGGAGTCTTGCATATATCTATTTTTATTAATCCTTAATTAAAAATTTGTAGCACGGAAAGCAATTGTGAATAGAAATAGGATTTATGGAGTGGACATGACCCTCTTGTTTGCTATAGTAATCACTGCTGTGGAGATCAAATATACTAAATTGATCCAGACAGGTAAAGTCGAGTTGAGTTTGCAAATCAAAACTAAAATGAGAGCATAAGAAAACAAGGAGAATTAAAACATATGAACAAAGAACACAGAGACAATAAAAGCATGACAAATATATAAGTCTGAACAAACCTGCGGTTGAGGTAAATATTTTAGGAAATATGGTAATCCACACGTGTAATAAGCCATGCAAAATCAGTCTATATATGTCTGAAAAAGAAAACAAATCTGACAGGTTAAATCAAACAGTGACAGGATTCTTACAACCCTGTGTCACATCATTATGGATTAGCACAAACCCTGCTGCTCTGTCTACAATAGGTGATAGAAATATGTTTCCCCATCAGAAGGGATTAGATGTAGAATGTACCAGAAGCAGACTGAGAGTGAAATAATACACCTCAAACTACAAACATCATTACCAGAGTGAGTTCAGCAGTAATTCTTATTTGTTCATTAACCATTTAACCTTTTCGGTTTTTATCTCTTACCAAATTGCATAACCTCACTGTGAGCTAACCTTTCACAAGATTTATAGCCGTGAAATGTTCTGTACTTTTCACATAAATTGCAGATACAATCATTTCTCTGAGGCAGAGCTGCACTGAAGGCAGAATTAACCTCAGTAGTTAATATTAACATATCATATCATAAGGAAACCACAGCATGTGGGCTGATCATCATATTATCTTGTATGGAATAGCTGCAGTTGTATGCAGTTCCTAACATAGAGTGGAATAACTGGCCAATTATGTAATACTTAAGGACTTGGTCTCCTTGAGGTTTGCCATGCTATTACCAAGCTACGCTATAGTGACACTGAGTCTAACAAACTCACATCAAATCTATTTGGACGTCCTTTTTTTCATTCAACTTCAGCATGTCCGGGTTTCATTTCTTATTTTTGTTCTCTTTGCATATAGTCACTCTCAGGCCAAAAGCACATATCTCCATTTTCTATTTTTTGGCGTTAATCAATGCTATTTATCTCCTTTCATGCCTGTCAGTAAGCTTTCTAAACTTTGGCTCGTGAATTAAAAACAATCCTGTGGTTGAATCTCATGCAGTGTTTACTTATGTGGAAACATAGTTGTTTTTTCTACTTCCTGGAAAGTAGTGGTTTTGGAGATACAAGGTTTCTGCCTGACAGTGCTTATATGAGTTTTACCAATATTTACCCAGAATTCATTTGACATTGACCAGTTAGCATTTTGTCTTGAGTCTGCTTAAAAGAGGAGGTAGTTTTTTAAATGTTGTTCCCAATTCTTCTTCACTTGCAAGTTACACAAAATCCAACACAGTGCAGCTTTTTACCTCACCGTGTCAACTAGCTCTTTAAACTTTGCTAGTTTAGCAGCAATATCAGCCTGGTAGTACCACAGTACAGTAGCTGGGAAGTGAAATGCAAATGTAAAAAGGATGAAACACTTTACATAGCTGGAGACAAATTTACATTTAGAAAAACATTTTTGTATTTTGTAAAACAAAATTACATTAGCAAAACCTTTTTACCATGACCAAAACAACCAAGGCAAAAAAAACCCTTACTTTTAAGAAAACCAAGTCACAAAATCAGAAACACTTTTACAAGCAATGAGACAATTTTACAAGTGGTGGTACATTTTTACCAGTCCTGAAACAAAATTACAAACAGCAGATTCAGTCAGATAAGGAATGTACCAACGATTTTCAAAATAAAAGACGTCTGTAATATGAAAATGTGCAACAGCCAGGGAATTAAAATATATTTGACATTAACAACCCTGTTTCCACTCAAATATGTTGATTCAGCCTGATAGGAGAACACCTTGAAATGTGCTGATCGGGGATTTCAGTATAAATGTATATGCTAAATTTCCAATGGAATTCCAAATCAGATAAAGAGCTGATTGGCAGGAACACATTTTGAGGTGTTCTCTTATCGGTCTAAATCCAAATATTTTCGTGGAAACAGGGTTGTTAATGTCACAACATATATGGATTCCCTGGCTGTTGCACATTTTCATATTACAGACATCTTTTATTTTGAAAATTGTTGGTGCAATCCTTTTCCTTCAGAAAATGCCATTTGTAATTTTGTTTCTGGATGAGTAAAAATGTTCGGGCACTTGTAAAATTGTGTTTCTGATTTTGTTAGTTTTTTCTGGTTTTGGTAACACTGTTTTATTAATTTAATTTTGTTTTATACAAAATGTTAATTTGTCTCCAACTTTGTAAAAGTGTTTCATCCTTTGTAAATTTGCATTGCACTTCCCAGCCACCGTACCTCAGTGAGCTAGTTTGCTAATGCATCCATCTTTACCCTGAATCAATGCCCGCTCTGCCTATGTCAGTGTATTTTAACCAATGAAGGTGTTTGTGCCTTCAGCGCAGCTCCTCTCCACACACACTCTGTCATAAAGGACTCAACAATCACACACACATCTCTGAAAATCAGCAATACAGTAAATCGCTTCCTGGAAACACTTGGGTGTTAGAGTCAATAGCAGCCTCCCACATGCTGCTTCCTCATCAGACATTGGGTCCTTTGCTGTAATGTTCCCTGAGGTTGTAGGTCTGATAACACATGGAGATATCACAAACACCTGGAAGCCCTGAGTTGCCCCGTTTCCCGGGGTCTCCTGGTGGACCTGGTTTTCCTGGAATCCCTTGACTGCCCGGATGACCGACCCCATCGAAACCCCGAGGGCCTTGAATTCCTGCAGTGAGAACGACAGTTAAAAAAAATGAACTACATAAGCAAAAACACAGCTGGTGCTCGTTCTGCCTCATTACTGGAGAGAAAGTGAAAGGTTCCATTAAATCTGATCATAGTTCTTGCTCTCTGAACTAAAAATAGCCCATGATGGATCATTAATTACATCTGCTCATGCTGCATGCGATGAGTCAATAAGCTACCATAGCTTTCACTGAGAGACGCAGCACTCACTGTCTGTGACTTGCCCTCACCTCTCCTTCACCCCAGCTCCAAAGCTGTCACAAAGTGTACTCTAGGAAAATGAAACACTAACAGAGTCCTCTCCCATATCAGTTAAAAATGTAAGACTGCAAACAACCTCCATGCATATTTGTTTTTAAAGTGCACTGAAGCACAGACCTGGAAGCTTGGATGTCAAACACCATGGTTAAGATGCTGAAAAAGCTGCAACTCCACAAGGTAGCTAAGTGGCTGAAGATGTATTGGGAATTATGCTGATTGCTGTTTTTTTTTTTACATACCTGGCTGTCCAATTCGTCCTGGAGGTCCATGATTACCCTCTCCTTTGCTGCCTTTGAGCCCCCTTAGTCCGATGTCACCTGCAGGTATGATATGTGTGCTTTAAAACAGTATAAAAGCTACTATGAAATTTCAGATTGAGAGCTGCAAGAAATTAATAGCTTTTCCCTCCAAGGCAGCTGTGTTCAGTCCTGTGCCGTTGGCTTTCATTGAGAGCTAACACTAAAGAAATATTCTTGTTATTTTTTTTTTAAACATGATTTTTCTCAGAACTTCTGTTGGGGTATGTTTTTTGTCCATTCTGGGGCACTGCATCTTCAGTGTCCCTGTTGAGACACTGGGGAGCAGAACACTGTACGGGTCAGCTTTGCAACATGATCCACTCTACAGTTCCTGATCTCTTAGAGAAGGTTTCAGGTTGACATTATTAATTAAACTATTATCTGAAAATCTCTGGAAGTCTCTGTGGCAGAAGTGTGAAACCACAAATAGTACATGACCGACACTTATATAGCACTTCTTTATTCCTCTGACCACTCTAAGGGCTTTTAATAAATGACACGTTCCTTCACATTCTCATACACAGATGGCAGATGCTGACATACAAGTTGCCCACCTGCACATCATCATCCAATCTAATCCATGCATACACATACTGTACACACACTTCAGTGGTACAGCCTTCAGGAAGTTCTTGAATGGGTTACACCTCTTCGCTTCTTCAGTTCTAAACTGACTGCTGGCATGAGTGAGGAATATAAGCCTCTGGGATCAGTGGTATGCTAATGGTTATTGTGGTCCAATGGGAGTCATTAACTGAGCTCTTGACCTAGTTGCACTTAAAGTCACTGACACTCTCAGCTGTTTGTGAGTATCCTTCTGGAACAATATAGGATACAGTGTCTCTCGCTTGCTAAAATTTTAATATATGGACTACTGGAGTCAGGGAACGAACTGTTTGAGCCAGAGGCCTACTTAATAAGACTTCAGCCATGCTAGCAGCTCTGTGTCTGGCTCAAGGTTTGGCATAATTGTGTTTCAAATCTATTGATTGGCTCTTAGTGTCAAAAATCCTGTTCGGAAAAACCTTTGGCTGTAAGAGATATCATCTGAGTTAAAAAGTCCCTATAACTCTGACTTCCTATACCTTGTATGAGGCAAAAATGTCACATTTTTCCCACTCACATGCCTGTGAATACAGATTAAACAAAATTAAGTGAGCCAGGCTTAAGCCCTTAGATGAATTAGCTAATGGGAAATTGCAAGACAGACATTCTGGCCTCAAATAACTTGACAATTTCAGAGCATATCAGCTCAGTGAACGATGGCCGGCTCTTCTGCGTTTCAAGCATAGCCAGGAGTAGCAGTGCAACGATTTGTTGATGTAGCCAACCAAAATCAACAATAGTATTAGTCGTTCAAAGTGCACCAAACCTGGCTGAGAACCGTTGTAGCTGTGACTAGTCTCGTCATGTTTGCCCACTTGAACATTCCTGGAGCCGTGACTGGTGCCAAGTAACCCACCTCTATCCACTCTACCTCTCCAATCAACATATCTGCAGATTTCCAGATAAGACAAACCAAAAGCAGAAAAAAACACTGATAGCAAAATTCAGAAACTCATAGAGTTGCATGCTGAACATAACAAAGGACTTTGGGGAGGTCCTTGACCAAAACTGTCATTATAAAGCAGCTTAGACATGAACATAGAGGGAGAGAATTCCCTCACTTTCACAGGGCTGGATGCCATTGACAGTTCAGAGCTGACAGCTTCATCTGCAAGAGACTTGAAAGCAATCAGCACTTGCATGGCGGAGAGACAGCGCTGCCTTTCTGTTCGACACATGCCAAAGTTAAAGGGAGAGCTCTTCAGTTCATTCAAACTGTACTGTCTTAGCAAAACCCAACCTTGAAATCAGCTCACTGTCTGAGCAGTGTCTGATCATGGATTACTCTCATCTTAGGGCCCTTTCATTAATCATCCTATAATGTACTACCATCATATTTTTCTTACATTTTGTGACTGTTAATTCTTCTGTTTTTCATATCAAAGTTAAATCCTGGTGTAACAAAACATGGCTCAAGTCTAGCTGGTGCACAGGGCATAATTTAGAGGTGGTTGTGACTTTAGGTTTCAAGGCTAAGTAACTTAAGGTACGCCCAGCTGGTGCACTCCGCCCCTGAAGCCTTAACTTCCCTCTTCGTGGTGTCTTTTAGTAAATCCCCCCTGCTGGTTGGATTTACATTTCTTTAAAAAAAAAAACACTCCAGTCTGGCTTTAAGTCTCTTCCTCCATTCTGACACCTCCAAAGTTTCTGTTCATCCTGACCTATGGAGTGGAAATGGTACACAACAATGGAGTGGTACAGTTTGGCATCTTTCACAGATGATTAGCCACTCTCAGTCTTGAAGTGGTGATAAATCAAAGACAGCCCAATGAGATGGGTATGCGTTTTGTATTTGTTGTCTTTTGCTCTGCTGAGTTTCACTGATGTTCACTTGTTTAATGATGTTGTTTTATGGGGTACACTGAACATCAACACATCCAATTTGTTGCTGCTTGACACTGTTTTGATTTTAATCGTTGATGAAAGCAGCAGTAAATTGTGTCCTAGGTCTTGTTCATGGAGTTGTGTTGTTATTTATTGTCTTGTTATTGTCATGGTAAAGAGACTGATTGAATCATTTTTGTCACAGTTTCAGACCATGAATCAAACACCACTGACTTAAAGGCACGCACTGAATACAGATAAACCTGCCTTAAGGTTCAAATTACTGGTCATATTACCTTTTAGGCCTGAAGAACCCTGCATACCAGGAGGTCCTGGGTAACCGGGAGCACCGCTCCTGCCAGGGTAGCCTGGGGTTCCCATGGAGCCTTTGGGTCCTGGGGCTCCTGGCTCACCTGGGCGTCCCTTCACACTGTGGCAGGGTTCACACTGTGCCCGGGGGGCCAGGCTCTGGAGCAACGCTGGAAGCTGATCTGTGGAGCACAAAGAAAAAGTGCTGACTCATCCACCCCTGGGTTAAATAACTCCTTGTATCCCAGTCTGACCTCATAATATCACATAATATATCATACATCATCATAAATCACATTTACCATGCTGTCAAGACCTAAAGACTCTCTCAAGGTTTTTCATCCACATGCAACTCACAGTGTTGGAATCTGGGACCAGTAGGGAGCCAGTGAGCAACAAAAACATTTGAGATTTTACTTTTACATATAAAGTGTGGAATGAAGTTGCCATACATGATGGTGTAGTCCATTAAAACTTCCTTTAAATTGGCCAGTATATTGGATGGTAATCTTAGCTTCACTCAATATTGTGCAAACAACTTTGTGGAGAGAAGAAAAACAACGTCCTGATTAATGTCCTTGTGTGATAAATTAGATCTGTGTATAATCAGAGTGAAATTTCATTTTTGAAACATCTCCAGGCAAAATAATTTATAGTACTTTGTAAAAAGTTTGTTACTGCTCATTTATGGAAAAGGAAAGGCATCCAAATATGTATTATCAACAGCAGGTTATTATACTGTACCTGAAGCAATCCACAAACCAATTTGATTGCCTGATTATAGTTCATTCTATTCAGTCCCCGTCGTTGATGCTGACAATAGATCTAATCAGCTGCAGAGTAGCAGACAGAATCAAAGTGCATTAAGCATTAGGTGTTTTTCTGTAGGTCTACAATCATCAGTACACTGCACATATAGTCTCTGAGAAAACAGTCACCAAATGTGATAAGAAGGGTTAACTTGCAGTAATGGTTTTCACAACCTCTGCAACCTTCTATGTTCTTAGTGATTCAGTAACTCTTTTTGCTGCTTTGGTTTAGTCCCGATGCTTATCATCTGTTTTAAGAGTTTGAGGTTGAGGTGCAACATGCCATACTTCCGGTGACGAGTGAACGCTGGCGCAACTTGCTGCCACTGCTCGCCGGTAACTTTTTAAACTTTTTTATGGTTTTATGACTCTGCAGTTGCCTTCGCTGGAACACGTTTAAAATCTGTCTGCACTACAGCTTGTGTGAGCCTAACCAGCGTTAGCTTACCTGTCCCGGCCTGAGCCTCACCTGGCGTCTACCTGGTAATCGACGCTGTCTGAGTCCTCTTCCACAATGTGGGCCGGTAGGACATACATCTGGCTCGTATGTGTCTGGCTCTTTTTCCTGCCTGTTCACCATCCAGTGACGGGCTTACACCAGTACTCGGCTGCTGACCTGCTCCAGCTGCGCTGTAACCTGCCTGGACCTGCGCCAGCGGCACTCCACCTCCACCTGGACATCACCTTCCAGCCCCGCCGGCGATACATCCACCGAGGGTCCCGACGGAATCTCCACCATAACAACTTAACAGCAACAAAATCCATCTGGTCCAGCTCCCGAGGCCCTCCACGCTCCACCAGCCGGGTTGTTGACCACAGCGTGTTAGCCCACCTAGCCCGGTGGGCTAGCACCACTACCAGCTGTGACAACACCGCTCTCAACTTTGCTCAACTAAACATCCGCTCATTGACGGGCAAGGTGTCTGTGCCCGTCTCCAGCTCGTTTGAATCCACTGTCTGCGAGTTGTCTGGTCCCACTCCAACCATCATTGCCTCTGTCTACCGCCCCCCTAAACTGAATAGTGACTTTTTAAATGACTTTGCTGCTTTCCTCACCCATCTATCCTCTCTCTCACCGCACATAATACTGCTGGGCGATTTCAATATCCACATGGACAATATCAATCTCCCTCTCACCAAAGCCTTCACATCCTGTTTAGATAGTTTTGGATGTCAGCAGCACACCACCATTCCCACACACTCCAAAGGACACATTCTGAACTTAATCTGTTGCTCTGGTGTCACCCCTCTCAACATTACAGCTGATGAACTCCCCATAACTGACCACTTTCTCCTCTCATTTACAGTCAAACTCACTCTCTCCATTTCTAATCTCATCTCATTCCGGAATATAAAGAACATTAACCCCGCCACTCTCATCTCTAGCATCCACTCCTCCTGCCTCCCTGACATCCCCAATCCATCCACTCCTGATGATCTGGTCTCTCATTACAACACTGGACTATAATATTCTCAATTCTCTTGCTCCGTTAAAAACCAGATCTGTCTCTTTCTCTGTCTCCGCCCCTTGGTTCACCCCCGAGCTCCGCCTGATGAAAGCCAAAGGTCGCCAACTTCAAAGACTACATAAAAAAACTGGTCTCACTATTCATAAAGAAATGTACAATAACCACATACTATGTTACAAGGACTCCATCGCAAGCACCAATACCCACTACTACTCGAGTTTAATCACAGCAAATAATGGAAACTCCAAGTCACTATTCTCTCTGCTTAACAATATCACCCAACCCCAGGACTCTCTCCCCGCTTACTTGTACGCAACCTCCTTCTGCAACTCAGTTATGTCATTCTTCAACTCAAAAATCAAGAATCTCCACCAGCACCTTGGCCCTCACCCCCACCTCAGCATCTCAGCCGACTTTCACCCATCTTCACACTCATTCTCCTCCTTCCAGCTCCCCACTCTCTCTGAAATCACAGAACTCATCCAGAAATCCAAGCCATCCAATTGTCAACTGGACCCCCTCCCCACACAACTTGTTAAAGCCTCCCTCCCCTCCCTGGTCCCCCTCATCTCTACCATCATCCACTCCTCTGTCACCACCCTCCTCACTAGGCTATCCTCCATTGGGATCACCCACACTCCGTTAGACTGGTTCACATCTTACCTCTCTGGCCGCACACAGTTCATTCAACTCAAGTCCTTTCAATCCACTCCCTCCTCCGTCACTACAGGTGTGCCCCAGGGCTCTGTCCTGGGGCCCCTCCTCTTCATCATCTACCTCCTTCCCCTCGGTAATATCTTCCGCAAATTCAACATTCACTTCCACTGTTACGCTAATGACACCCAGCTCTACCTCACCACTAACCCCTCGTCCACTCTCCCGCCCACCTCCCTCACAGATTGCATCTCTGAAATAAAAACCTGGTTCAACCTAAATTTCCGTACATTAAACAGTAATAAAACCGAGGTTCTCCTCATTGGCACCAAATCCACTCTATTCAAATCCAACAGCTTCTCCCTCACCATTGATAACTCCTCCGTCTCACCCTCCCCCCAGGTTAAGAGTCTGGGTGTCATCCTTGACAGCACATTATCCTTTCAATCACACATCAATAACATCACCCGGATTGCCTATTTTCACCTTCGTAACATCAATCGTCTCCGCCCCTCCCTCACCCCCCACACTGCCGCCATCCTTGTCCACAGCCTTGTCACTTCCCGTCTGGACTAAAAAAAATCCCTCCATAAACTCCAACTGGTCCAGAATTCAGCTGCCCGTATCATTACCCGAACCCCCTCCGTCCCCAATATCTGTCCGACCTCTTCCATGTTCCCACTCCCTCCCGCTCCCTTAGATCCTCTTCCTCCATACACCTGTCTGTCCCCTCCGGCCGTCTCACCACTATGAGGAGCCGAGCGTTCAGTCGCTCTGCTCCCCGTCTCTGGAACTGATTGCCAGCTCAGAAACACAGATTCTTTCCCCCATTTCAAATCACAACTCAAAGTAATATCTGTTCAAATCGCCTACTCCGTCTGACTCCAATTGCACTGTCATTTTGTTATTGTTTCTATTTTTTCTTACCACTTTGTTAGTTTATATTGTTTTCATTTTGACTTTGATTTTCTTTCCTTTAATGTAAATTTGTGTATGTATATATACATATATACTGAGAGTGGCGCCTTTAAATAAAATGTATTATTATTATTATTAACACCAAACACAACACAGACAAAAGCTACACTTCCATAGGGAGTAAAATAATGGAGAATTACCTTCTACACTTCCAACCAGCAAATGTCAAAATGGGCTCCCGCCTCTTCCCCAGCCCCTCCCTTTTTGCTAATCTGATTTTACCAGAGTCATTTTGATTCTCACTGTTGCCTACTCTGTTATGGATGTTTGGGTTTTTTTAGGTGCTGCTGCTCTCCCTGCCTTGGCTTTTCATATATACAAATGAAAGGGAAAGAAGGTTTGCTATCCCGTCCTCAGGCTTTGGCACACCATGAATGCACGTGGAAGGGCAGGGAGCTCTCAGAACAAAGTATTATATTAAGCTAAATTCATTTTAATTATCACGCAGGGTGCCCATTTAGCTCAGCGGTTAAATTGTGCACCACTTATAGATGCTTAAGTGGGTAAAGTGGCCAGCTCGTCAGGTTCAAAACTCAAACTGTGTATGAAACATGGACGTAGTATCAGTGACGTCACCAATTGGTTTTGCAAAGGCGTTATGAACAAAGAAATAAGCTATTCCGACCAATACTAGCTTTTGAAACAGGCTGTAATCATGACCTGTTGTTGTAAAAATGGGCAATTGACTTTGGTACTTGAGCTTTTGCAGGTAACCTCAAGTGGACAATTGAGGAACAGCAATTTTTGACCTTACTCATTGGTTTCATTTTCTAACACTATAGGGTTACTGCTTTGTTCAAACACAACCAACAGCATTCTGCAACATGTCTTACCCCACTTTCTCTTGCCAGGTTCCTGTTCTATCCACTGCCCTATCCTCTCAATAAAGGCCTTTAAATGTATAATGTAGGACCTTTTTCCATGGATATCTATACTGTTTTACTATTCGACTTAAAGGCGACATATTACGCTCTTTTCATCAAAATATATTGGTCTAAGAGGTCCCCAAAACATGTCTTTAAAGTTTATGCTCAAAAAAACACTTTGAAATCAGAGTTTGACATGTCTGAAAAACCCTCTTTTTCAGCACTGCTCAGAACACTCCGTTTTCTCACTGACCACGCCCCCTCAGGAATTGGATGTGACCTCGGCTCTCCAGCACATTAATCTAATGTTTACATGTAGGCTGAATATACATTGCTGTTCACAGACCCGCGTTACTTCAACCCTCTGAATTTGATCCAGAATCTGATCCTGACGTAGAGGCGCCTGCAGCAGGACCTTTCTGAACGATTGGTCACAGATTTAGTGTTTCTTGTTGTTTTATTTGTCAGTATGTCGTCTGTCTTGGTACACAGCTACGAACATGTAGCTATGTGGCTATGCTAACTAGCGCTAGCACTTTTCCATGATAAATAAAAATCATCCACTAGATCTTCAAATCTGCAGACGTGGGGAGTAAAACCGACCTCTGCCAGAAAGGCAGCAGGACCTTTATGAACGATTGGTCACAGATTCTGTTACTTGTTGTTTTATTTGTCAGTATGTTGACGTGTGTTTTGGTACACAGCTACAGCTACGACATGTAGCTATGTGGCTATGCTAACTAGCGCTAGCACTTATCCATGAAAAATAAAAATGATCCACTAGATCTTCAAATCTGCGTGGGGAGTAAAACCGACCTTTGTGTTTATTAAGACAGCCTACAACTAGCATGCCTCCCTCCTAAGCTCCTTGTTTGCACACATTTGTGCAGGGAATGAAAACGGAGGAGAAGTTGAGTTGTATTTTATACAATCTATGGGCTGAACAAGCTCCGAGCTCTGACTTCCGTTAAAGACTGGATATTGTTGTGACGTAACAAAAACACGGAAATCTGAAACGGCTCGTTTCAGCACACATTTACAGAGAGGTGGAGAAATCAAAACAGGGGCAGAATGGATTTTTTTCATTTGGGTTTTTTTTTTAGATATGCCAGGGACACATATTTCAGGTAGAGGACCATTAAAAAGTCGATTTTGCATATATCACCTTTAACAGCAACATTTTTGTTTGGTTTGATCACTTTTTTTTCAACTGATGCCCTGGTTTTCCAGCCTGTTACACATTGAATACAGTAAGCTGACAAAATAATTTCTGGGAATATAGTAAATGGCAGATGTTTGTGAACTTTGATTCAAAACAGAGTAATAAAAAAGAAAGATACTTACTATGCAGGACATCAGTGCAGAGCTTAAGCAGATGTTCATCTGAGGGAGGCTTGCCCTGCAACACACAATTACACTTTTTTAGCAGAATCCTCTCTGGGACTGGGAAAGCAGGCTCAACTTGTGATTAAACATGCCTGAAGATTTATAGGATCTTCTCAATGCTGCATTCTCTGTCTTCTTAAAGCCCCCACACACACTGACAGACCTGGTCCCACTACTCATAATCCAATGCAGGGTATCTCACAAACCAGAGCAGGGTACTACTTTCTGTTTCTTATAGGCCATTTAAGACTCAGAAAGAATAGTCAGAAAAGGTTCACTCACGGGTTTCCCTGGATACCCTGGTTGGCCTGGTTGGCCTGGCAACCCGTCCTGACCAGGAAATCCCCTGGGACCAACAGCACCCATATGGCCTGTATCTCCCTTCTTTCCTTCAGTCCCCCTGAGGCCAAAGTCACCTGTCAGTCCTTTCTGAAGAGCAAGAGAGACAAGAGGGTATTTCAGGTTGCAATAGAGAAAAGGTGAAACTGAGGTATATTTTATAGCAATATTTAAGATATCAAATGAAAAAAGGATTGATTAGCTTTTGGCTAAACCTCTCCTGCTTTGTAGCAAAATCACTAGGCATGGCTTATTTTTTTTAAAAGAAAAAAGCTCATCACCTTTTAGAGATACAAAAACACAAGACAAAAAGTAGACATCAAACAGTCTGCAAGCTCTTATGTCAGCTGCAGACATTAGCTGGCAGGCTACCTTGGTAACTTTAATTGAATTTTAATTTTAGTTTATCTTTAACTAACTAGGTTAAAACAGTTTGTGAGATTACAAAGGTATCATTTAAAAACATCCAGTTTTATGTTGAATTTAAGCAGTTTAGTCTAACGTTAGCATCTCCTCCCCCTTTTGGAAAAAACAACATAGCCTATTCTATAAAAAAAATTGTGAACTCTAAGGCATACAATTTAACCCTAAAGAGAAACACAGAACACTTCTGTATTCATGGACAAAGTGAGTTGACTTGAAACACTACAAGCAAGGATGACAACTCTCACAGTCAGAGCTAGATTAGCTTAATGAACTAGCTAGCTCTGGCTGTAGCAGATCAAATCTGCCAGTCGCTGTTACTGGTTTGTCTTTCTCTGAATAAAAGCAAAATTTTTTGAACGTTACTTAAAAATGAATGCAGCCATTATTTAACATTCCTCATTTTAAACATTAAGTGTAATCAGAAAACATGAACCTTGAGAGCATAATTTACAAAAGGAGCAGGGATAGCATTAGATAATATTCTAATGGCCTTCACTTTAATCAGCACTGTGTAAACATGATATTTAATCACAAACAACAAGTTGAATTGTAGTCCACAAACATGCTCAACAGAGGGACGCCTCAGTATCTTCATAATTGGTGATTCTGTAGACAGTACAGTAAGTGTTTGATATTTCAGATGTGTTTGCCCTCAGAAAAAAAGATGGCTTTTGTGATGTATATTTTTGCCCATGGGGCCAGATTTCCCCAGGCCTGGAGGTATTGGCTCTGTAAGTCTTCTATAGCAGCCGTGCAGGCTTGACAGGGCTTCTCAGTGTGCTGCAGAATAAGACAGAATGGATTATATCTAATACCGCAAAGTCTAATTCGACAAACCTCTCCTTTCCTTCCCCTGGGTCCTTCTTCGCCCTGATGGAAGAAAGAAAAGGGAGCAGGGAAGGGTAGGGTGGAAAAGGGAAGAGGGAGAAATAGAGAGAGACAGTTAGAAACTTCTGCTTACATATCAAAGACAGAGTTAGTATGTCAGAGGAGCTATCTATGCTGCTCCACATTGCTGATGCAGAATGGCTCTCCTTTCTATCAGAACTAACGGCTTACAAAACATATTAGATTGGTTATTGTAATGCTTTTTCTAAAGCCATTTTTGTTGTGCTTACTTTTTGTAAGTTAATGAAAAATGCATCCTTGGATTCACTTGTCCTTAAAAAACACAAAGTAAAGTACTGTAAGGACATGTCTGAGGCTCTTGGTGGGCTCTGTTTCCTTTACTTTGCTTCCTCCTTCATTTTCTATCCTTATTCATGGTCTACCTTTCTCAGATGAGGCCATCCTTTTGAAAACAATTTAATCACATTTCTGGGAATCAAGAGTATCAATGCAATTCGCCGTAAAATGATAAATTACAGCTCCACCCACGTCTGATAAAATATTCAATAGAAACTAGATGATGCAACTTGGGGAAGTTGAGGAAGAATCAGCTCAGCGCAAATGTATCTGATGTGCAGGAGCCACAACCTGGAGCATCCGATGGGAGACAACTTACACCTCCGGTGGGCAACATTCGTCCCTGCGACGTGTTTTAACACTGGGCATGTATGGACATTCATCATTGCAGAGACGTCATACATCTTTGTTGGCCTAGTTCCTTCAAAGTTGTGTCACAATACTTTGCATTGAAGCAGGACATTTCAGACACACTTCTCTGTTATTGGCTGCCACCTCCTGTCTACACTTAATGCATTTAAGCTAAGTTGTCCATCTCAAAACACATCTAACAGAACACATACGCACTCAAGTTTAATCAATACACTCATCAAAAGTGACCACATAACACCCTGCGACACCTTCTTCTTGCATCACTGCAACAAGTCGACTTTCTTCCAACTTATTGATTGTGTAATTCACTTAGAAGTTTGAATCTTATGCAGCCCTGTGGCTGAACATGTCCAGAGTGGACACAGTGAAAGGGGTCTGAAACTGCTGTTGGCATACCTCTTACACTATGGGGACTGTATAGAAAATGCATTAGACTGAAGTCAGTAAAAGGGTCACTTTAGCCTCAATGGACGAGCTCCACAACCATCCATTCTGTTGACGCTCTTCCTTAACTGTCCTCACTTCTGCCTCCTTGTCACATCAAACGAAAACAGCTTTTGTGTTTGCTTCCTGTTTTTTTGTGTAGTCTGTTTTTTTGTTGGCTACTGTGCTAATGTATGTTTCCTGCTGAAAGGCTCCCTATGCTTCCAAAACTTCAAAGATTGAGAATCTAGGTCATATTCTATATATATCATAAAAGCTTCAATTACTGCCTTGCTACTTGTTCCTTATTTCTCCACCAACCAGTCAAGTTTTTAATTCTAATTCTAGTTTTCAGATTAACCCTAGACCCAAACTAGGCTGTTGCTCCTTTGAAGGCCTAATTCTCAGCTTTCCCAATCCAGTTTCTAAAACAGTACGACCAGTTTTATTCGTTATACTCTACCGCCCTCCTGGCCCGTACTCTGAATTTTTAACTGAATTTTCAGATTTTTCATCTAATTTAGTCCTCAGCTCAGATAAAATAGTCATTGTAGGTGACTTTAATATTCATGTAGACGTTGATAATAACAGCCTTAGGATTGCGTTTATGTCCCTGCTGGACTCAATTGGCTTCTCACAGGTTGTAAACAAACCTACTCACCGTTTCAATCACACCCTCGATCTTGTTCTGGCTTATGGTCTTGAAATTGAGGACGACTTAGTCTTCCCACAAAATCCACTTTTATCAGATCACTTTTTAGTAACGTTTGATTTCCTCCTATTAGGTTCTACTCAAGGTAATAAAAACGTAATAACGAGAAATGTGTCTGATAGTGCCGTAGCTAAGTTCAAAGAGGCTATCCCTGCTGCTTTAAACTCAGTAATTTGTCCAACCTTAGCTCAAAGCTTGTATACTAGCTCCAGTTCCTCTCAGCTAGATCAGTTTGTAGATGATACTACAGGTTCTCTGCAGGTTCCCTAGACCTAATCGCTTTTCTTAAACAGAAGACTATTAGACGACAGAGGCTAGCTCCGTGGTATAATGCTCAAACCCGTGAACTAAAACAAAACTCTAGAAAACTAGAAAGATTATGGCGCTCCAATAAAACAACTGAAACCTGCTCACTTTGGAAGGATAGTCTTAAAAAAATATAGGAAGGCCCTGCAGCTTGCTTGAGCTGCCTATTACTCCTCTCTAATAGAAGAGAATAAAAACAACCCTAGGTTCCTCTTCAGCACTGTAGCCAGGCTGACAGACAGTCAAAGCTCCACTGAGCCATGTATTCTTTAGCCCTCAGCATCGATGACTTTATGAGCTTCTTTAATGATAAAATCTTAAAGATTAGAGATCAAATTAGTAACCTCTTACCTGTATCTAGTGTAGGACCCTTTACCAACAGTGGGATCATTGAAACGGCGTTAAAGCCAGATGTATACCTAGACTGTTTTTCACCCATTGACCTTCCTGAACTGGTTTCAACAGTTTCTTCAGCTAAACCATCGACCTGTCTTTTAGAACCAATCCCAACTAAGCTGCTAAAAGAAGTAATTCCACTAGTTAGCAGTTCCTTAGCAGTACTGACAGGCTATGTACCTCAATCATTTAAAGTAGCTGTAATTAAACCTCTCCTTAAAAAGCCCACTCTTGATTCAGGCAGCTTATCTAACTATAGGCCGATATCTAACCTCCCCTTTATCTTTAAAATCCTGGAGAAAGTGGTGTCAGTTCAGCTCTGGGACTTTCTTAAGAGCAACAGTTTATTTGAGGACTTTCAGTCGGGGTTTAGAGCCCACCATAGCACAGAGACTGCACTGCTAAAAGTAACCAATGATCTACTAATGGCCTCAGACAGTGGTCTTCTCTTCGTACTTGTTTTATTAGATCTTAGCGCTGCATTCGATACGATTGACCATCAAATCCAGCTCCATTGTCTAGTAGATTCCTCTGAGCTGCCGTAGACGTCCTCCTGCTACGGACGATCTGGACTCCAGCTTCTACTACTCGTCTCATCACTATCACCTCTCTCTTACTCCCCTCTATCTGTCTTTCCAGACCCAACTCGGTCGAGGCATCATGGCTGTCTAGCATGAGTCTGGTTCTGCCTGAGGTTTCTGCCTGTTAAAAGGAAGTTTTTCCTCACCACTGTAACTAGCTAAATACTGCGATGTGCAATGCTCATGATGGATTAAGGTGGGGTCAGACTGAGTCTTACCCTGTCTTGAAGTTGGGTCTCTGTTCATAATTTGACATAGAGTGGTCTAGACCTCCTATGTTTGTAAAAGCGTCTTGAGATAACGTTTGTTGTGATTTGGCGCTATACAAATAAAGATTGATTTATTGATTGATTGATTGATTGATTGATTGATTGATTGATTGATTGATTAAAGTTGCAGACATGACGCAGACATAAATGTAAAATCCATCATTCTGCCCCACAGCATTACATGTTCACTGTTGTTGGACTGGGAATAAGGGATACAGTGGTACATGATAAATATATACAGTATGAAAGAATGCACTACCAATAAAAAGCAAAGGACGCCTGGTGCCACAGTTATTTATATTGGTCCCACTCATGATAAATCTTCCCCTGTACATATCTGTTGTTAAACCACTCACAAGCGTGGGAGAAAGTGAGTTCTTTGACAACCAGAACTTATCCTTGAAAATGAAAGCCAATCTGAGATACTTCTTTTACAGGAATATGTAAATTCATGAGCACCATAAAAAAGTAATGCCGGTTGGCATGACTGGTGCAGCTGCAGAGGTATGAAACCTCAAAACTTGTTAAATTAGATCCTCAGTTTCATTACAACTGAGTAGACCTGATCTAATGATGAGGGCTGAAGTCAAATTCTCAAACTAAGACTCAAACTAATTATGTGTGTTCAGCAAGTGGCAATCTCTGGTGTTGAAAAATGAAGCCAATACAGTAGCACAAGAAACTGCAGTTCCTTGAGTGTCCACTTGAGGCCAGAAGACAAGGAATACCCATTAGACCTCATGTTGAAATGCTAATCTTTACAGAATAATTAAACATGTTTGCAGCTATGGTCTCTGTGCCTGATTTCCTTGTTTAGTGACAACCATAGAAGGGTAAATTTTTATATAGCTTATCTGTTTCCATTATCTTTAGGCTAAACGTTATGATAATTAGGGGCATTGCTGATTTGACTGAGAGATGGGCATATTTTAGCCTTTTTTGTTTTTAAGTTACATTTTTTGGCAATTTCGCCTTTAATGGATAGGACAGCTGAAGAGAGACAGGAAATGCAGGGAGTAGAGAGTGGGGGAAGACATGTAGCAAATGGTCCAGGCCAGGTGTCTAACCTGGGATTGCTGCTTAGAGGACTATTTCCTCTGTATATGGGGTGCATGCTTAGACCGCTAGGCCAATGGCGCCCCCCATTTTAGCTTTTTGCCATCTCTGAGCTTCATAACGTCTCTTCATTAAGCTGATGGGTGACATCACTGAGAGTTTGTGCATGTTTCACACAGTCAAAGCTACAGCTACATAGATCTAAAAAATACCAGCAACACTCAATGGTACTGAAGTTGTTGGGTTTTTTTTTGTTTTTTGGGGGGGGGGGGGGGGGGGCTTTTATGCTTTCATTCAGACAGGACAGTGGATAGCGGATAGCCTCAGGTTGGAGCCATATCAGCTGCCCTATTTGAGGACTGTAGCCTCTGTAACCTGCAATTTAACCACAAGGCCAAACATGCGCGCCCCCCCCCCCAGCAACACTCTGTTGTACTCAACAGGTGTGTGTCTTCCAACATACACATCTTTCTTTTTCTATTCTAAATGCATACCTGTCAGCAAACAAACACACACTCTCTTGAATTGCAGCACAGTTACGTTTTTTTTTTTCCAGCACAAAACAAGGAAGTCGGACTAAAGACAAAAATATGTCATTTTCGTCTCAGCAGTGACACACTTGTGATTCACTGCTGGTGCATTTAGCCTTGAGAGGGTGTGACATGGAGGCTGGGCTGCTCTCGACACTGTGGAATTACAGAGTGTGAACATTAAGCTGCATACTGAAAAATACAATCGTTTTATCTGTCTCAAGAGCCACAGACGCGACTACACAACTCTTCAGATGATTGAATGTAGCGACTGCCAAGCATTCTCGCACAGACAACCACACAGACACACACACACACACACCCCTGACTGAATTTATTGTCTAAATCCCATCTAGGGATGCGAGGATCAATGCCTCAGTGATCGATACACACGAATCAATCCTTAAATGCTACTCATTTGGTTTTGTTCCTATTAAAAAGCATCAATTGCAAAGCTTAGCCTGAAAGCTGGGAATTGCAAATCACTCAGCAATTCATAACACTATGTTTGCTCATTAAAAAATATTGATGAGGATGGTAATCTCAACACGGATAAACATGTTGAATCAATTATGTAAATGTGCTTATCTCACCTTCTGGAACCTTAATTCACCTTGTTGTCAAGATCAAATCACTCTTCACCACGTACTCACATTTTGAGAATATTTCCCCTCTAGATCTTTGGTAATTAACAATTCAACAAATGTTTTATCTTGACCTTGCAGATGATTCACGCTGCAAGAGCAAGGCGAATTAAATGTAAGATTTGACTGATAGAAACGCACTGAGTGTGAATTTGATACCTTTCCTGACTCCTTCCACTCGGCTGATCCAGCTCCTGAATACCAGTGTCTCATTCTGTTCAAAGGTTATCCCATCAGGCGGGCATATAGGCTTAACGCAAGTGCTTCTCACATGGATCATGCATGCTCTGATTACTGCTCTCTCAGTGCTTATCTTCATGACCCAAGCAGCCATTCCAACAAATTAAGATGCTACAGAAAAATGATATTAGCGGGACACCATTGGCTAGTGGTCTAAGCATGCGCCCCATGTACAGAGGCTATACCATTTACTCCATGTCTTCCCTCACTCTCTATTCCCCACATTCCCTATCTCTCTCACTTTATTCTTGCTAATAAAGGTCAAAATGACCAAAAACATAACATGTTGTTATAGCAGCTATACCTATGGAGATGAATGACAAGTTCACAATGCATCAGGCCGTAGCTGTGGCGCCTTCATCTCTAATGCTTAAACTGCATTATAACACAACCTATTTTTAAGATTTTTTTTTGACCCAGATTTTAATTTTAGCTAATGAATCAGACTTTTATTACAATCACCTGAAGAGGCATGGGAGCCCATTGAGGGGTATTTGCAGAATACGACCAATTGGAACACTGTCTCTTTAAAATCTCTCTCAGCAGCTTCAAAACCAAACTGAAAAGTCTGCTAAAGGACACTCAACACTGCAACCACTGATTTGATACTTTTGACTTGATATACATACTGTTTATTTGTTTGTTTGTTTGTTTGATTGTTTGTGGGTGTGCGTGCATGCGTGCGTGTGTGTGCGCGTGCGCGTGTGTGTGTGCAAGCGAGTGTTTTTACAATATAATGTTTTAATTGTGACCTGCCAAGGGACTGCAGATGTAAATTAGCTTTAAGCTAACTCTGGTACAATGCATCAGATGGTGACATTTATGTTAAATATTGTACATGGTCCCTTTACAAATAAATCGAATAAATAAATAAATAAAAAGAAACTGTGATTGGTCAAATTCACAGACTTTATGAAAGCTCTCCTTGATGACTGGATGCAGTATCGGTCTTAAACCCTGCCTCCTTCATGTCAACAGATGGAACATGGGTCAAACTCAAACACAAGAATACACGTCATATAAGTATGTCCTGTCTTAGCAGTCACTTCTTATCATGCGGATTCATAGGAAAGTGTGAATTTTTCAGAGAAGCTTAGTTTTAATTTGATGTTAAAAAGATGGTTATTGACAAGAAGACCATGACTGATTTACTGGCTCGGCACAGTCAGATCCGGCAGGCATATGGTTTCGAGATCTGCATGTTGTTCCCCCAAAATGGATAGTTTCATCCTGTGATAGTGATTTCCCTCTATTGATTCATATCGTCTTTTAATTGAAATATAGCGTTGCCCATGTTCTACAATAGCTTTAGCGATTAACATACTTATTAGCTCACTTTCTAGCTGGAAAGTTCCTCCAACAGTCTAGAGTGGTTGTCAAACAACGTGTTGATTTTGTGTAAACCCCCTGATTGTGGTGATTTCTTCTGGGATTTTTTGCTGATTGAAGTTATTATAGGATCTCATCATTTCTGTCTTCTGTTTGCAGGAACTGAATGGTAGAAGACTCCTAACCTGATGCGTCAATGGTGAGTTAGACTGTTTAGTGATTCTGCTGAAAGTTGACTCCTGCTTTGTTCAAGTCTGATTTCCCTTGCTGTGAAGATCTTCCAAAATGTTGTATCCTCTCATCCTTATTTAGTTTCTTCTTATTTCATCTTTTATTTCATGTTTTTCTATGCTGTCTGATTTCAATCTTATAAAAAGGCTTAAAGGCGGTACCATTCAGATAAGAGGAGTTTTAATCATTGTATATATTTGTGATCAAGTTTTCATGATGACTTGTATCAGTGGTTTATGATACAACTTCAAACAGACTCCTCAAATGGATATACTCATGATCAGACGTCCGGTTCAGCTTCTTTGTGAGTGAAAACTGGACAAGATTTTCCTTCAGCCTTCTGCCCTTGTCGGGACATTTTGTCCCCTTATAGCCACACATTCACACAAACTGAGTTATTTTATAATTCCTGCTGAACCCATAAAAACCTAAGCTTCACTGCCACCCAGTGGAAGAAAGATGAATCTACACTTACAGGTACGCCGGGAGTCCCTGGTTCTCCATCCCTGCCAGGCTCCCCCTGTAAACAGATACAACATGATTAACAGAAGGTTTGTGCCAGTTTGTTTACATACATGCCTGTGTGGCTACATGTTCTGTGTGAGTGTGTGAAAGGGTGAGATTGAATGTGTGCCACAACCAGCGCATCAATAGAGGTGTGTGTGTATTACTGTGTGCTATTCCATGTCTTCATCCAGGGTGTGTGTGAGTGGAGAAAAGGTCATGATTACCACTAGCAGCCAATAAGAGAAACCCGTGGAGAGAGGGGATGTGAATTGGCTAGTGGTGACCTTTAACAAACCTGACTTTTTATCTCGTGTGTGTCTTTTCCTACTGCATCTTGCAGCAGTGCTCTGCGCTCTCTCTCTCTCTCTCTCTCTCTCTCTCTCTCTCTCTCTCTCTCTCTCTCTCTCTCTCTCTCTCTCTCTCTCTCTCTCTCTCTCTCTCTCTCTCTCTCCCTCTCTCTCTCTCTGCTCCTCTGGGCCATCACACTGTCTTCCATTAGTGAGTGTAAAAAGCAAGCAGCTGAATCAGAGCATTCATCACATGCTTTGATTGTTCAGTTTCTGATCTTGTCGCTACAATGCTGAGGTGTTGATGTGTTCATGCTGGGAAAAGCTGCATATCAATGAAAAAAATGAGATCTGAAAACTGTACAAACTTTCGTGTGTATGTGTGAAATGTAAGCATTAGTTAGGACAGACTTCTTACATTCACACTTGATACTGAAGCATACTTTAACATTACACATAAGCCTCTTACTGCTGAGCTGATGCTGATGTAAATCAGTGAAATACAACAACACTGATTTCTGCTGGATTTCTGTTTATACTTGATGCTTATCAGGGTCAAAGTAGTGATATGCATGGGTTTATGCAGCTTGGCTTTTTAAAGCTCTGACTGCACCCTTCAGTCAGAGCACCATTTTGCACAAAACAGAGTCAGGATGAGGCAATAGGGAGGAAAAGCAAACATTTTCTGTTTAAAAGTCTAAAATGCATTTAAGGCAGGGGATCCCAAACTTTACCAAGGAACCTCGTATAGCATTATCCTCTGGTCGGGACCTCCTCTTGCAAAATGTCTTAAATTTCTTGTACGTAATCTTGTTATTCTTTCATTTCTTTCAACGTCCTTTTTGGAAAAAGTCTTGTCTCAGACAGTCTCTTCCTCTCTGAGGACACATTTGGACATATCACGGCCATTCTAACTCACTGTTGTAAAGTTATACTTTATGTGTGCTGGCTCATACAGGTGAGTTTCAGACGCCCAGGTGGTATCCAGTGGTCGTGGCTTTTTTGCAGATGAGTCATGTTCCGTCTTGTCACCTGCTGGTTTTCATTTTTAGAACTTTTCCATTTTGAGAGGAGGTAGGGTGCTAGTTTTCAGTGGTGCAGCCACTTTCTGATCTATCAGTGTCACTCATTGCAGCCACAAAAGACTTCACTACTTCTGATTTAATACTTGTTATGTAAAAAAGACCCACAAAGAAGTGTACTACTGAACAAGGAAATTTGTATTCTGTGATGCAAACAGCTCAAGCATTCAACTGTGACATTTCACATTATTCAAAATCACATTTGATCTAAATAAAAAAAGATGTGTGGTTTTTCTGGACAAAACAAGCCTTTAGCTGTACATCAGAGCCAAGGTCAGCCGTCTCCCCTGAGGTATTGACTAGCTGACCAATTACTACTGCATCGACTGGAGGTTAAAGTAGTTAACTAGTTCATTAGCTGGTAAAATGTCAAGCTGCTACTTGTCATAGGAAGGGAGAGAGCTTTTGAACCTGAGTCATGAGAAAACTCACTGATAGGTTAAGTCATTGGAGATAAAGCGGTTTGAGAGGAGGTCTTTTCAGTAGAAGCTGAGAGTTAAAGAGGTTGGACATGATCAGCCGAACATTGAATTTAAGCAGCATTCCAATGACAGAGAAATAAATTACACTCCGCTGTTTTCAAGAAGCTGGTTTATCTAGAATGCCTGGATAATGATGCTACTGGTTTTTCAAACATTAGGATTAGACCCAGCATGGATTTGACTGATATAAAGCGCTCGTCAGATTTTTTTTTTTTAAATGAACAAACAAGGGTCCACATGTGAAATGCTCCACAGCTTTAATACAGATACATGCCTTTTATCTAATTAAATTTTGTATGCTGGTGTAAAGTCTGTTTTTAAATCCCCAACCTTCAGTCCAGAGAAAAACACACAAGCCGTAACTGCTGTGTACTGTTCCTGACATTTTTCTTGTGTTGTAAGTTTATTGTTGTTCAGAAGTTCAAAGTTGGATGCCTTTCATTCCTACTTTCTATAGACCACATCTAAATTAAGCCTGTAAGATTGAATTGGTTAAAAAATGATTGTGTCCTCTCTGACATCCCCTTCAGCCCTGTTTTCCTCAATCAAAAGTTTATGTTTTTTCAACCTAACAGCTACTTGAAGTTCACTCTTGTGCTCCCCAGATCTCATGCAAGCTTCAATGTCACATCAAAACGTTACAGCCAGAGGGACGCCTCTAGAAATGGGGTACCTAGATTGTGTTATTTTAAAGCACTGACCAAGCAGCTGGTGCCAAGTTGGAAGCAGGAACTTGCTGAACTTGTCACGTGTTCTTTGTATTCTCACTCAAAGTTGTATTTTTGAAGCAGGAATCGTCTGACTGAAACATCATCACATATTCAAAGAATTTTCTTCTGACCCAGTGCATGTGACTCTTAAAGTAGAGGGTAATTAAGCAGCACAATACCTGGTGACCTTCAGAGGCTGGCTCTCCTTTCTCCCCCTAAAGACACAACAACAAAACATCAGAACAAGTCCAACTCACAGACTTTTCACATTCTTGTTTTGACACTGACAGCGTTACAAGATGCTGTTTCATGAATTACAACTTCAAGCATTAATGTCATGTTGACAGCATCCTGTTAATAAAAACAAAATAGAGCATGTTAACCAGGCTGATCTGCATTATGATGGCGTGTACTGTATTTACTGCTTTTGAAGTGTGAAGGACAACCTTCAGCCCCATTAAAATGTATCATGTCATCTTAGCAACACATGAATAATACATTAACAAGTGCATGTGTTATGTTAAGCTGTCAACACTTGTACAGCTCCACATGTAAATGTACAAAATCCTGACAACCAAGGCGCTGAATCATTTAAGGGCTGACTGTTCAACCATGAAGACTTCATTAAGACAAAATAAAACCATGAATAACTTTTGTTTTTGTATGCGTCGCCGCTCACCTTGTGACCTTTGAACCCCGGCAGCCCAGTGGCCCCCGGCATCCCTGGAAAACCTGGCTCCCCTATTGAGCCCTGAAAAGTTGAGAGGTTATTGATGCTTGGAAATCAATGGATGACATTTAAGATGGTTCATATGAAGTTAAGCCCTGCCATCAGGGGAAATAAAGGGTAAAGAGACCCCATTCCAAAGCCCAAGGGAACCAACACAAAGGTCTACAGTTAACCTATAAATGGGAACAAATGCTACAATTTACCTGCTGACTAATATCCATGACACTGACAGTCACTTTATGTGATTGAAACACTTTTCAGCCTAGCATCTTCTACCTAATGAACAACTACTGATCCACTCAACAGTGAAGATCACAGGAACACGCATTGACGATAAGCAGAACTAGCTCAATCACAATACCTCCCCAAAATGTAGGACCTTAAAGAGAAACACCAAAGTGAAGAAGGAAAATAAATGCAGAGTAGAGTTTCAACAGCCATAAGCATGTGAGGAGGCACCAGAGAGGTAAGCTGGACTTAAATATTGAAAAAAGCTATGCAGACTAGCAAATTAACCTTTAACTAGCATGGCTTGTTGCTACATTTAGCATACTAAATTGCCCTGATTAGGCAATGATATTGAAACCTGCTGATACATTTAAAATCATCGGGATTTGTCGCTGCCCTTTCCACTCACATGCTCTGAAACACAAAAATACCAAGCTTTAGGTCCTTTTGTAGTGTAACTTCTATGATCACTAGCTGATTTTCAGTTGAACTTTGGTTACATAGTTAGAACAGTACAAAGGTCTGATTAGGTTGGTGGTGGTTGGGTCACACAACTCAGGAGTTTTATCCAGGAAACCTTGATTTGATTTCTTCGTAGAACGATTTGTGAAATTAACTTTCCTTAGAAATGTAACTCTGAAGTCAATGACAAAACCATCTTAGTCACATAACATACATTAGGTAGTGAGCAGAAATGCAGTCAAGAGTCCCATGATGCAACAAAAAGACATACATGTAACTTTGACACAAAAATACATACATGGTACTTATTCAAATGCATACTGTGCTGTAGTACTGAGTCTCTGTTCTGACTTGTACCAGGGCTCAACCATCGTCTGCACTTTAAGTCATAAGTAAGAGAGGAGGACTCAAACTTATTCATTGATAAAGACTGGTGTACTGTTTATGTTATGTCTTTGTTCAATGGTTCAAATAATTCTGTTTTTGGAGCAAGGGCTGGCATGTGTGTTGACCTGCATTTCGAGTGCCGTCTGAAGAGCCACAAATCTTCACAGCGAATGTAAGAGCAGATATGTAAGGAACAATCGAGGAAAAGACAGGAACAACCTCAAACTTTGACAGACATCAGGATGCACTTAAGAGTAAGTGAGATGTTTGATTTACTTAGACTGTTAATTAGCTGCTAGCTAATGAGTTTTGAAATTGAATTTATGATTCATAGTGGTGGGTTCAAGTGATTTTGAGTTTATTAGACACTCAAAGTGATCCCACCAGAGCAGAAATAATGATTGTGTCTCCCCATTAAGAGAGGCGCAATGTGCATTTACACAGTACATGTAGCGCTGTGACTTCTTTTATAATGTCAATCTCCAGATTACCCCTCAGAATCAGTCAGAATGAAGGTAAAATGGTTTCTACACATCCTAAAGGTCCCACAGTCAGTCCAGGTTCATACAGTCCTCAGCAACTGGACCATGGAGCCAACTCAAGGTAGTCATATTTTGAGGCTTAGGGCCGGTAGCTGCAATCTTTGTCAACTTGTATGAAATTGTGTTGCTGCTTTTAAAAGGGTTTGGGGCACTTCTGCCTGTTGGTAATTACCATGGCATAAATGATAACTTTTTGAACAATCTCATGTTTGTTTTACATTAAACATTACCAAGATCTGGCAGAAAAAAAGGAAGGCACTAATGTGAAGTATTTCAGACAGGAGGTAAATATCTAACTGCAGCAGTTTTCAGATCTGTGTGTTTGTGTGTGTGAGTCTGTCGTGATGACTTCCAAGGCTGCTGCAATGAAAAGAAAATGTTCTCCACCAGTAATCAAGGCTGGTTAAACATGACTTATAGACATGTTAGAGTGGAAACTTTTCAGACTCTCCTATACTCATAAAAACATCACTTTCCAAAAGGTAAAGTCACTTCTCCTATGACGAACGGCTCCTTCAAAAAAAAAAAAAGACAGTGCAATTAAGTAGAAGAGTGATAAGTCATATTCCCTTTTAAAAAACAACAATGGTTGACATTTATGGGAGTAATTGCTCAGAAAAAATGTCACTTATCAAACAAGTGGCATTTTAAGTGTGGCTGTCAGTCATCAGCAGGATCCAAACTGCAGGTTGGTGAGAGAAGAAGTGGCTGACAGGATGAGTGGAAGCAGACGGAGACTGAGTTTGGTTAGAGAGGAGAAAAGAGGAGAGTGGTCACCCTGATGTGATCCTGATGCCTCGAGGGGAATTAGAAATGCCCTCGCTAACCCTTCCGCCATATTGAATTTTAAAGTCTGGCTGTAATGCAGCCGTTGTAGTAGAATCGCCAGGACAGGGCAATAAAGATAGGAATAGTGTACTCTTTCAAGGTGGGTGATGGCCATTGGAGGGTGAGTCACACGGATGCTTGAATTGAACAGTTACATGGGGTACATAGAGCGAAAATATGTTAAAATTCAGCTCCTTGACCTTGGTCTTGTCTTTAAAAGGGAAACTTTTGTGTTATGAAGTGAGGGCCATATTTTACATATTTTGGGGCCTAAATTACCTCTTCATGAGAGTGTAATAGCAATAAGTAAGGGCTACAATAGATGCTTTTTTACCTTCAAGGACAACCGCTGTGCTCTTGTCAAAGCTACCAGACTCCATTTAGAAAAACTGAAATTATAGCACTTTATAAAACATTGGAGTTGCACTTTGAAAATGGCTGATTCTGGTTTAACAAAATCATCTTACCTTAACAAAAGAGTCTCTCTCAACATGACTCCTCTTTATAACGTTCAGAAGCTTTGAATAACAGTCTGAGGCTGCGACAGATTCTCTCACAGCTGCTCGGTGATACAACTTTTTGAAAAAGCCCAGGATTTTTTATTTACTCTAGCCCTTCAGTCATTTGGTAAGACCCAATATGGCTCCTTTTTTAGCTTTGTTTTCAAGTGACTGATAATTCCCTCACTGAAAAGGACAAGCTATTTGAAGATCAGGTTAAATTGAGGATAGAAACTTTACCAGCCATAGACCACAAGTCTTAATTCATACAGAGAGGTCTCTAGAGAGACGCCATAAACTAAGTCTGTACACTACAAATGATTGTGTATGAGATATGTTTATATTAGTTTGAAGTGTGTGCTTATAGATGGATTTTCCACACTTAACAGAGAGCCGAGCCAGCTGTTCCCCTCTGCTTTAAGGACTTCTTTCTGTGATCAATCTTAAGCCTCTTTCACGTACATAATTTTTAAATTAATACTCCATTAATTGTTAGTTATCAGGCTGGACATGACGTCAAATGAAGGCTGTGGTCATATACAATGTATCCCAGATTAAAACTGCTGATCTGTTATTTCCAATCTTCAATACATTAGACTTTATTTTAGAATCCATTCCTTCTCTCTAGTTTTGTTTGTCTCTCAGCTCCTGCTGTCTGTTCATAAATTCACTGCTGTGTTATTGTTAATGATTGCAGTTTATTTGAAAAACTTGGCAGACTAGGACTGAGTCATACACTTTGATGATGTTTTTTGTTTTTAAATCAATGGTGTGAGTAATTGAACGTATCCACAGTATCAAGGAACGAGTGATAAAGAACATAACGGAGAGCAAAAGTGAGTCAAAGGCGCTCTCACTACACTTTGCTGTTATGAGTCGCTCCTCTGGGTTCACACCGGTGTTCTATTGAATAGTGCTTCCTATCAATATGTTCTTACTTAGCAGCTCTGCACATAAGTAGAGCCACAGTCCTCTGCACTTGTCACCACTGGGAACATTATTTGATATTGAGACACACTTTGCCTGAAATCTTAAATAATGGTTTAGAAGAGTACAAAAACATTTTTGCCTAATTCTCACAGTGAAATTGAGCCAGCATGACATCATACAACAGCAACAAATAGTGAAAAATGACAGATCCTCCTTCAAGGCAGCATTTTTCAAGAAGACGCAAAAGATCTCCATCCAGAGTACATCACTGCACATGATATAAACATCATCGCCTGGCCCTGCCCGCTAAAGGGGATTTTTCCTGAGTGTTCTCACATCAGCTCAGCATGACTTCACCAAATTTAACCAGGGGGCTGGCTGGACTTAAGTCCAGGGAAAGTCTGGGTGAAGAATTTGTCCATTTATATTCATATATGCAGCTCACCATAAAAATTACAGGAAGTTTTCAGGAGTTTTGTGAGTGTGTGAAGACACTTTACTAAAAGACAATCATCTAGCAACTCCTTACTAGTTTGAATGCTTGTAATAATCTCATAAGAAAATTAAATAGGCTTTATAGAGAATTAACTGAAGTACAGATAGAGGCAATGCATAAACAGACAGGGAAGGAAGATGCAGCGCTGGAAATCAGAAGAGACAGAAGTTATAGAAAAAGTTGTAACATCTGGTCGATAATCCGCCGCTACACTCACCTTCTGACCCAATGGACCGAGAGGACCAGAAACCCCTGGGTCTCCACACGTTCCCTGAAAGAAACAAACACCATGTTAGTCTCAACATGGACCTGCAGACCTTCTAAATCTAATCCTTAACATGAATCTTAGGGCTTTATTTCATCCATTGCTAAGACCAGCACAGGTCATAGAGGGCATTTCACAGTAGCTGCTGTTTTGCATTCATGTAGGTGCAGCACAGCATGCAAAAAGAGGCTGGCTGAAGTGGAATATAAATCACAGCATGTGGTGATTAATCATTATCCTCTCAGCCGGTCCCATTACTGCTCTTTTCCCTGTTAAACAGCGGTGCCAACCACACAAGGTAAGGTAGTGGTGCATCACGATAATGGCTCAAAGAATTTAGAAGAAAGGCAGATTTTCTATGTAAGAAAATCACAGCGCTAGGCCAAAGCTGGTGGAGAGATTCAGTGAGGCAACATGCAAATGCAGCAGATGAGTGGGGAGAGTCTGAGGGCATCGTGTTTCTGCAGATATGCAACAGTTATGATGTGTAATAAGTGAGTCAGCTGTGATAAAATTTGTTGAAAGAAGAATGTGGTTTTGATTTCAATTTGATTCTTTAGAGAAGAAAAAATAAAGATACTAAATGGTAAAAATACAACTACAAATCCACACTTAGTATTAACAGCAATATGTACATAAAGGGACAAACAATGTAACTTTATAGGGCATTTATATATTTTTTTTTATGCTGTTTTGTTTTTTAACTACCCTCTTAACCTGAAAGGATCGGGACTATAATTAATTCAGATTTTATACCCTCTGTATACTCTGTGCTTGTTGAATAAAGTCCTTTCCCTAAAAGCTGTAAGATATTTGTGTGAAGTTAAAATTACAGTTTCACATACCATAACAGTAGCTTAACAGATTTGTTGAATCTATGACCAATATATCCTTTTTTTAACAATGCACTACTCAGCAGTGAATCAGGTAGAGTTATAATTTGACTATGCTTTGTTTTTTCTGTTCCGACAGTATCACAGTCTGTAGGGACTTGGCTTGGAACCAAAGAGTCACTGGGTCAAGGACCAGCATGGACCTAAGTATGTTTGACTCACAGAAATATGCTATCACATTTTTTAGCATATTTTTGTTTACTTTGTATGTATTTTTTTACAAATAGCAGTGTCTGTGTAAAAGTAATGATCTCAAGGTTAAATTCTCAAACCAGCCACAAGGGGGCAGCGCTCCAGTCGAGCCGGCTGTATGAAGTCTGTTTTAAGATTACACTTCTGCAATGACCCTATGCTACAGTGGCTGACGCAGATATGAGCACTACATTCTTGTGTGTCGATGTGTCCACGTCGCACAGCAATACACTGCCGAGCGGACCAATCACATAGCTTGCTAATTTGACATGTAGTTACACTTTTTGGAGGAGGTGCGTGTCGGATACATGTGTGGGCTTATACGTAGGTACGGGGGCTATGCAGACCTACGACACATAGGCCTTCGATCCTATATGCAGAAGTATAAACCAGGCCTTAGGCTCTCTGTTTCACTGAGAAAACTTGGGAACCACAGCTGACCCTTGCTGGGGTTTTTTGTGTTTACAGGTCAGTAAGCAAAGTTTCAACCACTCACACATTCTTAAACTGTGGCTGGGAGTTGTATGTCTGTAGTGGCAGCAATGATATGTGTTTGTTGCTGTCGTTGTAAACAATTTCAAGAATGTGATAGATGCTAATGTGCTAAGTATAGTGCTGTATGCTTGACTTTCAGTTCAGTCTCCCTTTTGATTTTTGAATATTCTGTTACTGTATGTAATGTAGTCCAGTGTTAAATGAATGCTTCCTGCTGTCTTGTAGCTTCTTGATGTGGATTTTTGCCTTTGAATATATTTATCATTAGCTAATGTGGTCAGTGTACAATGAACTGTGTTCACAGTGATGATGTAAGAAAAATAATGTATTTCTGTTACATATTTGTGTGTTTATATATTTCTAAGTGAAATTTAAAGATTTGTTTAATAAAAGTCTGGCAGAAGCTTTTTGTTTGTGTTTACAGAAATTATGTTAAACTGTTAGCAGTTCCCAAGCCAGACCTGTTACATGTGGAAGCTGAGAGGTGCCACTCAACAAACCAAATTCAAAAAAAGTTTGGACATTGTGTTAAATGTTAAAAACAGATTTTGATGGTATGCAAATCATTTAAAGTTTTATATTTCATTCAATAGAGTGCAAAGACAGCAAATCAAATGCTGAAACTGAAGAGTTTTTTTGTTTTATAAAAAAAAAATGTTCTCATTTAAAATGTTATGCCAGCAAAACATTGGTTCAGTGCTTGTTCACTAAGACACCTTTCCATTAGAGCATGTCCATAGTCCTGTTTGTGCATGTGTTTATTGGCCCTTATGTGTGTGTTGCCTGTTCAATAACAGAGTGAAAGAATTTAATTTCACCTCTGGGATTAATTATGCATTTCTTTTTCTTTTTTTCTCTTGCTTCGACTGAGGGTTGCCCTTTCAGTACTGTACTCTGTTGTCACTGTGTTTATCATATCTCATTCTGTGTTGTTTGTTTGTGTACAAGGAAAGGCTGACTCACTCTCGGTGAACTAAATCTACCTACAGGTACAGATAAAGCAACCTTGAAATTCTTCTTTTTTCTATTTACAAATTTTTGTGATATATTGAAGAACATAGATATTGTGTGCAAAGTTATTCCCAGCTGTGGCTGCTGCTCAGGCTAAAGTAAGCTTATTTCTGTGTGATATACTAGAGTACATAACAATGATCATGCTTACATAAATGGTATAGTTTACCATTATTCGTGTAATTTGTTTGGGATGTCTCATTTACTACTGTACTGTGTGAGTTATTTTGCAGCAGATGCTAGTTGTGCTTGATTTAATCAAGGTAACTACGGTTAATCATTGTAATAGTGTTCATGTGTTGTGTTTTATCTGTGATTATCTGCCATCAATGAAACACACAGCTACAAGACTGCTGTCGGAGGTTTAATCAGCTGAGAGAGAATTTTCCATTCACGTGTAAGCGCAGGTGTTGATCTCAGTGAATTCACTAGTTAGGGTGTTTATAATGAGAGGTGAGTATTCAAGTTAGTCATTTGTTTTCTTTCTCTTTGTGCTGAGTGACTGATGGAATCACTGAATCACTGGCTGCTGAGAACTAGCCCGCTCCTCTTCTTATTCTCAGCACAATGTCAAAGAGGCAATTTTCACCTTCATATGCATGAAGCTCCCATCTTTCACTCTCATCTCTCCCCATAATCTTTGTGCTACGTGTGCTGCGCTGAGTATACAAATTCCAGAGGGATGGGGAATGTGCATTTCAAGGACGGGGAAACACGAGCATGCACCTTGCTCTGGTCTTTGTAAGAGAAAGACGGCAATCCGTCAATTTTCAGATAAGAGTTCTGAGACTAAAAGTCAGGATATCATGGTGTCTTCTGCATTGATTTTCATCTCTTTTCTTTGAATATATTTCTTTATAACTCGAAAAATGTCACAATAGTGCCATGTACAAACATTTGAGTTGACTTACTTTGTTTAACAAGCCCCAGAAAACAGAGTGGAGCCGCACTTTGCAGAAATGTCTAAAAGAGTAAAAGTAAAACTTGTTCTTTGAAAGACAACTGTCCAAATATGTCCTTGTCAGTGTGGCACTCATAACTTATTCAGAAACACCTATAATTTGATTGCAAACAAGTTGACTCCCTCTCAAGCAAAATGCTTTTTTCTCTACGGGAACATCAAGAGAACAGGGAGGGAGGGTACAACATTAAAACTGGCTGAGAATAGCCGAGCAGTTGGGGAGCGGCAGGCCATTAGCATAATAACTAATTATAACGTTCAACGCACAGACCTTGGGACCATCTCGGCCAATCTCTCCGGGCGGCCCTCGGGGTCCCTGGATTCCCTGAATGAAGAGAGAGAGATGTTAAAGGAGAGATGAAGAAGGGAGGGGGGCGACAAGAGAGGACAGAGAGAGAGAGAGAGAGAGAGAGAGAGAGAGAGAGAGAGAGGGACACACACACACACACACACACACACACACACAAACACACAAACACACAAACACACAAACACAGTCTCACACACACTAATAAATTAACACGATAAATCACGCACAACCACATTCAAAACACTTAATTTTTGAACAATAGGTCCCTGATTTCAGACAGAGGGAGACAAAAACAAACCTCTCATCTCAAGCTTCATCTGGTGGCAGCTTATGCTAATGTTAGCCTCATGGATTGGTTGAAAACACAGAGTCAGACTAAACTGTACAGGTTTGTCATTTGGTAAGAAACACTTTACGGTCTTTATGAGCTAAATGTACTTGATATTGAAGACTTAAGCCATAACGTGTTGTCCAAAAGCTGAGCAATCTCTATAAGTTGGATGTTTCAGTTGGTAAAGTTCTGCTAGCAACCTCTAGCAGCTTACACTTAGGTAGAGACACAACACAATAGACATTCTTATTACAAATAAAGTTGTTTTTTTTAGCAACTTGTAACCTAAAACAACTCATGCAGTAAGCGATTTAGTGCACCCCTCTTGTTTTAAGAGTAACACCTAACTACTCTACTGTGATGAGTTTGTTAGCCAGAAAGGGTAATGACTGCCATGCATGCAAATGGCAACACTAGCAATAATGGAAAACTTCTTTTAGGGAATTAATGCTTAATGCATGTTGGAGTAATACACGACTTGTGATGAATTTCTGTATAAACTAGGGTTGCACTATCAATTTCTGTTGTTCACCATGAACTAAGGATCATGTCACGATGACTTCACATGAGGACACTGGTTTAATATATCATAAGTATAGTATTTTTGAGAACACACTCAATGATGGGTATTGAGTTTGTTCTCAAAAATATGAAGCTTTGAAATATTATCTGAGATGCTATTTACATGTATGGTCTTTAACAATCTTGTATGTTCTGCAAATTTGGTCATACATGAATTGATGTATGAAGTAACTGTTAATTAACAAACCTTAACTAATGATGCATCAAACACATTTTTATTACATGAAGTCATAGTGTCATGATCATTAATTCATGTGGATCATGCCTTTTCTTTTGAGGTATCTCATTGCACCCTATTGATGATTTAGAATTGAAAAATGAGAAATGCACATTGAAGTTATTGCAGAGAGGTCTTCACTTAGTGTTCACACCTGAGTCATATAACATCTGCATCTTTATTGAGCACTGATTCATTGTGTGAGTGCGTTTTTCCAAATATTACATGATTAAAATCCAGTTTTAAAGTTCAACATTTCAAAGTTTGTTGTAATTGAGTCAAAGGGGAATCTGCACCCAGACATTGGAGCCTTTTAAAGCAGTTGTAGCACCAGATTATAACAGAGCCCAAACTAAGTTTTTATATAACTCAAACATTGTGACTTGATATTGAAAATATGTAATTTCAAGGAATAAGAAACATAAATAAAAGCTGTCTGTTGATTTATAAAGAGCCAAAGCAAGAGCGTGAAATGCCAGATTTGATTGGTGTTGCCCGGGTCAACTGACAATTAGTTTGACTTCTTTCTAAATTTATTATCACAATATTGTATGTGGTTGCCTAGACACAGGAGCTTGTCAGCTCCTTCCTCCTCCTCCTCCTCCTCCTGACTGTGTGTGTGTGTGTGTGTGTTGGATAAGTCAGAGATCCACTGCAGGCAAAACGTCATAGCAGTGTTCAGGAATAGAAAGAGGGGGATGAAGATGGAGCTTGTGGTTTCAGAAAGGTGACCTCTGTGCTCTTAGATCTCTGCAGTGGACTACTTCTGAATTCAGCTGCTTTACACAAGGTGGAGGAAGTATGAACCAAGATGCAGTTTCAAAGCAGACCTACTCTAAACTGACTCAGTTTTATATTTAGATTCTATACAAAGGTTCATCATGATGTTTAATCAGGATACAGAACAGATAAATATACTGTCATACTTGTCCATCCAGTTCATCTTCAAAGCTTCTCATGATGCAAAGTAGTCAAAATGTCTCTCCTTACATCAAACACTACTCTCTCCTCGCTGCAACTACCCGTACTACCTCTCTTTCACCACAAGAGGGCAGCAGAGATATAAAGATCCCACCCGATGAGCACCATGGAAGACTCTGTACTCACAATTGTCTACTTTAATTGCATCTGTCCGAGTGTAATCTTGTTTACCAGACGGGGGTGCCCTTTCGGTGTGTGTCGCTCTAACCCCCTACACACACTCTTCTGACTTTCACTCTAAATTAACAACCACTCACCACCTTAATGGCATTGCATAATAAACCAAACGGTCTCATACGGCGCCTGGGCTAAATTAATGATCTCATTATGAGCCGACTGCAGGGAGGGTAATGTGTGCAGTTCTATGTGAGGAATTCATTCTGAGGAGAGATTGTGAGACTGCATCGCTCACTGAGAAACACAATAACAGCCTAAACCTGATACCTGCTTGTTACATGGGGTAACAATTAGGAACTGTAACCCTTACAAAAGTGTGTGAGGAAATTGATCTGTCATCACTTGTATCAATATGTTTCCATACAGTGATACCATTTATTGGGAGTATTTCACATGACTGATATCCCCAGAATCTGTGCAGCCTGAGCTGAAAGGTCACATCAGGTAACTAAAAGCATTGAGAAGTGTTGAAATTGTGTTATAGATTTTTTTTTAAATATCAAAATATGCAAAAAAAAATGTTGTACAGTTGAATATATATATATTTCCAATATAAAGATGTTTTTAACTATTGTTAGATTGTTCTCAAATTGTTAGATAAGAGTCATTCTATGAGGAATGTGCCGTAAGTTTTGATGCCGGTGTTGATTCTCCCTTCTTATTGTGATGTTATTTATTGGGGTTTATTCACATGCTTTATATCTTTTAAATATTTCCAACTCTGAGGTTATGAAATGTACATGCTCTCTCCGTATTTTCCAATTAACAACAACATACAAAATGCAGAATTTTTCAAACAACTGTGTTCTGCAACCAGACTGCCAGAGTTCAAGGATTCAGTGTGCATAGAACGTAGGCCCAAAAGGGACTCAGTGAAACATCCAACCTTTAAAGTAAAGAGGTTTTAGTGACATTTGAGGACATTTGTTTAATATATATACATTTAAAATGACGGACTTCTTCAAATACTAACAATTAAGACGTTTTGTTTTCTTCTATTCAAAATTAACCACTTACAATTCCTACACTATCACATTCATTACTACAGCAGTGGCTTATGTCTGGTTCTAATGTGACTCAATTTCTTAACTTGATGCATGAATGTTAGGTTGAAAAGAGGACATTGCAAATGATCATTTGAAAAAAAGCCTTTAAGGAGTCTTAAACAGAAACAACCACCACTTATTTAAAGTTTCTTCTTTCTAATTTGTTGATGCAGACTTTTTAACCGTATTAATATACAGTTGTAGACTCAACACTTCTTTTAAATGTAATGAGGCTCAAGGGACACTATTACATTGTGTTTGGGAATCTGATCAAATAATACATTCTGGTTGGAGGTGACCAATCGAATTATGTCTATTTTAGATTTGAATAATCTGCTAGACTCCAAGATGATTTTGTTAAATGCAAATCTCACATGAATAAAAACTATTAATGTAAGTTTATTGACTTTGTTTACTGCAAGCAAAATGTGTGATAGCTCTCAACTGCAAAAAAAAAAAACAGTTTCACTTATAAGTACTTGGATTATATGTCACAGTGTATGTCAATGGAGTGAGTAACAACTTGAAAAACAAGTTGCATGTCTATGAGGGAATCTGGAAACCATTTGAATATATATACATAGATGTCATTTTTATTTACATTGTATAAGAGGTATCATACAATATGTTTGATTTAGCTATATGCTTTGTATACTTCTGATTGCAATTGCAAGAGAGACTTAAGTGGGAGAGGGGATGTATGTCTGTATGTGTGTGTGGGTGGGGAGAGGGTATAGAATGCATTTGTTGATGTTAAATCTGGCCGTATATTTTTGGGAATTACAATGCTGACATATCTAAAAATTAGCAAAGACATTGTTAAAAGAAAAAGTGTACCAAGTGTTTAGGCCCCTCCTATTTCTAACTGGGACAAATGTCAGCCTCCTTTTATACATCAGGATTCTTTGGGACTGTGTTTTTTTTTCCCAGTTTACTCCACATTTGGGCTTGCCAAATTGCCTACAGTCTGTACTGCATTGTTTGTGATTTCTAACTCCACTATTGGCTGGGGATTTTGCAGTGAGACAATGGACATGTGCTACCTCCATGGTGCCAGCTGCTTCTTTTCACCTTCCAGCAGAGAGCTTCACCAGTAGCCAGCAGAGGCCTCAAAACACTCCAACAAAGTAGGTCATAGGCCTGATCAATTGGGGCCATTGTATTTATCTCTGCTTAGAAGGGTCAGACAAAAAATAAGCTAAATACCCTGCCACTATGGCCTTTATCCGACTGCATCCCTCTACCCTCAAAATGCCTCCTCAGTAGTTCAGTGTCTCGTGTTTTTCTGCTATCTTTACAGAAAAAAGAGAAGGTTGATCTGAAGCTATATCTGAGTTTAATTTAAATCCATAAAACCGTTGATGGGGTATGCCTGTTCAATTCACAGACTTGATCAAATTAGATTTTTCATCCAGGTAAGGGAATTCAGACACTGTTTGATGATCTGAAAACAAAGGGACCATACTGAGACCTTCCGATCTCCACCGCTCAGGTTTCTGGGTTAACCTATGCAATAACACTAAAAGGTTAACTCCTGTATGCTTGGTACATACAAACATGGGCAGTTTATTTGCTGAACAGTGAGACAGCACCACTAGAAATCCCTCCTGCATGTCTCTGCAGTTTTGCTCCGTAATCAAATCCATGTAAGGTTAAAACCTAGCACTGCTGTCAGCCAGAAACCTTGTATCTCCATATTTCATTAATTATGCATTTGTTTAAATAAAAAAGTATGAAAAAGAGCTTGTGAATGAATCCCATCCAGTGTTTTGTTGTTTAAAAAATACAGTTTGTTTTATATCCTGAAAAGCTGTAGTTTTGGAGATATGAGGTTTCAGTCCGACAGCAGCGATAAGTAGGACTGGGTGATTAAAAAAGTTCTGAATTCATCAAATATCTGCTGATAGTTTAAAAACCTTTATGTAAAATTTAAGTTCTGTGTGTATTCAGGCCCATGTGTAAATGTCCTCCTTATGGATTTCATGGTGGACTCATTTCCCATTGTGAGCTGTCAATCACCCCAAAACGCTCATAAAAACTCATTATTTTGCAGATGACAAAACAATCATCAGTAATCATCATTATCGCTTTATGATTTCTCACACGTAAACCTTTCTGTTCCTCTGCACTTCCTTGATAATCAAATATACTTTGGGATGTTGACTTAATAGGAATCATTTTAATGTGGAATACTTACAGGTCCGTTTAGTCCGGAAGGTCCTTGAGGCCCAGGCAACCCTGTTTCTCCCTGAAAAGAGAATCAAAAACATAACAAGTAAAAACACTGACCAGGGAGATTTAGAGTCATTGTAACTCTGACAGGTTAGTTTCAGGTCATGTGTTACCTGTGGTCCATTTGGCCCTGCCTCACCAGGAGGTCCCCGAACACCCTGCAGAAAACACAAAGACAAGATTGAGAAGATTAACTAGCCTTAACCACCTCTGCCATTCATCTTACGTCTGTGGAGCTTTGGAACGTCCTTCATCTCATTGCTTTGGCGTAACTTATCTTTTCACTGTATTTGTTGCAAGCAGCAAAAATCATTTGATAAATCCATTTTATACTTCATGATAGGATCATGACCAAACAACAGACAAGAGTTAACAACTATCTGGTAAACACTGTGGAGCAAGACATGTCCTCAACAATACAGTGTACTCCAAAACTGAGCTGAAGTATTGGGCAGATGGCAACAACAACTTTTTAACATATTAGATATATCAAAAAGAAGTTAAGACAATTAACCTAGGGCGAACATACTGTGTATCATATTTCATTGTATTGCATTGTGTCGTATTGTGTTGTCACATTGCATCGCGTCGTATCATATTATATCCTAAAGCATCACATTAAACTGTATTGTGTCATATTCTATAGCATTGTATTGTACCATATTGTATTATATCATTTTCTATTGAATCGTATCATATGGCATTGTATCATTTCATATTACACTGTATCAGATTATAACATACTATACTGTGTCATGTCTTGTTGTATTGTATCATATCTTACTGTAGAACAGAATAATAGAATAGGATAAGTCTTTATCGTCCAGCAAGGGAGAAATTTGCCTTAGGCTCTCCCAATACATAACGTGGGCAGAAGAACATTTACGCAAACACAATCAGGCAGAAAAGCAAGATTACACATTAAAACAGTTCATGTTATGTCAGGCGTCAGATCTCATCAGTCATTTTGTGAGGTTGAGAATTTTTATTGCACGCAGGATGAATGACCTTGTATTTTATCATACTGTATGGCTTTGGGTCATATCCTATTGCATTGTAGAGTTGTGCATCATAACCTATTGTAACATGCTGTGTCATGTCTTATCATAACCCATGGTACAGCACCATTTCAGATGGTATCGTAATGTAATGTATCGTAACATAACGTAATGTATTGTAACGCATAGCAATGTAACGTGAGGTAAGGTAAAGTATCGTATTGTATCGTTTTGTAACGTGACGTTGTGTAACGTAACGTTTTATAATGTAGCGTAACGCAACGCAACGTATCGTATCGTATTGTAACGTAACTTAAAACACAACGTAACGTATAGTGTTGTATCGTATAGTATCATATCCAGCTTGATTAAACTTTGTGTTCTGACTTTGGTGTGCTGCCACCCAGTGGCCGGGTTCAAAATGTGTCACACTACTGTTATTGTTATCTATGTTTTTTGAAAGCTGGATATATTTGGGCTTTCTGCTGACAGACAATAAAAGAGGAAAAACAAATTCTACGTTTTGTTATGTTTTTGTGGACCAAACTCTTTTTTTTTATATAAGTAGACTTTTTTTGTTCCAGGCTGTCTTTTATTGTCTGTCCTTTTGAATTCCACCTCTTCACAGATTGAAGGAAAAGTCGAGAGAAAAGCCTAAGTCTATTACATTCAAAGAGTTTTGGCACAAAGACCTCCACAACTTGGAAACTGTCGGGTAAATTCGTATGATGGTAGTGATATACCTGCATCAAGTAAATATTGATACGGGCACAACCTGACATGCATCATCTGTCAGACTGTGATGTAGGCTCGGTAAAAGGCTTTGGAAAAATGTTTTTATTTAAAGCTCCTGACTTTCATGTAAACGCCAATGGATCATACTGAAGGATCACAGTGTTTTGGAGTCAGACGATGTGAACCTGCACTGATGATACCACTGCAGATAAGTTTGCTGTGTGTCTGTGTGTGATAAAGTAAATGAAGTGTAATCCTCAAGGTTTAAGTAAGTCTGATGGATTCGGATATCAGCAGGTGCCCGACACGGTGGCTTTACTTTAGAAACAACATTGAGGCTTCCTCATTGCTGACATCAAGAAGAAATTCTGTTTACTCTCTGTTATCCTCTCTTAATCTATCTGTCTCTCAAAAGTGATGCGGCACAGTAATGTCAAACTTGTCCAAAGTGTTCTAAATTAATCAAATAAATAAAGATTTCAGTGATGATTTACTGCGATCAACTCTTAAATATTGACCCTGGTTTTTTTTGTCCACTGATGTTCTTGGTGCCATGGATGTCATCTACAGGTTAAATTACTAATAAAAGATGAATCAGTATTCTACATGAAGGCACGACGATTGATCAAAGTGATAATGGATATTTTAGCCAGTAAACATTCACAAACCCATCAAGTGAAGCGGGCCCTGCATCACAACGTTCGCCTGACTCATCCATCTATCAGCAGCATGATACATGATCTGTCTTAAGCATCCTGGTTATTAAAACGCCGTCATACCCTCACCCTGAGGTGAGCAGAGGGCAGAACGGGGAAGGTGACATACAGACGAACTGAGAGGTCGCAGGAGGCATGAAGAGGTGTAAATAAAAGAGGACCAAGTCATTGCAGCTCAAAAGTTGTATTAAATCCAGTTTCTGACTACAAAAACAATCAAACTGATAACAAAGATAGAAATATCTGCTATGTTACTTCCTGAAATATCTGATGGAAGAACTGTGAACAAGCTTATTGACAAAATTACTGAAGCACTAAGCCAAGGTCATTCGACATAGTCATCTCACATCCATACCCTTGGTTCACCTACTATGTTCATTGCTATCTACAAAGTGACTCAACATAATGCATGAGGCATATTTGCATTTTTGTATCTATCTATATTGTTTTGTTTTTTAATACTATGATTAATTGAAGTGGTTAAGTTTGTTTTTTTAAGGTTCAGGGCGAGCTCTTTTAAGAAAGTTACCTTTCCATGTTTTGCACATAAACACGAGAGCTCAGATTCACTGTGGCTTTTATTTCACACATAAAAAGGGATCAATAGCATTGATTAACTACAAAAAAATGACAAAATATGGAGATACAAGGTTTCTGCCTGAAGGCAATGTATACAACCCATAGACTCTATACAAAATTGACTTAGTATCTGTGATGTCACCCATCTGTTCCTGAGTGCTGGTTTGAAGCCGATCGTCAATGGGTGCCATATTGGAAATGCTGAACTCAACCTAACTTCCAAGCTAGTGTGAGGTAAAGAGGCAAGCCTTTATCCTTTTCGCTAACAGCTACAGTTTGCCCGCCTGTCAATCAAATCAGTCATGCCCTTATTTCGGCAAAATTTGTTTTGCAAAAGTTTAATATCTTTAAAAATAACAAGTTATAAAAAGATTCACCCCCTGTAAAGTGTGTGCTAATAGAGATATTAGCTACTCGGATCAAAGCCGTTTTTTGAACCAGGCTGTAAACCTGTCTATTAATGCTGCAAAGATCAAATTTTTTGAATTGGTGTGTATGTGGTTTCTGGTGTTTCTGCAGTCAGCCTCAAGCGAACGCTCAATGAACTGCAGTTTAAAACACTTCTGCATGGGCTTCATATTTTGAGACCGGAGGTTGCCGCTTGGGTTCTATACGATTACACCAGCTTCCTCCGACAGTGTTTGTTAGTTTAATTGGTCACTCTAAATTGTCCATAGGTGTGAGTGATTGTTTGTCTCTACATGTTAGCCCTGTGATTGGCTGACAACCTGTCCAGGGTGCACCTTGCTGGAGTACAGTAACCCTGGATGGGAAAAAGCACTGTAAGATGCCTGAGTCCACTTCCTATTTTCTTTTATTTAAAGGCATTAAAATACCATTACTTGAAACCTCATGTGTAGTGCCTCCAAAAACCAGCAAAAACATTCTGCTTCCAGCACTGAAATTCAGTGTGTGTGGAAAAGTGTGCAATGCGGTGTGACACTAAAACTGTCAGTGATAATGGAAGGTGATGATGATTCATGAGTGACAGGAATCATAATTTATTGCACGCAGTAGCGTAAATCACTGCATGTCAGGCTTTAAAGGAGAAGTAACTGTGTGAAGAAGGGTTTGTTACATCTACAGTTAAGGAAATAATGTTTATGTGATACACCTATTTGGCATCTTATTTAAATGCAGACTGTGGAAACAACAGTACATTTTATTACGTGCACCCAAAATAAGCTTCCTTATATCTACTAGCTCTAAACCAGCTGATAAATACAACAAATGTGTACCATGCATAGTGTATAAAATGTGCAGAGATATTTTCAGCTTTGCTCATCATCCTCCACTGATGCATTTGACTCTGTAAGCTTGTTTGTGTCTGCGTTGAAGTCTCAGCCAAAGACCCTTAAATGAACGTGGAGACAGTCTAACACAGCTTCTGTTACAGGGCAATTACAACTGGGACAATAGAGTAGTAAAAATTATTTACAATTAAATCTGCATTGCATTCACAGTCCTTGTCTCCCAGCAGTGCATGTAAATTTAAACTTGATTAAGAAGGACTTGGTTTCTGGGCACAGTGGGGGGAGTTCCCCTGCACGCAATCCCGTCTGCTAGAGTTGACTGTGTGGTCTGTGTGTGTTCACATGTTAACATGGGTTTCCCCTGTATGTTAATAAAGGGTTGTCTGGATATCAGCAGTGAAGGCTGTGTAATTACTGAGGACAAGAAAAACAAGTACCCCAGTCTGTGTATACTACTGTGTAGGTATGAGGATACATGTAATGCATGAGTGCCTTGCTTCACACTCTGCTTCCAATAAAGTGTGAGCATGAGGTTGTGGGGTGTAACAGTTGTGACTTTACCAGCTTCAAAATTACAGACACAGGATGTAAAAGTGTGAACATAAAGACTACATAAACACAGAATAACATTCCACAATCTTGGTTTTACAAAGGAAAGGCTTCTGGCTTGTGGACTTCATGTTATAAATGCATGGAGACTTTCCATATGAACAAACCTGCTTTATTTTGGTCTTTTTCACTGCCTGATATAAAAGTACATTCAACTCTCAGTATAGACAAACAGAACTGTGAGGAATCATTTGGGTGACAACAAAGGAGACCCTGTTGACTTGTATTCATGAGCAACAACCTCTGAGATTTACTAGAACCGAGATTTTGACCTGATTCATCCACAAAATTCTGAATTCATTACGACGTTTGTATCTGCAAGATGTGCCCTGTCAGCAATGTTGTGCATGAACGTACTAAAATGAACGCAAGAGTTAAAAAGAGCTGTGTTGTACAGCAGCCATAGTCAGATTTATGGCAACCGACAAACATTCAGCATGGTTTATACGTCTAGTAAACCATATGTAGTTAGCAGACTAAAGACTTATATGATTTCATAGAGGTATTGTTTCTTCAGTGTTTCTTTATTCTTAGTCATTTTATTTTGGGGTTTTCCCTGTGTATTTGGGTGTTAAAGCCAAATATTCTGCTGACAGGTTGTAGAGTTATACATGTGCTTCTAAGTTTTCAAAACTGCAAATTCTCTCCTGTGTTTAATTGAGATTTTCTTGGTCTTTAAACATATTACATGTCCATGATTTTTTATTATAATACAGAAATTAATGTAGTTCAGAAATTGCCAAGGATTGAAGAATGGGGACTGAAGTATAGGAGGCTCTACTGAAAAAGAATATAGGTGCAGCTAAAAAAAAGATTATGAACTAGTTCATTTTTGGAACCAATAATTTAGTTTTTTTTAAAAAGAACTATGAACTAGTTCATTTTAGTTTTTTATGTGAACTGAACTCTGAGCTCGCTCATTTTAGTGTGAACTAAGGACAGCTGGAGTCATGTGACCAAGGTTTCCCAGCAGTAATTACTGAATCAATGTTTATCCGACTCCTCTCCTCATCCACTTTGTTTGTCAAAGCACTTTGTAAACATTTGTTTTTAAAGGTGCTATATAGATAAAGTTATTATTATCATTATCATTATTATTATTATTATTATTATTATTATTATTATTATTATTATTATAATTCATTTTTTGTTTTTTATTTTGTATTTTTTCTATCCACGTTGTCTTTATTGGCCTCTGAAAACCTCTGTCCTGTTGACTCCAGGCCTGGCTTCGCTCATCATGAAGGTTTGTTGTTGTAGTTAAGTGAAATACAATCTAGTCAGCTGCAAAACACAAGCACATTCAGTTGGTGTACCTCGTCTTGCACATTAAAGTTCACTTTTATTTTGAAAATATAATGCCTCTAGCATTGAAGGATAAACAGAAAAATAAGCAATGAACCCATATAAAAGAGCATTAATGTTTGACAGGCTGAGAACTGTTTTCTGGTTTTAAAATTGGTTGTTGCAGTCAAAGCAGTGGCCTCAGGAGACTGTGTTAAATTTTCTTCAACTTATCAAAAATGTATAAGAGACCTGTATTAAGTATTTATAGAGTAGGGGTTGACACACTGGCAGCTTTAATTTTAGTAAACTGCTATGGTCTTTGTGTGTCAGTTTCATAAAAATGAACCTGGGCTACAAAAAGATACAAACTAATGTCTTTCAGCTGGTGTGCTTACTGCCTGCCTGCCTGCAACAAATGCTCTGTACGTCTTTGGTCATTCGACGTGTCATTGCATGTGATGTGCGTGCGTGTTTGTGTTTGTGTGTGTGTGTGTGTGTGTGTGTGTGTGTGTGTGTGTGTGTGTGTGTGTATGTGTGTGTGTGTGTGTGTTGTCAGTGAGTTTACTAGCACACCACAGAGTGTAAAAGCCACAGTGAATCTGAGCTCTCGTGTTTATGTGCTGATGACTCTTTCCTTCAAACCTAGGAGACCATTTAAAAACTAGTTTCCTCTTATATCCACAGAATGATGAGTTAGCAAAATGTATGTTCTATAAGCAGTATGTGCGTCCATCAAGATCCAGAAAATGGGTCCTCTTATATTCTGTGTTTAGTATTTTAATTCTGATATCTTATCTTAGCTTATCTATAAAGTGAGTGTGCCTCTCATGACTGAGGCCAGCCGCCACTCACATCTACAGCATGAGGGGGGAGAAAGATGGAGAGACACAGTGAGTGTGTGAAAGTAGGTCAAAAGGTCAGGTAATTCATCATCTGAGGAGGAGTCCTGATGCTGATTTTCAGATATTGGTTATAATGCAGCAGAGACATTTAAAGACTGTCAAGCAGCTGAGAAACACTGTGTCACACGGTGTAATGTTAGGAGATGTTGAGCTTAAAATGACAGTCTTAAAATGCATACTTGAGCATGTTAGTAAAAAACAAAACGAAGGTGTGGCCAACGCCAGACCTGTCATCAACCCAACAAACTGCATGGTTTTCACCAACAATACAGTAGTGCAGAGAAGTGTTGCTTCAAATTAAAGTAAAATGACCATCAACAGATTACAGATCTGTTCGGTCAGTATCAACTCACCAAGGCTCCTGGAGGTCCAGCAGCACCAGTAGGTCCAGGGTCCCCCATCTTACCCTGATGACACAACAGACATGTCAGACCTGACAATTGAAGGATGAGATTAAAGGAATATGTGCAAAAAATATGACATGTGTAGATTTATATTTCAGCAGTATTCTAAAGCAAAGGCAAATTAAGATGCCATGTCCACTAGTGCTGTTTTTTAATCTGGCAGTGCCTATTTTCTATTCAAGCTCTATGTAACTCAGTGTTTAGAATAGAGTAGAATTGTCTATTATCATTGCTGTGAAACAATGTGCTCAGCACAAAAATGCTATCAGTGTCGGCTGATTTTTGTCTCAGAGCTCTCAGTTCAACTTTTGGATCACATCCACGCTCATCAATGTCACTTCTTGATCAACGACCAATCAGAATCAAGAAGGGACGGGACTTCTGAAATAAATTTTGTGAACAACAACAGTGGAGGTCCTTATGGAGGAGAAAAGTTATCACACTCCTTTTTTGAAGGTACAATTTCAAAGTTTAGAGCTGCTGCTAATGCTATTACACTATTTCAATCAATAGTGTTTACATGTTTCTTGACAACCTGGGACAACCTACAAAATATTTTAACATAAGGTGCATTCAACAGTCATTGTGTTCATTCGTGGAAATGAAAATCAAATGAGGGCACATCTGAACCATATCCATTCCATCAGAGCATTAATGCAATTAAGTTTTTCTTCCCTATCAGTACAGAAAAGACTGAAACAACAGTCTGAAAGTGCTCCCTGTCGAAGTCATTTCCGTGTACCACATATAAACCACAAACAAGAAAAATCTCTGCATCACACTGCTTGACTCATTTGTATTTGCTGTGTTGTGAGTTTATCTGCAACAGCGACAGTGACGCATGAACACCAGCTTGTGTGGCGAGTCCTGTGGTTAGATTGTGCAGAGTAAGTCGACAGCTTGTTAAAAAAAAAAAATGAACAGCAACAAACAAGCAAATCTGAAGCCACAACACAACTACAAATAAAGTTTAAGTGATCCAAGACACGAAAATACACTCTCTGGTTTTCCCCTTAGACCTCTCCATGCTGTTACACTATATATTTTCTGAATTCATAACAGTGAAGTGGTATGTGAGCAGGTTCCAGTGCGTACCACTTTAACACACTGGCACTAGTAATGAACATGTGAAACAAGCTGTAAAGCATATTGTGGTATTTCAAGTCATTCATTTGTGTCTTGTTTTATGATGGTCCCTGCAGAGCTGACAGATGTTTGTTGATTATAGCAACTCTTGCAAAAAGAATCAGTTAATTTTAACTTCATCATACGTGTACACTGTACACTGTATGTTTCAGTGTATACGTGTGCTGTGTTACTCTCTCTAAATCATGTTACTTTTGTTTTGTCCTTTATGTTTTACTTCTACAATTCGAAAAAAGTAGGGACAGTCTCTGATGGTTTGCATATCATTTAAACCCTGTTGTTTCTTTTCATGAAACTGAAAAATGTTATTGTTATATGGAAAATATAAGCTCATTTTAAATTTGATGCCAGCAATGTCAGCAACATACATATTACCAAAAGTATTCACTCACCCATCCAAATGATCAGAATCAGGTGTCCTAATCACTTGGCCTGGCCACAGGTATATAAAATCAAGCACCTAGGCATGCAGACTGTTTTTACAAACATTTGTGAAAGAATGGGCCGCTCTCAGGAGCTCAGTGAATTCCAGCGTGGAACTGTCATAGGATGCCACCTGTGCAACAAATCCAGTCGTGAAATTTCCTCGCTCCTAAATATTCCACAGTCAACTGTCAGCTTTATTATAAGAGAATGGAAGAGTTTGGGAACAACAGCAACTCAGCCACGAAGTGGTAGGCCATGTAAACTGACGGAGAGGGGTCAGCGGATGCTGAGGCGCATAGTGCAAAGAGGTCGCCGACTTTCTGCACAGTCAATTGCTACAGAGCTCCAAACTTCATGTGGCCTTCAGATTAGCCCAAGTACAGTATGCAGAGAGCTTCATGGAATGGGTTTCCATGGCCGAGCAGCTGCATCCAAGCCATACATCACCAAGTGCAATGCAAAGCATCGGATGCAGTGGTGTAAAGCACGCCGCCACTGGACCATAGAGCAGTGGAGACGCATTCTCTGGAGTGATGAATCACGCTTTTCCATCTGGCAATCTGATGGACGAGTCTGGGTTTGGAGGTTGCCGGGAGAACGGTACATTTCGGACTGCATTGTGCCAAGTGTGAAATTTGGTGGAGGAGGAATTATGGTGTGGGGTTGTTTTTAAGGAGCTGGGCTTGGCCCCTTAGTTCCAGTGAAAGGAACTTTGAATGCCTCAGGATACCAAACCATTTTGGACAATTCCATGCTCCCAACCTTGTGGGAACAGTTTGGAGCGGGCCCCTTCCTCTTCCAACATGACTGTGCACCAGTGCACACAGCAAGGTCCATAAAGACATGGATGACAGAGTCTGGTGTGGATGAACTTGACTGGCCTGCACAGAGTCCTGACCTGAACCCGACAGAACACCTTTGGGATGAATTAGAGCGGAGACTGAGAGCCAGGCCTTCTCGACCAACATCAGTGTGTGACCTCACCAATGCGCTTTTGGAAGAATGGTCAAAAATTCCTAGAAACACTCCTCAACCTTGTGGACAGCCTTCCCAGAAGAGTTGAAGCTGTAATAGCTGCAAAAGGTGGACCGACATCATATTGAACCCTATGGGTTAGGAATGGGATGGCACTTAAGTTCATATGTGAGTCAAGGCAGGTGAGCGAATACTTTTGGTAATATAGTGTATTTCAAAAAAGTTGGGACATGGTTTACCTCTTTATTTCATCAGCTCTTTCTCTAACAACACTCCATAATCTTGGGGAACCATCGGGACCAGTTTCTGGAGTTTTGTCCAGTTCAAGCCAGATATAGAATTCTAGATGCTCAACTTAACTCAACTTGTGATACGAAATTCTTCAAAATAAAATAAAATCATTACGATGAAATCAATGATATAAAATCTAATAAATATCCGAAAAATAAAATAGAATAAAACTAAAATCAGATATAATAAGAGAATCAAATAAAAAATAAAAATGGTGTTAAAACAAAGGTAATAATGGTAATAATGCAGTCCATGGCTAAAAAGAAAATGACTCCAAGTTAAAAGCCAGATTAAAAATGTAAGTTTTAAATTTACTTTTAAAAACACCCAGAGAGCTTGCTGTTTTAATATCCTGACGTAGAGATTTCCGCAGTTTATGCTTATAAAAACAGAAAGCTCTCTGTCCAGCATATGAAGAACATTTAAAAGGGGAGCATTCGCGTGATCGTGGTGGAACATCAAATGACAGAAGATCTGTGATGTATGGAAGAGCAAGGCTGTCTAGAGCTTTAAAAACAAGTAAAAGTACTTTAAAAGCAATTCTAAGAGAAACAGGTAACCAGTGCAGAGTTCAGAGTCAACGGTGCTCGGTTTCCATTGTTGTATTTTTTGTTTCATGATGCACCAAATGTTAAAATGTAATACATGCTAGATGTAGCTTTGCATTGTCTAGCTGAAAAAAGGCATTATCTGGATGGCAGCATATGTTGCTCCAAAACCTGTATATATATTGTTCAGCATTAATGGTGCCTTCCCAGATATCTAACGTACTCATTGGCCCTTATGCATCCCCATACTATCACCGATGCTAGCTGTTGAACTGTGTGACAACAAGCCAGATGATCCCTCAACTCTTTCGAAGCACTCCAAAACAATGTCAGGTTTTGAATCATCAGACCACAGGACAGTTTTTCACTTTGCCTCAGTCCATCTTAAATGGGCTCAGGCCCAGACAAGTCTCTGACGTTTCTGGATCTTGTTTACATATGATTTCCTCTTCGCATGGTACAGTTACGACATGCATTTGTGAACGCAGTGATGAACTGTGTTTCAGACAATGGTTTTTGCAACTGATTTTGAGCCCATGCAGTGACTTCAACTTTAGGTCCTTGCCCTTGTACTCCTTGTGTGTTTTGTGGATTGAGAACTTAGATTTTTCCTGTTTTATTTTGTAAGGTCTTGTTCCCAGTGTGTCATGCCTTGTTACCCAACTGGTTTTTGTTGGGTTTTTAGTTATTGGACATTTTTTTCACCTTTAAATTTATATTTTCTTTTTTTCGCAAAAAGACAAAAAAAAAGTCCTTAATTCCTGATGGAAATCAACCTTGACAAGGCTGCTAGCGTGGTGTTAGTGCTGTTAAAATTGCAGTTATTTTAGAATAGTGGTTTTGGGGAGCCTAATTTCCTTAGATAAAAAAGATAAAGGCTTTAAAATCACTTCATATAATCAAACAAGACCATCTGAATTTCCAATACAGTAAAAACTGTGGTCATGCTCCAATATTTTCAGACAAGTGTAAAACAGAACAGGCCTGTATGGTCCTTAAATGTCAGGCAACTGGTTCATTTAAAAACAAGAGCTTGTGATGTAAGTTAAGTTGGCCCACTCCAGGCTCGATGTCCACCCCTTTGTACTTACTCGAATCTGCTCCACATCTTAACCCAGATTAATCTCTGGTCTAACAATAGTCCTGCTTCTGTGCTCTGCAGGGCTTCAAGTATGACACCATGAGGTCTGACGCCTGTTCCTTCTGTTTGAGCTCTCTGCTCACACAGAGGTTACCCAGGCCCACCATCACATATTTCTAGAGCAGAGGTCTGAATGTTGGCAGTGAGGAAACAACTGAATTAGCTCCCACTGCGTCTGTTTTCTTTTGAAGTGTCTAGCCGCACTACGCACATAAACCCATATGAGCAGCAGACCTCATAATTACACAGCCAAGACGCCCACCGCGGCCCAATAAATGAGGAGATGACATAAATCTCTGGACGTCTATAACAAGAGAAAATAGACAAGTGAATAGAGAGCAGGCTAACATACATCTGTAACATCTGTAAGCAGACTAATCTGCCACTGCAGACTGAAAAGACTGTAACTACTTGATGTGTCTGACTTTAACTACAATTGAATAAAGAGATCTGAAAGAAGCCACAATAAAAGATAAAGACTGCTAGTAGAACAATAGCATCACAAAATAAATCTGGGTCCTTTTTTAAACAAAGGATCAAACTAATTAGTGTTCTGTTAATTCTAGGTTGGGAGCCAGTGAAGCTGAAGCTGACATTGCAAGTGGAGCTACAGATTGTGACCTCATCTTATCGTGCATAACTGGTTTTGTCTAACAGGCCAGTTATAGCCATTTTAAACAATACCATGCAGCTCTAACCCTTTCATTGAATTTATACAGGGAGCATGTGCGCTGTCAGCACGTTAGGTTTGCTCCATCCAAGGGCGCATGCCCTACTACACAGGAAGCATGTTTGAAGCGTAGCGGAGCTCAGAGCAGCCAGGATTAGCTGGGTCCAATATAGAGAGAACAACATACAAACAACAGGTTACAGAGTCCTTCTGTGGTTGAATTATGGCTAATTTTGATAGTATCCTGTTACTTTTGTGCTTTTATCATTGCTGAGTATGATGCATAACTATAAAGATTTTTTTTTCAGGTTTAGATGAGTTTAATATTAATAATTGTGTTCTACTCTGTTGTCCTTTTTCCTTCTGACACAGCTATCATCTTAAAGTCCTGTTATGGTTGACATGGATCACAGATATGCAGCTGTTTTGTAGCTGTTAACAATAACGTCCATAACCGATGAGTATTTCTGATATATACGATCTTTGAAGCGGTCGGGAGTCCGTATGTGGTGTTTTAATTTGAAAGTGAGCGATTGTTACATGCATCTTCTCTGTTCAGCTTGACGCGGGCTTGGCACATGCTTTGTTGAAAATAGACTTGGCCCGCGTATCTTTAGCGGAGACGCATGGGGGTAGGTTCCCGAGATGGAGGCGCTCCCATTGTAAATTGGGTGTTAAAGGCCATGTAGATGAGGAGCTTGGATTTCCAGAAGTAATTCCAAGTTGAGTTGCTTTCTAGGGTCAGAAGGATTACAGCTTGACATCCCAACACCAGTTTGCAAAAGTCAAATTTTCAAATGCAATGAGACCATACGGTAAATTTTTTATATTCATAGGTGTTATCAACATTTGGATATATTCCCACCCATAAGAAAAACAAACCTCTAATAGGCTGCTAAGAAAAATTGTAAGTTACATCATCCAAATCACTTGTCTTTCAGTTACACATTCTCAGTGAAATGGATTGCTCAATTTTGAAATATTTCAGTACTTCACATTGCAGTTAAAAAGCTTTTCATTTCTGTTATTATTTTCCCATTCTCGGATGCGGCACATACGTGTTCTTTTGCCTGCACTGCACTACGTAAGAACATGTATCTGTCTGACCTGGAATGCCTTTTGATCCCACTAGAGGAGCTGGAAGATGCATCATGTAATTTATAAGAAGTATTTGATGTTTGTTTCCCTTACATGCATGGGGACATTTATTATAAATGTCTGACATTTGTATACAACGTAATTAAGAACCGGCTAGTCGTAACATTTTAAAACATTAACACACTGAGAAAATCTGTCAAGAATCCGACAGGTCATGAACTCCCAGGTCTTGAACTTTTTATTGGCATCAATTCACTGTTCCTGACTGCCAGATCAAAAACAAGTCAGCACCGTCTTGAAGATTTAAGGGTAGGTTCAGCCATGTGTGCCTAATGACTACTTTTCACTGAAGAAACAGTCCCTTTAAAACTTTTGGATGTATGTCCCATGCAATCTTAAGATAAACAGGGATTTACGTGCTGTCATTTCAAATCTTAAATGCCATATTTTAAAGTGCCACAGACAGAATTCCATTCATGTCTATTATAACAGGTGGAGCCAAATAAAAATAAAACACCCACAACAATCTGGATGATAAACTATCATCAGAGGTGAGTGAGAAAGTGTGGTTTTGTGGCTGTGTTTGTTGTTGTGTTTGTGTGTAATTTAGGTGAACTGACTGTTAAACTGGGCCATCTTATTTTAAAATGATTGTTTGTTTTGGCAAAGCAAGTGAGTGCATTCAGTGAGGAAAAACAAAATCATAAGAAGCTCTGCGTTGGTTTATATGTTGATTCACTCTGCTAAAAGAGTGGCTCGTTGATTAAACTAGCTTGAAAATAGCATATAATTAAACCTGGGTTAAATTAACATCTGAAATAAAAATGTGTTAGTATTAATGATGCCATCATGGAAAAACACTGGGGCAAGGTGTATCTGTGGAAAGTAGACAGCCTTTCTAACATGTTGTTTGTGTGATAAAACCATGGACTGTATAAAATATGGACGTAGTATCCGTGACGTCACCCATCTGTTCCTGAGAGCTGTTCTGAAGCCAATCGACGGCGGCAGCCATATTGGAAATGTGGAACTCAACCTGGCAAAGTGTGACGTAGTGTGAGCCTCCGAGCCAATAGCTATGCATTCCCGACTGGGAGTCATTTCAGTCATGTCCTTATTTGGGCAAAAACTCGGAAACTTAATATCTTCTGAACCGTCACGTTAGAAACAAATTCACCCTATGTACAGTGTGTGCCATTAGAGAGATTGCCTTCTTAGGGCCAAGCCATTTTTTGAACCAGGCTGTAAACATGTTTATTAATGCTGCAAAGATCGTCTTTTTCCCATTCATATCTATGTGGTTTTTAATGTTTCTGCAGCCAGCCTCAAGCGGATTCTTGATGTATTGCAGTTTATAACACTTCCACATGGGCTTCATCGTTTGAGACCGGGGTTTGCCCGGTCACATCTTGTTGGATTTGGTTGCAAAGCTACATGGTGAAATGTTTTGTTAAAATAATGGAAGGTCATGGTTCTAAGCAATGCTTGTGCCAGCAAGGTTATGTACATGAGCTACGGTACCTGGACTCTGAACTCTGCACTGGTACGATGGACTTCAACTTTGTTCTTCTAGTTAGGGCCAGTTTGAACCGGTTTTTAGTTATGCTGCTATAGGCTTAAAATGCCGGGGGAACTGACACACCAGGTGTGTATGTGGCATGCCAAAGCCTGGTGAGAGCACAACTCCTCTCCCTTTCATGTCCATACATTAAATACCAAGGTATGGGTATCAGTGACAATACATAAGACATTGGTAAAATCAGACACAGCACATTGACATGCCTGTCAGCTGAGCTGTCAGCTGCTATGGGCTGGCATTAAGATCAGCTGAGAAGTGAAGGCTGAACTTTAATTTGTGGCCTGTCTGAACTACTGCTATTCTTAATAAAAACTCCTCTCAGGCGCTGTAATCAAAATAGTTTTTGAACTAGTACTGCACTGCAGAAAATAAGCAAAGTCAGAGTGGATTTCATGATAATTAGACTCTGAATCTTACATTGTTTTGAGTAATCGTTAAATACATATGTTGCTTTTTTTCTGGAGGGTTGCGTTCAAGACTTAGAGTACAAAAAAACAAAAACATATTGACTGATTATGTGTTCTAATAAAAACATTTTACCTTTCATTTTTTGATTTGTTTTCTTGGGTGAAAGTTCAGTTTTTTTATTTATTTTTGTGCTTCAGTTGGTTTCCACTAACCCACAAACCCATGGGCCATGTGCGTTCTGCTGGGGGGTTTGTACATCTGTCCTTGTGAGGAAAAGCTGATAATTTGAGGGTCTAACAGCCTTCAGGATGGAGACAGATGTAGTTAGGGGCCCTCTGAACTTGAAACTAAATTACAAACATCAGAGCTTAAAAATAAACCCAACTGAAAGGAGTGGCTTCTTTCTTATTTGTAAGAGGACACTATTGTCTGTGTTTACGTTTTGAGCAAACAGAATTTATAGCTTTCCACTATATCTTAAGACTTGCTGACACACTTCCGCTTCTGTTGTCTTGGTTTTCAACAGAAAAAAATGATAGGAATGTCCCCTTTTCCCAGACATTAAACCATCTTTTCAAATGACTTCTTACAGGTAAGAGTTATAGCATTTTAAATTATAGAGGTGAAATGAGATATGCAGAGTTTTTATGTCTGTCTAATGTGAAAACCTCACACAGAAGCTTCTGAAAATCCATAATTTTGGTTGCAGACAACTCTGCATGATAATAAGAGACCAGAAAGTAGCACAACACTTATAATTTTAACATGCTGACTTGAGTGTGAAACATGACATCAAACATTGTTTGAAGGTTGATGTATAGCAAGTTGCTTAAAGAAAGCACTCTTATGTGTATGTGTGTGGGAGAGTGTGATTAAAGGCCGTGCTGACGGCCTTAAGCCTTGTACAGCATGTCTGAGTTTAGGCTTCATTAACATTCAATAGAGCTGTCATGAATGGGTGGGCTTAAATTCTTTACAGTCCGCAGGAGATTTATCCTGAGGCAGCGACCACACTTGGAGCAAACTTGGTTCTGATACAACCTGGATGCATTTTGTCTACCTCTACCAGTGATTTTAACCCTCAGGTTAAGGGTTAAAGTTGCACAGGGATCAATTTAACACTGGGCTTGAGCAGCTGTATACAAAGGACAGATTCTGATAACATACAACATTGCAATATTAGAAATAAACGTACAATTGTCAAATTATACTTAAAGCTTTTGGAAATACTGGAGTTGAAGGTCCAAAGTCTCTCACTAAACCCTGACCCTCACATAATAATCTACTTTTTGTTACAAAGACAAAGTTATATTTGTTTTCAGGCCATCTGAACCTTTGAGGGCTCTTAGGAATGAACACGTTGAGCTACCTGCCCTAACTTTACCCCCTTGTTCCAATCCAGTCCAGCTGGTGGTGGTAATGCTCTTCTAAGCTGTTTGGCCAATAAACTCTAGATGAGGAAAAAAAAAAAAAAACTTCTATCCTTTTACGTTTACAGCAAGCAGCAAATTGTGGGGTTGAAAAATGAAGCAAATACAGAAGTTCAAAAAACTGCCATTTACTGGCGTGAATGTATTTTTCATAACTCATCTGTTTTGATTGTTAGGGCTTCAATGTATGGATTCGGCATGAATTGGGCATGGCTGATTTTACTGACTGCCTGGCCATAGGCAACGGCCTCAACTCCACCTCCTTGCCTGTTTCTATAACATTTGAAAGTTAGATGAAGTCTGTATTTCCAATGCGGCAACTCACTTCGTTGGGCTTCACAAAGCTTCCTCAAATGAGTGACAAATCACTGAGACTACATCCATGTGTTTAATACAGTCTGGGGTTTACAGTGAGAATTAGCCCGTTACAAGACAAAAACATGTTTGAGGAACAATAATTGAGCCAAGTCGGCATTACCTTGCAAAGCCCTGTGTTTAGGGTACACAATGGTGCCCCCCAGACAGAACAAGACCAACTCCCCTCCCCCAAAAAAAGATCTGCTTTTGATAACTCTATAAAGTCAGTCATGTGGTAAGTGTTTAGTGTAAACTCCTCCTTGGGTTATTGAAATCTTCAAATTCCCAGGAACAACTCTGAGGACATGACCTCAGTGCCCCCATAGTATTGTAGCTGTGGCCCTGGCTCACAGGTCACACAGTCAATGGTATAATGGTAAAGAAAATCTTGGTTAGATGGGCAGTAGATGGAGAATGCAGGAGACTCTGAATAAGGCAAGATGCAGTTGGTAAATCTGAAAAATGTAGTCATTGAGCTTAGATTATTTTCCCCATGAACAATACCAAAAGTGAATATAAACTCGACTTGGATTTCTTCTTCTGCAAATATGTAATGGTTTATAAAAGTGGCAACAGCTTGCAGTTACTTATCTAGCTTGTGATTGGCTGCAGCTTTAAGTTAAGTTGTCACCATTGGACAAATGGACCAGAGGAGCTGGAAATAGCTTACAATGGAGTAATGACCATGTGTGTCCTATAAGGCTAGAATAGCAGCACAGCTATAAGCAGAAGAAATTAAATACGGTTTAACATTAATACATTTAATTACCCAGCTGTGCAAAATGCTTGACTCTGATTGGTCAAAACCCATTGACAACCCCTTGATGAAGGTTATTAACTTTCACTACCATGAGCAGCGCCAGAGGCAAACTGATCACACGTTAATCCGCGAGGTCCAGAATATTTTGCTTCTGCTTGTTGACACCATAGACCATAAGGTGAGGTAAAACCATTAGCTTCCGTTTGCATCATATTTGTAAACAATGTGGCTAAAACATTAGTTTTGGTTAGCATGCTAAATCAGCAGGCTACAGACATTTTTATATTGGCTCCTGTCCAACAATATTGGCAATGGCAGTCGAGCAGGTGGGTGAAACTTTAGGTTACCTGTCAATACAAAGAAACTTCAACTAACGCATTGGGGATGACATTAGTAGTGTGTCAGGGTCCTGTCTCACCCTGTCTGGATTCTATTTCCCATAACTACCTGCTAATCATACATTACCCCCCTATTAATAACACAAACATTATACGGGATTATTACACTTAAGCTCCTGAAAGAGGGAAACATTACAAATTGAGATATCAGGAACATGCTCCTTTTTTGAGGTAATTAATCCAAGAGGTTTAGGTGGTTTAGGCCAAATCCAAGTTTAACCCATATATTAGGTGGGTGAACAAGTGCTACCAGGTCTCCCTAATATGATATTGGAAAATTGCAACATTAAGCTTTTAAAGTTACATCAGATGGCTTTTATGCAATAAAGACAAGGGTGTGATCATTTTAAATCAGTACATCAGTGATTTAATCACTTTGGTACTATATAATTTTGAAGTAATGAGGGAAACTAATCAAGTTATGAGAGGAGTCAGAAAAGGAAACTGCATTAGAGTACCTGCTATATGTCAACCTGCATTTTGAATTAAAGCAGCACATGAATAGAGTGCTGTACCAGAAGGGAACTCATTTGCAGGTCTTTGCAGGTCTAACAGTTCACAGTTGAGAACATGTGTTATGAATCACTCAGTCTGCCAGCACAAGAGTAAATGTCATTAACACTCGGCACATGCACAACAAAACAACCCAGAAGATGGTGCGTAAGAGGCATACTGGGACACATGGCAACATGGGCCGGGCTGGTAGAAAATGATGGTTTACTATTGAGGAACAAAAAAAAACGTGGAAAAATGGTTTGATTGGAAAGCCTTGAGTTGAAGACAACAAGAGACCATCGGAAATGGGCAAAAGGGTCCCAGGCAGTGGGTCTATACCTCAGTCAAAACTATCAATATTACCATTCCTTGGCTCAACCACAATACTGGTAACAAGCAGTGTTACAAACTCCACATGGAAAAAACAGATGGTACTGGAAAGAGCTACACAGCTGCAAAGACACTGCATGTTGTGGACTCTGTAAATCATCATGTAGGAAGGCAGTAAACCCCTTTCCCTCTGAGACCACCAAAACAAACTGCTGCATCTTACAATGTATATTCTGGATCTGATTCTCTGGTATTTGTTCAGCATTTTGCTCTCTGCTGAAGCCTTGTGTACTAAGATGTCCTTCTTCAGTCATCACCACAGCCTTGGAAAGATGGTTTGTATTTGAGCTGAATTAAAACCTTGTTGAATCTATGACGCTCTCATCTCAACCCCCGGTGTATTTATTTACACATTTCACCAAAGTAAATGTCCATGTCCGACTTCAACAAATATTAGCAGAAAATTAACATTTGCATCCAAAAATACTTCAAACAAATGCAGCCAAGTACTCTGCATGTCTGTTTTCGTGATTTATAACTGGCTAGTTTGTAAAAGCAGGGACTGGATTTCATGCCGTATGATTTGCTTTATGCCATAAAAGCATGACAGAAATAAGGTGGGAATAGATATTAAAATGTCTCATGAAACATGTTTGCTATGAATCCAAAGTTAGCTTTATAGCAATGCCAACACACTTGGCCTCTTGAGCATCAGTGCTTACAGTAAGTCACTTCATGTTTCAAATTAAAGCCTTCGGGTTGAAGACAATGTCACAGCTGAAACTCTGCCCTTTTAAACCTAACATTACACTAAACAAGCAGTTAGTCCGTCTTACGGCAGACGTCACTGGGTTCTCTTAAAGGCAGGCCGTTTGCTGTAAATCATTAGGACGCTCAATGTTCCCTGACATTGCATGAAGAAATCTGTTTGTTGGTCTTGTGGCATCTGTCAGGTCAACAACGGATTTTTCCAGGAATTTGTGATAAGTGAACCATCTGGCACTCGACTTCTATAGTTGCAAATTACAAATCTGTTTAGAGCTCCACTTATCTTTATTTCTGTGATGCCAAATGGACCAAATGAGTACATAAGAGGTGTTACTCATGGGGACAAGACCACAGAGAATAATCTACAACACAACACTACAGCAGATTTCCGCTATCACTGTTTCAGAAGCAGCCACAGCTGTTTTCAGTGATGTAAATCTGATAATACACCAACTGTGCAATACATTGTCAGACACCCGCAGTTAGCAACAAGCAGGTGAACATAGCGGAGCATTTACCAGCTGCTGCAGAGGGAGATAATTCCCATAAGAGTTGGTGACTGAAACTGGGTAAACACTTGACTTCCCTTAATCAAACTCCTTTGTGTCAGCTGGATGTGAACAAAATGAATGATTGCCACCAGATTTGGCAAAACCATTTTCTGAGGTGATGATATGTGAATGAGCTCTAAGCTTGTACAGCCGCCCAGAAGTCATAAAATGTATTAACAAAGTCGTCCTTGCAAGTGGGGTGTGAAATTTCTGTCAAATACAATTTATGTAAAAAAATATTGTGCTCATGGTCTACTGGTTTTTCAATCTGTGTGCCTCCTGAAGAAAGAAATGATTTGGTATATCAACAAATAGCTGTCTCAGTAAATTGGAAACAAAGTGGCGAAGTGGCGAGCAAGCCATAAAAATTATTGGCCACAGAGATCCAGATGACTTCCAGTTTGCTGAGTTATCCGACATAACCGCAGGAGAGTTTTCAGGATAGCTCTGGAGCTTGCAGGCTCATTTTGTCTTTACATGTTAGCTTTGCAGCAACAACAGCTTCCTAGCAAAAATCTATGCCAGATTGAGTTGCATGTGTTATGCTTGGTTTATAAAGTTTGGTTCCGCTGAATTATCTTCTTCAAGAGTTCATTGCGTATCTTGGCTCTCTGTACTGTATTAGCAGCTGCTGTGGAAGTATAAAAAAACAAGGCAGCTGCTAACTTTAGCACCTATTTGTGTCTCTGGTTGAGTTGGCATTACATGAATGGGATTGAAACCTCTGCCGTGGCACTTAGCACAATAGGTGGACATGTCCATGTCTTAACTATACTCCAAACTTACCAATATAAGCTGTGCTGCCAAATCATAATGTCAAATCTAAACTGCATGTTGCATTCAAAGAGCTCCTGAAGAAGATTAGTAGGATGTGTAAACCTCAGGGAACACACCTTGATTTGGTTTGGGTTGGGTTTGGGTTTGGCTTGTGGTTATCAGTTGGTTGGAGTTTTTGTTATTCAAAAGTAACTCAGCAGTAAGCTGCTTGCTATATTTCCAAAACACATTTACCGCATCCCCCCACCACCCCCATCCACATATGGACACCAACTGTGTGCCGTCTCAACCTCACCACTGTGTACCACCACCCTTCACTTGGTGTGGAGCACTTCCAGATTCTCGGGGAAAGTAGTTTATTGTGATAACAGGAAGAGTCCCAAATTACTGAGCTTGGACTGTGACTCAAACGGGTACAACACTCAAATAAGTTCAGAGGAGACTCAAAATAGCATTACACACTTGTAGCTGGTGGGCGTGCTCACGTGCCTGCAGATGTGTACATGTGCTCTTTCATTTAGCCACTTGTTCTTTTTAAGTCACTCCAAGGAACATCCCATCAAGTGTGTAGTATGTGGTGTTAATTTCATTAACCTGTTGAAGTGGATTTCAGATTGATGTTAAAACTTTGAATTAATGTGCCTACTTATACCTGTTTAATCAGTCAGTTGCTGTATGATACTTTAAGTACAAGCATGGAAAAATATTCGGACTGAAGCATGTTTCTCTTTCACATAAGAAGAAAAGTTGTATAATAATAGTTTCACATTTTTAATTGTCTTCACCATCATGGTTTTAACATTCTTCAGCACGACTACCAAGAATGACAGAACTTCTCTCGTTTCTGTTTCATTTAATTGTTCCATTGTCTTTAGAGCATACATTCCTACAGACCTTCCATATGACAAAAAGCTTAAGAAATATTGCTTTTTGTTGTCTATTTATTAGAAATCACACGTGTTTTTAATTTTGCTGCCTTCTTGTAGACCAAGCATTGCCTTGTTTGTCTAATTATTTGCAGCTCTTAAAACCTCCCTCATTCATGCACTGGTAAGTAAGAATCATATCTGCTCTGGATTCTTATCTTCATCTCTTAATTGTAGCACAAAACTATTCAGCTCAACATTTAGTAAAAATATTTTAACTTCAGCAAAGAGGTGCACAGTCACCCAGGGGCTTTATTTATATAGCTGACAAAGCTGCAAAAAAGGAGCGACTGTTCAGACAGTTTCTTAGATGTCACAGCGCAGTGCTAGTTTCTTGCCAACTATGGCTAACATATGTATGGTTGAGAAGACTGAATAAGAACCTAATATTTTCAAAGCAATGTCCATTGGTATAATGTACCAGCAGATGGTGCTATTGATTTTTGCCATTGATCCCAATAGCATCATGATAAAGCTACTATGATTCATGAATCTAACTGTAGGCTACAGTATTTATGCACTTTCATTAGCTCTTGCTATTTTTGACTTGTTGAAACACACTGCCTTCAATGTTTGTGTATGATCGCTCTGTTGCACTCATTATTGCGCTGATTTAACTTCCACAGAGAGACATGCTCGATGTGTAGCCTAATTACAGCCTGGGCTGTAATTAACAAAGGTAAGAAGCTAGCCATGTGGAATATGTTGTGGCTAACCTGCTCCCTGACTAGCATTTAGCTGCATCTGTGGCAAGAGCCTTCCTCTAATCCTCTCCCTAACTGCTCCACCTTTCCTTTTCTTCCTTTCCTGTTATCTCTGTGTTATGTCAGTTAAGAACCAGCAAGAAAATGGTTGCTATGTGCATTTTGAGGGATGCGATAATGTCACATCTTGCAGATGGCGGCTGGGACACTGCAGGAACTGTCTGAGAGAGCATTAAGAGAGTTCTCTTCACTCATTTCTGTTGTTCACACTGACTGCTCACGGCAGGCCAAATAGACTCTCAGCCCACTGAGAAATGTCCACATTCAATATGTGCCTGCCAACAGTCAAACCTAAGATGAAAATTAATCTCATTGTCAGTCAAACCCAGACAAAAGTCTACTCCCAGTGTTGTAAGTCTAGTTTGAATATCTTGTTGACAGTTGTCCCAGAAGACTGATATCTTAGTATGTGATATAAATGTTTTTTAATTTAGTATTCCACAATCAAAAATGTTGTTATGTTCATGTCCCAATTCCCTTCTCTTTGGAGCTGCGGTCTGCACTAACCTTTGGTCCTGGTGGCCCAACCTGTCCTCCGCTCCCTGGTTCTCCTGGCTCCCCCTGGTTAGACAGTAAACACTCTGAGAAGCAAAGTGGAGCAGCAGCAGCCAGATTCAACACCATTACAGTAATTATCTCTTTCACGTCAAACACTGTGCTGCTAACACTGCAGAGACTTCTGAGACGGGAGGAAATCCCAAACACACTCGTGCACAGAGGAAGCCAAACCTTCCAAAACTCAGGACCTGTTCTCTGTACTTCTGTTTATATGTAGCAGAATTATTTACTTTACTTCTGGCCAGAATGGTTATGTTGTTATATCTAGCATAATGTTTTATTTTCATGAGCAGACACTTCAGGTTGTATGCTTTCATAGCCTGTCACTGTCACATAAGCTTGTTGAATGCATGCTGTAGAAACATGACTGTTGAGCACAACTGGATCTTACCATTGGTCCACTTTCTCCTGGAGGCCCCTTCTCCCCTATGTCACCTGGAAGACCCTGCATACATACAAAACTCCTATTAGTTTATAGAGTTCTTAAAAGTATCTTAACTTCAAAATTATACAGGTGAATAAATGATTGGTTTTCAATTATCGATAGGTTTTTCATGACACATCAAGTAACTTAAACTCTTTACTGCAAACCACAAATAACATTTCATGTTTGATCAATTTCAGTGTCTTTGGCATCCTCTTAACATTATACAAATATCAAATATGTCAAATTAGATAGGATAAATTGAAAGATCATTTCTGAATAACTTCTAATTTTCAAAAACGATACACTCTTGCCTCATATATTTAGCATTCTATTTAATGCAGAGAAAATTGATTGTGTAATACTAAAACATATCATTTAGATATCCAGCTGGATTGGTAAACATGATATAATTGTAATGAATGACAATAAACTACATAAATAATCATGATATAAAACAGCCATGTCTTATGTAGGGAAACTTCAGAATATGCTGTTTGTAATTCAACAGTATAACAAGACCATCGTCAGATCAGAAGAAAGACAACTTGCAGTGTCAAGGCTTTATATGTTGCATTAAGTTTGTTCAATAAAAGGGTTTTGAGTTTGTTCAATAACAGGGTTGATAGAATTGTAGATTATAAATATGCTAAGCAGCAGAGCTAACTGGGGCTAACCTGAGCTGATCTGCTACAAACCAGAGATTTTTCTAGCAGTAAACTGGTGGGCCCCTCCTCAGCCCAAGCACAGTCTCACCTTGAGTCCTTGGGATCCTTGTTCTCCTGGTAAGCCTGGTTCCCCTCTATCACCCTGAGCAGCATCAGCAGAAAAAGACACTATAAGTGCTGGCATTTGATCAGAAAAGACACAACACACAAGCTGCATCTTAAATGTCTTACCATGAGTCCTTTTAGACCAGGCTCCCCCTTTGGTCCTACTGGCCCAACTTCACCCTATTAGGCCAAAGGAAGACAGAAAATAAAAACATTCAATTAAAGTCACTAAACAGTATCAAACATTTTTGAATTTCTATTATTAAACTGTAAGCACGTCCATCTAATTTTGAAGATCCAATGTAGAAATATTTAGCCTTGTTACACTAACGCTGATGCCTCACAGAAAGAAGGTTCCTGGTTTGAACCCTAAACTGAGCAGGAGACTTTCTGTTGTGTGGAGTTTGCATGTTCTCCCTCTCTCTCTGTGTGTACGAGGCTTCCCCCCAGAGTCCAAAAAACATGTTTGTTAGGTTAGACTGGTCAATCAAAATTGTCCATAGGTGTGAGTGGATGGATATTTGTCTCTACATGTTAGCCCTGTGATAGGCTGGTGACCTGTCCTGGGTGTATTCTGCCTCTCTCCCAACAACAACTGGGATAGGCTCCATCCCAAAGCTACCTCAGCAGGGTATGGAGCATGAAAACAACAGTACAGATAATGGATGGATGAACAGTTTAAGGTTTAGATAAAGTTCAACGGACTTGGTATCATCTGCATAACAAGAGACACAGCCATATCAAGACTATCTTCCTTTAAAGCAGCATGAAAACCCTTTGGTTAGAGAGCCACAAAACACTCTTTGTTAGTATTTTTTCATTATATATTTCATATTTAAGTTAAATGAATAAAAATTATTTAGGCAATTTAAGACAATCTAATGCAATAGTATGGTCTTGAGGCTCAATAAGAGATTTTCTATTTTGGCATGACCAGACAACAAATGTTGGAAATTATGACACTAAAACAGCAGTCTCTGTGCAATGTTGTTGGTGAGACACTGATACAATTTTGGTAGTAAAAATTTGATTGAAGAAAACTTCCTGGCAATACTGTAGCTGACCTAAGGTTGTTTAATAGGATTGTGGCATTTTCCCTGTCACTGGCGTAGCTGCAGTGTGGTACAATGCAAGTGAAGATCAGGACTTGCTCTGTGGCTATGCAAAGGTGGTAAAATGCAACAGCATTTTTTCTTTACCTGCAGCCCTGGTAATCCAGGAGGGCCGGATACCCCAAGTTTCCCATCTTTTCCCTGGAGACAGAGAAGAGATACAAGGATTTGATCTGGACAACATGTTCAATGAAGACCGTTTAAGTGTTGAAAGAAGTAATAAGAAGAGTAACCAGCACTTACAGGCTTACCATCAGGTCCTGGTGGCCCCTCCCTTCCTTTCTCCCCTCGGAAACCCTGTAGCATTAAAGCAGCCAATCAAGACATAGTCATATTCGTTGGTTAGTGTACTGTAAAGGTGGATTGTTATTTAAAATACTATTTTAAAGCTCTTGTGAGGAGTTGTAGCTGCTCATAAAATAGACTGAAGTTAAAAGTGATGCTTTTGTATTAGCCACACCAGCAAACAAGACTATCGCAACAAGACTGACAGTTTGTTCACTGTAACCTCCCTGTAACTGCTGCAAGGGTGTAGGTGTCAGACCAGAAGGATGACAGCGCACTCATGAAACAGCCTTTTAAAAATTTCCACTACAAATATTCACAGGGAGTAATACATATAAGAGGTTTTACTTTGTCCACAGGGGGCGCTAGCATCTAAACAAACAGAATTCCTCACAGGAGCTTTAATGCTTTAAGTAAGAGAAGAGTAATCAATTCAGTGAATTGATATACAGACAATATCTCTATAAAGTTTGCCAACATTAGCTACCTTGAGACTGTCAGCAAACGTGACTGAATTGACTAAAAGTAGTGATTTTTTTATTGCTTAAGCTATTTTAAATTCTCCTAACAGTTAAACATTCTTAGTTAAACTTTGACATCTAAATGATTTGTAATCACATGCCAAAAAACAAACAGCTGTAGCCACACCAGCTATGTAATGCTTTCCAGAGAGCGATTCATATGTGATTTATGGCAAGGCCACATACTGTATAATACTTTTCAATGCAAGGATTCTGCCATGTTTAAGTCAACCAACTTTTTCCAAGGGCTGCAAAACTAAGTAGCTCTCTCCAGTAAAAAATAAATAATAATACAGTGTCTGTGTCTCATCAGAATGGAGTCACCACATCTAGAAGTAATTAGAGGTCATTAGTAGACACAGAAGCTGAGGTCTAAGAATGTATATTTTTGGTAAAATGCACCAATTCCACATCAAATACACACAAATTAGCTTCCTAGTTTCCAATTTGCCTGTTGTGGTCATAATTCCCTTTTCCATACAGCATGTGTCACGATGGATTAGTACATAGAGAGCCACCAGTGTGTGTAAAACCTTTCAATATAATAGAGTGCTGATGTCGCTGTGGTGCTTTACTACAATGTTGCAACACCAGAAGAGGGGCAAGAGACATGTTACACATCAACTGGCTCTGAAAAGTGTGTGTGCTTGTGTGTGTGCTACCATGCGTCCTGGCAGACCACGCAGCCCCGGTGGTCCGACCACACAGTTGCAGTCTTCTTCCTCCGTTGTGGCTGTTCGATTCAGAGGACACTGAGGAAACACAAAGAAAGTGCTGTCTGCAACACAAAGCAAACTTAAAGCTTCTTCATGAGGTTGAGCGTCTAAAGATCTTCCTTTTGTGATTATTTATACATCATAATTTGTGTACACTGGGATTTGGTTAGAGTGTTTCGTACACGTGACATCCATTTTCTGAGAGAAGAATCCCTCCCTTGTGGCTTTGTAATGTTTTCTTTTCTTTCTAGGTTTTCCATTATCCAAATCTCGGGCTCAGGGGTGATGCATGCCCTACAGATTATCAATCCCCTTGAGGTAAACTGATATTTTTGGTTGGATTTGGGCTTTTTGACTTATATAACAGTTGTCTAACAATCAAGGTTTTGTTTTAGTCTGAATTAACGGTGATAAACAAAGTTGATGCTTTCCACTGTGTATCTCAGAGGCGCATTAAAATATGTGTAAGTGACAGAATAGAAACTGCACTTACCCTTTCATCGTCCTGTGCAGAATAAGATGGAGGACAAGAGGAAAAAAATGTTATAATAATTGTTGTCTCCTTCAGGTAACAAACTATAGAGAAATAATACATCTGAACTTGACGGGGAGTTACAGGCAACTTTAAAAATCTTACCACAGAATAGATCTCACAGGCTGTTTCTCTCTCACTCTGGTGAGGATCACAATACAGACGCAGCTTTTGAATCTCCACCTGGGAAAAAAAAAGGGAAGGAGGAAAAGGAAATGTTACATTGGGGTTATGGTAATAAAACATGTAAATCAAATACTGGATTTGAGGTAAGACACGAAATACAGGAATAGAAAGGAGTTGACAGTTTTGTGGGAAACGGAAAAGGTGTTTTACAAACTATTATTAATTAGATAGTGTATTACTAACATCTCATTACATACTTTTATGTTGTCTCTTTTCTTTCATCTCATCCCTCAGTGGGTGGAGTGGTGGAGTGAGCATACAGCCTAACCCTCACCCTCAATCTGCCTTCCCTGTCCTCTTACTAACATCTTACTGTTGACTCCTCTTTGCTGTGTTTGGGGTTGTAGTGTTGGTACTCACAGGCACAGTGATGTCTGTTCCTCGCCTCTTAGCCACCTGTGTCTCCCCATTGATGTAAATAGGCTCCACTGGTTCCAACATCATTTCCTGGATCGGTTCATCCTCAAGGAAACCGGTGACCTGGGTTGGCCTCACCAGGAGTTTGAGCTGATGCCACTTTCCATCGTACAGGTTCTGAGAGGAGGACCAAATATAGTTATTGCAAATGTAGATACATGTACTGGCAGTTTGTTTACTGGGACTGAACCTTTTCCTGATTTACTCCATGAGCGAAGTTGGATGTTAAAACATTTATTAACTTGTCAAATATCCTCCAATCAGACTTCTATTTCTGTTGGCAGCTTTGTGTGTTCTAGTCAAATTTGGTCAGCACAGCCAAAATGTGGGTTTCCTAAATGCTACACAAATAGTAAGTCCAGTAAGGTTTAAAACGAGGACCTGCCTCCGTTTTCCATCACAATCTCTTCTGAAAGCTCAAACCATGCAGAGGGAGAGAGGGAAACAGAGCAGCTATTGTTTCGTAGAGCTACAGTCGTTCTTTCTAAATGACAAATCACAGGTTTTCTACCTCGTGCCACATCAAACCAAATCAAATCAAACATGTGAAAACACAACGTGAACAAAATTACAACCCTGTCTGACGCTCCTCACTAAAATCAAGGTGGCTGTTGGGATGAAGGGTGGTGGGTGCCCTTTGGAAAACACAACCTAGCGTGTGTAACAGGATGTATTATTAGCATGTGCTGCCATCGAAAGAGCTACTCATCCACCGGCTAGTTTCCACTGGGGAAATGCAGCGGTTTAGAGGAGGAAATGTTTCCTTTGAGCCTCCTTTTGGCTTACATCACATTATGCCTTCACTGCCTCTGCTGTGTATTGAAGTGAGCAGTGGATGATATTTAGATAACTGCTAGTTTGGCTCTCTGTAAATCATGGCAGTCAGATCCGTTCACAGCTACCAACATGAAGGGAAAGCCAAGATTGGAAGAGACACAATGTGTTCTTATATCATTTATGGGGCAATTTGAAGCAGTTGTGCATGATTTTTTTTAAAGCTTCATCAAGTGAGTTCTGACCACTAGAGGGCAGGGCAGAAAGGCTCTCATGTAAGGAAACATCCCTTTACATGTCACAATGCAAAACTGCTTACAAGAGTGTTAGCATTGCATCATCAATATTGCTGTTCCTCACTGTTTCAGAGAATAACAGGATTGCAACTTGCAAATGTTTGTATTCCAAGAGGAGGTTAAAGGTTGTCATCACAACAAAGATGTATGATGGGAATACAAAGCAGCAATAGCCACAGCTAGCATTAACACTGGGTGCCATACTGCTGATTTAACAGGTATTTGAGACCTGCTGAAAGTTCACCAGAGACGGTACAGTTGTCGGTACAGTGCTGTGATGCAGTTTATTTGGAAAGACTGAAAAATGTGACGAGCTACTGCTTCAGTCCGAATGAGCAGACATCCAATCACATACAGTAAGTGGCTCTGTTCTGTTACCTTAACATAAAGAAGCATGGACTGTAATGAAGATATCATTGCTGAAAACTGGAAATGCTAATCTGCTTTAATTAGTCTTAAAATAGAAACAAGCATTACATCTGACAAATAAATATTATATTAAATTTAAAATGATCTACAATGTAGAATGTGAAAAAATCTAAGGTGTAATTAAAAAATAATGAGTCTGCGTATTTATATTGTTAATACTTTTTAATTGTCAGTGGCCTGTGATGCACTTTGCAAGTCTGATAAAGTCTTTGTATCCATGTCCAGAGGGCAGAAGTGAGATTTATTCCCATATTGATCTGGAATGGATGTGAAACAGCATCCTTGTACCAACCTCAAAGCTGTCCTTATTAAAGATGACTCTCTGCTCCCTCACTCTAATACTAGTGGTAGTGAAGGTGACAGTTTTGTCCTTTCCACTCAGTGTCACTGCTGCCTGGATCTCCTTATCCTTTGACAGCACTCTCCAGAGGTCAAAGGTCAGCTTGCTTGACGACCCCTTCAGTCGTATTGTGGCTACAAACACATAGGATGGAGGGAGGCCCTCGGGGAAAATGTCCCTAGGAACAAAGTTTAAAAAATGAATCCCATAGGTTGATTAAATAAAATAACTTACATCTTATTCAGAGCCCATCACACTTCTTGGATTGTTTCTTACCTTGTATTCTCAGTAATGTCTGTGCTGGCAGTCAAAGCAAAGGCTGCTTCAGAGATGAGAGAGCCAGGGATCTTCTTGGCTTTCTTCTGAATGTTCATGCCCACCATCAGCTCAAAGCCTTTCTCATCCCGAGATGCCACCGGGATTCGTGTTGGACAAACAGACTCTAATGAAAGAAGAGGGTTCAGATAGCTTTGTCGATAATTAGCTCTAGTTCGACTTCTGGGCCACCTGTAACAAATACTGGTGTGTTCATATTTATTTTTAACGACAACACAAAGCAGTTTCATTTATTTTATTTGAATGTAGGATGTACTCAGCCATTGACTTTGTCTCATATCACAATCTGAAATTTAAAATGCTTCAGGTCCTGTGATAACAGTTTGAGGACTCAAGTTTGATGTGTTAAAATCTGTCTGTTTAGCTCTGCTGATCTCTGCTCTTCTTATTTTCAGTGAGAAATGACATCTGACTATAAACTCAGTAACATTGCATAGTACTTAAACTAAAGTTATAGACACCCAGCCAAGACATGTCATTGTCTAAAAATATGAATCCCTAGTTAAAGGGTTACTTTAGCTTTGTTTTGCCCTTCACCACCTCTTTAAAATATCTTGCTCTCCAATTATGTTGCTTTGGTTGTTAGCTGGTTTTCACCACTACAGTTGGATTACTTGCAAAACCTATTGCCTTTCAGCGCAGTTCAGTAAACAAACATCAGTTTAGTAAGTTTATTATTTTCTTTTGGCTGTTCCAGAAAATCAAAAAGAAGCCCCTGAAGAGCCATTAATTACAAAAAACACTTTGATATTACCCTTTGTAGACGTAGTAGATAATGAATCAAATTACGCTAAGCGGAAAGAAGCTCTGAACAGGTTCCATTTACAAAAAGCAAACCTTAGCCCTTAACGCAGCCAATATTATCTGGGTTAGTCAAGACCAAGTGGCTCCAGTGTTGATAATGAAGCAGATGTGGAACTGCCAGAGTCCATTTGAGGCTTGTTCCAAAAGAAAAGGAATCCCCATTGGGTCCCAGTTTTAGGGCTCAAATGTCCATTCCTTCACAATGTACAGGGCTGTTTTATTTCTTATCATACATCCGTTGTGATTACATTAAAGCTAAAAGTTAAGCATGCATTTTCTAAATTAGAGGCTAACTGGGTTGACTGTAAGACTAATCATCTCCACCTCTTTGCCTGTTTCTTGACTTCATCCATATTTCATAGTCTATGGTCATGACAAAGAAAGTAATGAAGATTGCAAACATAGGAGCAGGTGTTCAAGAAATCAAAGTCTACTCATTCTCCAACAAACAATGTTTCCTGACGCACAGTTTAAGAACTACTTGGGCCAGGAACAACAATACTGCACTGATTGCACTGATGATACAAACAGTAGCATTAGAAAATATCTTTCTCTTTTATCAAAGATTGGAGGAACAAGCCTGTATGCATAAAGCTGTGGGTAAAAAATGTTGGGGTTTTAACATCTAAAGTCCCAAACCTTTAAAGTAATAACAATGTTTGTATTTCCAGAATGAAGAAGAACCATTTAGAACCTGCAACATCTACCACTTCCTCTGTACAGAAAATTCAAGATAAAAGTGTATAAAAGAAAGATTGACTTGGTCCCTGACCTTCACAGAGTTTTTGTTCCATGGAGTCTCGAATACGGTCAATGGTGGTGTAATCTTCAGCATACAGGACATAGGTGGGCGATGGTTTATTGGCAATGGATATCAGCTCTGAGGTAGTAATTTCATCGCCCACTCCAACTGCAAATATTGTAATACCCTGAGCTCGTGCCTCCATACTGGCATCCACCTAAAGAAACACAAGAAAAGGCTGTGAGTGATGAAAATCAGCCCCCTTATTTTTGACAAAGGTTTATAAGTCCCTTAATGATAATAAAGTACTTAAATGCAACCTGAATAAACTGGACTTGGTTTTTCTACTCTAACATTCTTGATGTAACAAAGCAAAGTGACATTTACCACGTCATCCTGAGATTTTCCATCTGTAACTACCACAGCAATGCGATGCTTGACCTGGCTGACTCTTTGTGAAGAAGAGAAAACATGGTCCACAGCAAACCTGATGGCCCTGCCAGTCTGAAAAACAGTCAGAAAACAGGTGAAGGATATGAAAAAGAAACAATGCTGTGAGGAATGATGTTTACTGGTATGAGAACCAGCTTCAAGTCTTGGAAGTTGTATCACATCAGAGTGCAAATAAAGTAATAGCATCAATACGATTGTTTTCAAATGTCCATGTGAAAAACTAGTGACGAGCAGAAGAACTGTTCACAATACTGCAGAAAGTAGATTTTAAAGCAATAGATATGTATTTCAGTTAAAACAGCATGTGTCAGCAACAAAGCAACCAAACGTCACATTCCTGCATGTTTAATTACATTGTAGATTTACTATGTGGTCATATTGCTGCAGACGCACCTGTGGTTGGTAAATGTTGGCATCCTTGGGCCTGCCTAAGTATAGTTTCTATCTTCATGACCTGCTCTAGCATGCACAATTTTAATAGCTTGTGTGTTTGGATGGACTACTGGAGGAAGCGAAGATTTACAAGAACATTTTGTTGAAAATCTTTTAAAGTAAAGTCTCTTTATTCATCTTCCACAACCTAAGCCTAAAGCTGTATGTAATACCGAGGTCTGGTGAATCAAAATTGACATTCTTTTAGAAAATCATGGACACATCCTCAACCTAAAGTAAAGAAGGAACACCTGGCTTCATTTCAGTCCACAGTCCAAAAGCCAGCATCCATGTGACATTATGCCATCCAGACAATTTATTTTAAAGGAAGTCCTACAGACATTACATTCTGCACATATAACAACAGCGTGGCTCTAGCACAGGAGAGTCCGGGTGCTACACTGGCCTGCCTTTAGTCCTGACTTGAACACAATTTGCAAATCATGAAGCTGAAAAAATGATAAAGGAGACCCTGGACTGCTGAGAAGCTGAAATCCTATGAAAGGCATGAATGGACCAACATTTCACTTTCAAAACTCAGTTTACAGATGTTTACAGAGCGTTGTATAAAAAAAGAGGTGATGCAGCACAATAGTCAACATGCCACCAACTGTTGACAAAAAGTCAAAATTGATATGTTTTATTTGGACTATTCAATAAAATGTAGACTTTAAATTATTTTAAAACCATTAATTTGTATCAACATTTCACACAGTATTATAACTATTCTGAAACTGGGGTTGCATTTAAAGTTGTGATATTAAGTTAATAAAAATACATTATGATGTTAATAATGCTGTATGAGTGACATACATAAAAACTTAAGATAATCGAGAGAGATTCATATCTTTAACTCAATTCAAAAATATGAAATATAAGCCATTCATCATTTATTTTTTATAGATAGATATTATTGTTTTTTATTCTTATTTCATTACTAATTATTTAGTTTCTGTCCCATGTAAAATCACTGTTTCCTCTTTACATTTTTATCAACCAACACATCATGAAGTCACATTTCATTGGTTATGCTGCCTAGCTAGCCAGCCGACAGCTAGCTTGTTCGTTAGAATTATTACTTTTTTGCTGAATTAGCTAGCTCATGTTTGCTAGTGCAACCTAAATGTTACTTTCCTGGCAAAGAGTTACTTTTCTTAATACGATTTTCACAGTGCAAATGTGGGAAAAATAATAAAAATCCACAGTTAACTGCTGCCATTCACTCGCAAGCTTAGAAATAAACAAGGCCCGAAAACAACCTAGCAAGTGAGCCAGCTAGCTAGGTAGGTAGGTAGCATGTGCAGCCTTGTTAAGCTTATTGGAAGTGTCTGTCTGCAAACATTAAGCAACAGCAGCTTCATTTAATTCAAAACTACTTCAGCAGGTGCTCACAAGAGTTTTTACTGTGTGCCCTCTGCAGTTTTATGAATTTACAAATGTTTTTCAGTTGTCTATTTAAGCTAGGAGCCTGTACCATGCAGAGCACAGGTGATAGGACTTGCATTTTTCAGAGGGAGATTTGTTAAAATGAGGCAGCTCATAGCAGGTTTTAGTAGGGATAAGAAGCTGTCCCTCAATACACATTTACTGATTATGTTAAAGCAAACTAAAGATGAAAGTGCTCAATACTTTCCAATGACACAAGTATTACGCGCTGTGCTCCCATGGCACTGACAGGAAAATTATGAACCATAGGGAAAGAAAAATGTCATCCAACCTGTGTGTTTCCTCCCAGGTAGGTGATGCCCTGTATGGCCTGGATGAGCATTGTTCCACTCTGATGTTTCCCAAGAGGAATCTCCAGGCGAGGAGTGTCACTGTACTGGATAACAGCAACCTATACAGCAGACACAATGAAAACTGATGGAGTAAGGCAGAATGACGAATGCTATATGCCCCAAAAATTCCGAAAGGAGTGAATGAAATGCAAGATATCCAGAGGTCAATTCATGCTAACCAAAATGATTATAATGTTGTCTTCATTACCTGTGTGTAGTAGGAACTGATGTCAAATTGGCTGGTGATGTTTATAAGCCACTGCTTGGCTGTTTCGAAGTCGGGGACTCCAACGCTCCATGAGCCATCAACAATATAGACCAGATCATTAACAGATGTACTGCAGCCTACAAACGTAAAGATGCACACACACACAAAGGTCGGACAATAAGGCATGTTCCATTATATAAGGCCTGAGATGTGACATTTGATTCCACTTTAATCCTCATTATGTCATGAAATACAACCAAATTATCTTAGGATGTCAAAACAACAACAATATGCTCCTAATATGAGGTTTATGTTGGCATTTGGTTGTGTTATAGATTTACTTTGTTCAGGCTGTATATAAAGTCCCTACCTGCTCGGACATCGTCCTCCTCTGCAGCCTCCAGAGGAGTCAGTAGCAATATTACACTCCATACTGACCACAGCAACATGGCTCTGCAGGAGAATGATCCACCTCTCTCTGGTCCTACCTGGATGTCAAAGTGGAAAACAACATAACAATGATCATCTGTAACCTCCTGACCTTTTCTTTAGCACCCTTTAAGTCCAAAACTTAAAACTGAAACACCTCAGTCTATGACAGTATTCAGTATTTTTTTAGATATGGTACTTTGGACTCTCTTGTGTAGCCCTCTGGCCACAAAGTCCCAGCAGGAATTATATCTAAAAATGAATGAAGCATTGACACTTGTCAACGTTTTATTCCCTGACACAAATATATACATATAAAGAAACACACATAAATATAGTATTTACCATAATGATACATCTATGTGTGTGTTTTAACAAATTAAAGGGATTCATCCCTTAAAAACCCTCATAAATATTCTGTGCTATGATGTTGAGTCAGGAAATATGCGATATATGGCCTGAGATGACGTTTCACTGCCTTGTGAATTCACCACATTTCTCTTTTCCTCTCCACTGTTCTTCTTCCCTCCTCCTATTTCCTGTAAAATGCTTTTGTGAGTCTTCATGTTGTGCCATGCGACATCAGTCTGCTGTTGTGTTTTCCGCGGAGTGCTCCCTGTGTTCGCTTTGCAGTGCAAACATGGTTCCACAGACCACAAGGCTGGGCCGGAGAAAATAACAGCATGCACTCTATGCCGGGGATGGGAAAACTGAAATATAAACATGGAGGAGCATGCAGGCTGCAGTGCGCTGGCAGAGGCTTAAAGACGGGGGAGGATCAGTCTGCTGAAGGGAGAACAGCTACCACATCTTTTCTTTCACAAAGTCTCCCCCTAGCTTTTTGTAATGTAAAACTTTTTCTTTCCTGTTGTAATCAGTTAACACAAAAAAAAAAAACCCTAAATGTGAAAAGACTTGTTAAAAAATGGCTGAGAAAATGTAATGGGTACATCTGTTCAGTTAAGTTCCCCTTGAAAGCTTAAAATACAAATAAACACAATAAAAAAACAATACATATGACTAGGAACAGCAGATAAAGCATACAGAGAATCAATAAACAACATGTACTACTGAAGAGGGCATCACAGTGTCTTGGTGCCCCATGTACACATATGTATCTAATATAAACTACACATGGGTAACAAGTGGGCCATTGGCTTGAAGTGGGTGAACTGTAAGCCCCACAAGGCTAAATGTGAATGTGGTCAAAAACATGGGTCACACATGTTGACTGAAGGGCCTCTACTGGGTTTCATGTTAGGGAAGTGGAAGCAAAGTCATTGCAATAGAAATCCAGGAGGGATGTGGTTTTTTTCTGCAGCTTAAAGAAATGAGGGCAATTAATTCCATAAGGGAACCTTACGCTAAACAGCTTTAAAACAAAAAAAAAGCATGACACAACTTTCTGTTTTGTACTGTAACATCTGGATGTTTTTGTCAATGGCATATAGGGGTCACACATTGCAAGACATATCACTAGAAGGTCTCCTGTTGCAGTCCTGTGCAAACTGATGCTAATTATCTCAGGCATCTGCAAGTTATCAACACATCTCTCAGATGTGCCTCTTCATATCAAGCATAGTTACAATAACTCACAGGAAATTGCATCAGTTTGCCTTTGAATTATATAGATAATAACCCTCCTCTTTTCTTAACATAGCAAACTGGTGTGACACAAGTGGATAATGCTCTTTCATCCCCTGATAGGGTGCTGAAGGCAGAAAGCTGTTGCCATGAAGTTTCCCCAGAAATCAACATGAAGCTCCAGCCCAGCCAGACATCATTTAAGATGATGTTCATAAAACTGCCACAGACATAATCTGCAGTATTTTACATTGTGCTAATTCCCCAGGAGTTTTTTCCAAACTAAGATCCCAAACAATGGCAAGCTTTGAAACCACTGTACAGGTTTGATTTGCATGATTAGGGGCATGGCTGAGTCTACTAACAGGTACACACAGTCAGCATTTCCAATATGGTGACGGCCTCCCTTCTTCGCAAACCACTGGTTTACATCACTGAGACAACATCTATGTTTCCTACCTGCTATGAGCTCAACCCCACCAAGCCAGTGAGACAGCTAGGTTAGTAACATGTGCAGCCTTGTTGAGCTAATAGGAGGTGTTACTTTTCTGTCTGTATCACACCAATTAGGTGCTAACAAGAGTTCCTCACACCCTGCTTGCTCCAGATATTTATTATTTCTTTGACCTGTCTATAAGGTCTTAGGTGTCATAGCACACAGCGCACAGTATAAGAGAGGATTAATCAGCAGGAGATTTATTTCAATGAGGTTTTTTGATATTTTATAGCTGAGTAGTTGTTAAAAAGCAGGCTCTTTCTTTGACCCTCCAGTGTCCCTACACATCAGCAATAACATAGTAAAGATTATACAACTGCTGCAGCTTGGTTAAGTTCAAGCATTAAAACTGCTGGTTATTCATCAAACAGTTTTGGGTGTATACCAGGTTGACACATGATAGTTAGCTTAAGAATATCAGTATTGTGGCCCTGAAGGGCAAAACACAACAACATTTCACAAAAATAACAACATGTTGCCTATCTTCAACACTGCAGGGCTTCTTCTGGAGGTCTTTACATTCCACCATTTGAATGTTGTACTTCCAAAGCAAAGTTCAAACTCCATTGTGAGGAAAGTGTTTCATTTCCATCTCCCATGGACAGTCCCCGCCAGGATTCAAACCCAGGACCCTTGCAATGAAAGGCAGCAGCACTGCCCACCACACCACATGGCAACTTTGAAGTGCTTGCCTCTTTAGATCTTTTCATTTCACAGTTTGTAGTAGTTCAAAAGCACAGATCATGGACATGTGAGGAAGTGTTTCATTTCAATCTCACATTTGCAACACATTGTGGGTTTTGAACCCATAACCATCAGATTGAAAGGTAGCAGGCCTAACCTCAACACCACAGGACTACTTGGACAAACTTACTTGTGTAGGTCTTTTCATTCCACTATTTGGATAGTGTACTTCAAAAGAACATTTCTTGATACAGTGTGAGGAAAGTGTTTTAATTCCATCGCCCGTGGACAGTCCATGTCGAGGATTTGAACCCAGGATCCTTGCATGGAAAGGCAGTGGGCATATCCACAACACCACAGAGCTGCTTGGCAGTGGTTGCCTTATTTGGTCTTTTCATTCCACCACTTTGTTGTAGTTGTTTAAAAGCACAGCTCAAGCTCTCACATTGGAAGCCCTTAGTGGGATTTGAACCAAGAACCATCAGATTGTAAGGTAGCAGACATATCCGCCACACTACAGGGTTGCTTGGAAGAGCTTGCTTTTTTAGATCCTTTAATTCCAGGATTTGGATAGTGTGCTTCCATATATATGTACTTCCAAAGCAAAGTTAGAACTAAAGTGGGAGGAAAGTTTCCCCGCTGGAGTTTGAACCGTCATGGATAACCATCAATTGCTTTTTCATCTGAGGTCTGACACCTGACTCCAACACCTGAGGATGTCCTAATATGATGGCTGCACCATAGGAGTATTAGGCTACATCACATGTGTATCCTTTGTTAAAATATTCCTTTATCATTTCCATCTCCACTTCCATTCCTTCCAACTCTGTTTAAAATGTGTATAATATCAGTATTGAAGCCTGTATTGTAAGCATATGAGAAGCCTCATTAAATATTTGAAGATATAAAGCAGCTTTAAGAGGACAAGTTTGCGGCAGATGATCAGAAAGACAGTGAGACAGACAGACAATGAGAAATGTAGAGTAGCTGTATGACTGTTGAAGTTCAGATTGTTGAAGCATATAAAGAGCATCGCTGAAAATTAAGAAAAAGGAACTAACTGCATGGGGTCATGGACAGATGATACTAATTTACAACACTGGCAATAGAGAGAGGTAGACAAACAGACAGACTGAAAAGGGATTTGAATGAACCAAATGATGTATACTGAGAGCATAAAGTTTTTTTTTACCTAATGTAAAATGTAATGACATATCTTGACTGTGTGTGTGTGTGTCTGTCAGAATGTTTTATTAGCTCATTCTAAACACCCATCTTTGAGATCAACTTTTCCTTTTAGCTGTATAAACAAATCAGTTTTAAATCATCTTTGGATAAACATTTTGAGTCGTCCGTTCAACGTTTTTAGTTGGTAGCCGGGTAATAAGCAAAGTAATATGTTGTGAACGAGTGGTTTTGCAAATCATTTTGCACCGGGGTCAATCTCACCCTGTCGGTATTCAAATTGGCATTAAAACCTGCTCATTATCCATTATCCCTTTTTTAAAGATTTGAACTTTAATGAAGGATTTCAAATGGGACTTGAACTCCACCCTCAACCAATAAAGTTCTATGTCTGTTTTAGCCATCATTCACCCCTCACCACTTTCCCAAAACAGGCTATATCAATCTTTCAACTACACCACCAGACTCCCCACTTCTCCTCCATAATAATTACTTAGGCTACTGGAGGTTGCAGCATGTCTATTAATGTAAATATGTAAGTGCAGACAGTCTCTGCGTTGGAATGAGTGTAATTAATGTTTCTGAAGGCTGAAAACATTTCACTTTTCTAAGGTTCAAACTAGAAGCTATTGACATTATCTCAATAAAGACGACAAAGAGAACAGTTCCTTCAGTGACAGTGTACACAGTTTTTTTGCCACAACTCTGTTACTATCAATGCTCACTCGCTGGTTTAATAGAACAGAGCTAGGATCATTATCATCAGTAACACATAGGATTCTCCTGCTGTGTTAAGTCAAAATGACCGTTTTGAAAAGGGTGTAATGGAATCCTGTGGTTGGACATGTCAAAGCAAATCAGTGAGGAATGCTGCTCTGATAATAACTTGAACTTCAAACCTTTAATTCTAGTATTCAAATTGGACTGCTGGGTTTGAATCTACTAGTTCACCCTACAAGCTATCACATTTGTAGAGGTTTTAAAGTTAAGTATATGATCATCTCACAAAACAAATAGATAAATCAAAAAACAAGGTTTCGTTCCTTATCATACGCTCTTCAAACAAGCCCAAAGCTAAAATGCAAGCTGTATTTGCATTTAATGGATAAAGATCTTAGTTGTAAAGAAAGTGTCAGGGTTGATAAATGGGTCAACACAGTGTGTCTTTGGGTGCTGGTTTGTCCCTGTGGTTAAACTTGCTTCTCACTATGTATGGAGGCCATTCCCCTTGAGGCAGACTAGGTTTGGTTCCAACTAGCGGCCTTTTGCTTCATGTCATCCCACACTCTCCTCCAGTTGCTCTTCCACCCCACACACACACACATTAAAGGGGAGAACAGCCACTATTTAACCGTCAACATCAATCATAACCACAACCTTTTCTCTGACAGAGTAGTTTGTCTACAAATCCAACCAAAACTGCAACTATAGCGGTGGACGAGCAGGAAGTGTTCACACAACTGTGATTTGAACTGGTGTAAAATGTGGGGACAAACTTCACCGCTCTGCCAGTAGTGTTGCCAGTTCTGATTACACTAAGGGCATATAGTATTTTAATGGCAAATAACAGGAGAATTACCTCACCAACTGAAAGTAAACTTAACTCTTAAAATGTATGCAATATTAATGGATTGGTTTCCTTTTTTTCACTCACTTTCTCAAAATTCAATTGAAAATGTGTTTCAAATTAGCATGGAAACCTGGCAAACTTTTTGAGGACTGTCTCCAATGGTCAAATAGAAATCCAGTCAAATTTTCAAGTCGGCATCTGCCAGAAAACTAGTTTTCTCCTCATATGATTTTAAAACATTTTTAAAAAAAGTTTCAAAAAAAGTTATTTTAGCCTATTTTAACATTATTTTACTCTTTATGACAAGCCTCATCTTGCACTGCTGTTGTCACTGACATGTTGACTGTTGAGTGTGGTTTGTCTGTTTGTGTTGTTTATTGACAAGCTGATACACTGCAAACCAAATTGCCCTCTGGGATTAATAAAGTTATCTGAATCTGAATCGGAATAACTGTCTCTGAATCGGAATAACTGTCTAGGGTTTCTAAGTGTTTCTTCTTTTTTTGCTGTTTATCTTGAACCAATACAAATGTAAAAAATCCTGAATTATTCCTTGTCCTTGAGTTTAGATTTCATGTTTTTTTCATCATTTAATCCATATCATTCAAAACAAGCAAAAATAAAGTTTGAGGGTCAGCTAAGGATAAAGGGTTAAAATATGAAACTTTACATTTCTATCAAACTTTACATTTCTATCAAATTCTGAACACAGATTTGAGTCTTCACAGTCGTTTTTATCTACTGGTGTGATGTTATACACTAACTGAGACATGCTTTCTGATAAGGGCAATTTGAAACAGTCACAAAAGTGCAAACGGCCTTCAGGGTAAAAAAAAGTGCTGATATTTCAACACAGAAGGCCATGTAATCCCACATTATGGCTGAGTCTTCAGTAAACAACTCTGACAACATGCTACTGGATAATTATTCAAATGTGTCACGGTTTCTAAAAATGTCTCTACTCAGATCCTGAAAAAGACACCATTTTTTTTTACCTTCCTCAGATCCATCCATACATCACTCTTTCATTTTAAAGCATGTTAGTCATTACAGACACACAGTGTGGATAGGTGGGTAGTGAACCTGAATTCCTTCAAACCTCACTCTACATTTGGAAAACCAGAAGTGCAGCGGACCGACCACATCAACCTTCTCCGCTGGCTTCAGCATCACAGAACATTCCTTGTGCAGCAGTTGTTGGGATTGCTCAGCGCCTTTGACTGGTTTATGAAACAGAGATGACTGCAGGGAGCACACATATTTATCATTGATGATTAAAATCTATATTATTTCTGACTCCATCTGATGAACCCATCTCTATTTTAACAAAAGAGTATGATGCATCACAAAACACGTATTAAAAGTAACTACAAACATTTGTTTTAAAAGGTTTAAAGGCATAGTGTGTAGAAATGACAACATTTAGCAATATTAAGTGGTCAGACTCTAAATGTAGAAACATGGCCATGCAAGAGGGCTGCCTCCATGGAAGAGGATCTGCTGTCATGTAAATAAAAATGGCTCATTCCGATTTTTATATTGATGATATGATGATTACACACTGATTTAAACTTACTTGTGATTATGACATTCCATTTATACCAAGTCTGCTCTACTAAATGCCGTTAAATACTGCACACTGTACTTTCAAACATTTACAAAACCACATTGGTGACTTTGCCCTCTATATGACTCTGATTCAGTCACCAACTACTTTTCCGCACAGGGTACAAATCCAACTAGTCCACCAGCTCATGCAACCACATCAATGATTATTTTAGCATCCTACTGTGGGCAAGTTAAATATCTTCATATCAACAAGTTGCACTTAACAAACATGAGATATAACATTAAAAACACCCTCAGTTTGCTTATTACCCCAGGTCACAAAAGAGAAAGAAAGGTAGAATTGATATTTTGTTATTTAAATGTAATGTAAAGATAATAGTGCATATTTTAGGTCATGATGTCACAGGTTAATTTAAAGTGTAATTTATTGTGGACTGGCGCTGTAGAAACTTAGAAACTAATTATTGCGTTGTTGAATTGGATTTTGCATATTAATTCATTTGTCACTTAATCTTAATAGTCGATACGTAGTATAAGTTCTGGCCTTGTTTGTCATGTTTTATCAACCCCCCCCCCCCCCCCCCCCCCCCCCCCTGGGCTGTCATTGACAAGAGCTGGATACTCTCAACCTTCATCAATTACAAGAAGACTGGTATCAACAGCAGATAAGATATTCTATTAGTACCTTCTTATCAGTGGGATAGGAACTAAATAAGATATGGACTATCATAATTGAAATTTGAAGAAAAACAAACTGGCGGAAAGTTATGAAAAAAGTACAGAATAGTTTTGTATTGTAAGTATTATGTATACTTAAAAACTTTTGAACTATTGAGAACAAACATGATTTCTGATTTACATACATTTATTTATTTTTTTCCCTCCTTTTTTAAATACTAAGAGTTTTTGTAAACTACTTTGAGGTCTCTTGTGTTTTATTGAATATTGCCCCTAGTTTAATTTGACTCTTTTGAGTTACATGCATACATATAAACATACATACACATACACATTTATATTAGTTATTCAATCACAAACTGATGGAAAATGTGCATGCTGAAGCCAAGGCTTATCCTGCCTACCCTTTTAGATAACTTCTACAGCCAAGGCAACTTTATGCTAGTAAATTATGTTATCTTATAACAAAACAATCTTAGACATTTCATTCAGAAACAAACTTACAAGCAAAAAACAGAATTTCAAAATATTTCCTTCTCAACAAGAAGCAAGACAAGTGAACCTGAGTGAAGTCTTATTTCAAGAACTGTGTTTATCATACTTATTCATCAGCTTATTTTTAATCTTTTGTATCTTATGTTGCCAAAGTATTTATGCTAAAATGTAATTGTAAAGGTAAACATATGCTACATTTGGGTTAAGCTTTATTAAGTTATAGTTAAGAAAAAAGATTATGGTTTGGGTTGAGGTATGTCAGTTATTAATTTGCACATAAAGTTCATAAAGTTCATAAAGTATGTTACACACATTGTGTACATTTCTGACATACCCTACATTTTGTACAAGGAGCTAACACTGACTTTTATGTTCACACCAGGCACGTACTCCAGACACGTGAGTGTGAATCCCTTTGTCTGTGACTCAAATGGGCCTGAAATTGGCCATTTTTCATAATAATTACTACCAACACTACCACCAGAGGTCTACACCCAACTATACACACAAATACAGGTCAAAATGAGCCACTGCACAGTTATTAACACAGTCTCTTTTTTAACTGATCAGACAGAAAAATCAAATGTATTTGTTCCAGCTATAGTCTGTTCTTTCGACCTTAACTTTGGGATCTGAAATCATATTGAATCAAGATGGGCTTAGAGACCAAATCATGGGATAACATACACAGAACTTATGTCTGTCTCATGTTTGCTTACATTGACCAACATTACCTACCACAAGCTTCTGCTGATATTACATCAAGAAAGGCTGTGTCTAAACTGAGCAAGGGTTTGAACTACATTTCATTGCTTCTGAATTTAACTGTTCTTCTTTTAAAAGGAAAACATAATCATGTGTTCTTTCAAAATCTAAACATCTTTAAAAGTATTTAAAGAATAAACTATTTAGAGCAAAAAACAACTACTGCAACCAAAAAAAATGTCTGCAATGAAACATTCTTGTACTACATGATTAGTAAGTGCTTCTGAACTTTATACTTTGCTGAAATTCAGCAGTGATCTTTATACGGTGAAACCACATCCAAAGCTATAAGTCATCCATTGACTGTCTTGTACACCATCCCACACACCTCTATCATTTCCAGTTGATTCAGTCCAGTTGTATGTACAGTAATTTTGGTACGCTATTTCAGGCCACAGACTAAGTTAAAAATGCAACTTTAAATGCAAACTGACATACACACAGAGCGAGAGAGAGCGAGGGAGAGAGAAAGTTGTGCCATGTGCTAAAGCAGAGGAGACCTCGCTGACCCATAATCACAGAGGTGCATGTATGCAGTTATACTGTATATTTAGCTTGTCTTCTCATTGTCCTGATGGCTGGTCACTTGTGGCCAAACCAAACTCATGCCACAGTAACATCAAGTTATGAAGAGGACACTAAAATAACAGCGATGATACATGCATGCATATATACCATACATACAGCCACGTATGAAACAACCATCTAACGAACTAACCAACAACCAAAACTAAGAGCAGAGGTCGCTTAAACTCTCTAAAAAGAGCCAAAATAATCCTGATGACATGCTGTCTTCGTAAAACAAATCTCACTTTTACTTTAAAAAGTTCATGTCCCTAAGTTTTATGTCAGCCTAACCAAAAAGCTGGTAATCTCATTATAGATTAAAAATGAGAAGCAGCCTCTGTAGAAAGCTTCTAAGATGATGCACACAATAAAGGATACATGACAGGGCCTTACCTTACTCTTTCAGCTGGTGTATGCTGTGATGAATGCCACAGAGGAGAAAGTGGAGAGAGTGAAGTCCTGACTTGGTGGTGACAGTCCTCCCTCTGGTTGGCAGAGGGAGTGGTGGGAGTGTCAGGGCAGCCTTCACAAATTGTGGCTAGCTTCACCACAGAATGGGACACTACACAGACAAGTGTAGAGGAACACACAGAGATACACATCTGATGTATAAACTGCACACAGTGTGAACATGCTTTATTGTTTGTGTATATGAGCATGTAATTTCAGTTTTTGTCAAACACCTGTAATTCATTTGGTATGAATATTCAAAGACTGAAACGTGAACAGTTTTGAGAGTTTCTGATGTTTTTATTTATCTGCATAACTCATAGAGGGACAGCAATGTCATGTTAGACTGCCATGCTTATGATGCTATTATTCATTATGAAATAAATGGATCACGTGTGAAATGTTACCATAAAAGATAAACAGCTGCAGGGCTGTGGTTTGACAGCCAGCATGTTTTCTTATGCTGAAGTACAGGGGTTCAGTGAAATTACAGATCATGGAGGCCCTGTGGTGACAGACCCAATACCATCTGCAGCATGTGTGGGATCCCTTTGATACCCTGTGTAAGTAATGATTTTCCAATTACCAACTCAAAAGTAATGAATTTTAACATTTTTGCAAATAGAGATACACTGCACTCATTTCATTGTATTTAAAAGAAATACCTCTCTACAACAGGAGAGGTGTTAGATTAACCTTTTTTTCTCTCTCTAGCTCATAGTTGACCTTATCTGATTTATTTTGTATTTTGTTTTATTACTATGCATATTATGCATTACCTCTCTTTTTCATATTACTGCTAAATCAAAATTAAAAATACACTGTTAAAACATTCTCATTTAGGTACCTCTTAGGAAGCAGAAACTATATCCAAAGTGAAATTATTTAAATTATGTTATGTTAGGGTTATCGTACCAATGTTGGGGTTTTTATTCATAGTTATGCAGAAAAGCTCACCGTGCATTCACATTTTTTATTTGCTAAGTGGTGAGGAGCTAAAGTCTTTTCCTCTGTAGGGACTTAGGTTGAGAACCAGAGTCATCAGTTCTAGTTTGGAAATTGGGCTATTTGCTGGCGAGGTTCCTTTTGAAAGGCATGCACCCCCAACTGCTGGGTCCTCTTGTCCATCTACAGACCCATCACTCTGACATCTCTCTGAAAGTGATTGTTCATCGGGTGCTGTTTGTGCATGTTTCGGTGTATCAGATTCTGTGTGTGTAACATTTTTCAACACAGTGACAATTTTAAATTCTGCTTGGAGATGAATAAAGTATATGTAAGGGATAATGTATGGTTATCGGGCACTTATGGGAAATAGAACCACTTCCGGGTGGACAGGACCCCGACACCAACCATACATTATCCTCCTTCTTACCAAGCTACTAACTTAAAATACAAACATGTTGGCAAAAACATTGATCAAAGGATGATTGTATTGATTTAAAATAATTTATTAAATCGTTTTTAAAAACTTGTCTCAGTGAATCCACCGCAGTTAGCGTTCCATGGTGATGGATTTTTATCTGCCTGTCCGCTTCATTCATTCAGCTCTCCTTCTTCTCTGAGCTCTGCGGTTCACACACCTTTAAAAATAAACGAGACAAATGTCACAACTATTAACACTGCTGCTATCATCACCACCGCTCATGATCTAATTTTCTTTGTCACTAACGGTAACCTAAAGTTTCACGCATATGCTTTGCTGCCTTTGCTAATATTGCTGGACAGGATCCTAAACAAAACTGTCCGTAGCCTGCCGATTTAGCATGCTAAACAAAACTAATGTTTTTGCCACATTGTTTTGATTTGAACGGAAACTGACAGTTTTACCTCATCTTACGGTCTATGGTGTCAACAAGCTGAAGGACATATGCTGGAACTCTTTTCCGCGGATTGATTTGACATGACGTGTGATCAGTTTGTCTCTGGCGTTGCTCATGTTATTGAAAGTTAATAACCGTTATCAAGGGGATTGTCAAGGTGTTTCCACCAATCAGAATCAAGCATCTGACACAGCCGGAAGATCAGTAAGAGAGCTGGATAATAATGAAAAATAATAATAGTGTAGTGCAGTAAAAAGGAAAATATCTATTTGAACTTTAGAGAAATTAGTTTTGCAGAGTAGCTGTGAATGCAAGGTTATGTGTATTTTTTTCTAGTATAGCGCTTCGGTCAATATACTTATTACAACATTGCAAACCACCACTGTTGAGCTACTGTCATGCTGACCATAAGTGACTGCTCATTTAACCTTTCCAGGAGTTTAAAGGCTCCTCCTTGTGGGTATATGTTACTATTTACATGATAACTGTTTCTGCATGGGCAAGAATAGAAAGCTGCATGGGGCCACTTAAGGGATAAAGAATCTTTGTAAGAAGTGTCATATTTATGTTGTATCTTTCAACACAGAGTAGACTGATAGGGATGTCAGCAACACAGCTTTTGGATGTGAATACTGAACTTTTGTTGCCCCCTGTTGGAGCATAGAGCAAAAACCCTAAACCCAAACCCCCCCCAAACCTAACGCTGTTGACTCTAAATGGTAGGTTTGTCATGGCCTTTCTGGACTCAAAATGTAAATGAAAAAAACAGCAAAAACAAAGCTCTGATTTTTAAAAGAAAAAAACTGACTGTGTGCCCTCATATCTTGTCCAGCAACACCACACAGGGCTGGACAACACAAAGGACAAAAACAAGTTCCAAGTCTTTGTTTATTACAGAAGAGGACAAGGGCAAGTGTCAATACTGTTCAGTTTATGATGGAAGGAATGTGCTGTTTTTTCCTTTTCATGCAGCAGTTCATGTTGAACTGAATCACTGAATGTTTCTACAGTATGTATCTATTTTAAGAAAACAGGAAAGGGAGTAACTTCTGGCCTTCAGCCACACAATACATTACACTATGCACTAAATACATGAAAGTATAGCCTAAAATCCACCATGTGTATACTCTGTAGAAGTGTTACTTCTTAGGCAAATAAATCTTCAAGGACTTGTCAACAACATGAAGCACAGTCCAGCAATGGACAACACAGCAGTGTATAGTTCAGTGTGTGTGAGCAGACTCAGTTCAGTGAGGTTTGTTTGTTGTTTTTTCTTATCTCCTTATATCTGATCTCCTGTTTCTTGATGAACTGTAGAAAATGAACACAGGAAAAGGAAGTACTTGTCTGGCTTTTCAGATACAGACTTAGGAAACACTGCAGCTGCCAAATTTGCCGAGTGACAACCTCAAGGGCACACTCTTTCAGTTCCCTTGTTTCTGTAACTGCTATTTGTATCCTGTAGAGAGCAGCATTGCACCGTTAGAAATCAATTGAACTTCAGTTTTAACCTTGTAACAGATTTTTTTCCCTTTGACCATTATTTAGTTTAAAGATGTAAAAACATCAACTGAAGTGTTACAGGGTTACACAATGACACTATCCTATGTGGTCAGTTGAGGTACATGAATCCTCAAGACAAATTCACCTAACAAAGTCATTATAGTCCAAACAAAGTCTTTCCCTAAGCCAAAATATGATGACAGGTAGAATTCAATTTGATGTTTTTATTATTGGCAATAAAATTGTTTCAAGATTTCACCTCACCCACTTGTTAATTTAAGATAAGATAAAATAATCCTTTATTCATCTTGCAACAGGGAAATTTCAGCGTTACAGCAGCAAAGTGGATAGAGCAAAACAGTATAAAGTAACAAGAGCATATAAAATAGTAATTATCAAGAAATTATGAACAATTTTAAAAAGGAAAAAAGGAAAATTAGCATGTCCATACCCATGTTCATTACATGCAAAGATACAGCAATACTGCAATACAGGTTTTGAACATTTCAGGATATAGAATGCTGGATTAAACTAGTGAAGACACCCTCACTAAAAAAATTAAATGAAAAGAACGGTTAAAGCTGCTGTTGGTAGTCGTGATATAAACATCAGTTCGGAGAGAAGTTTCAAATGTCAACATTACTTACGTCATAACGGGAACGAGGGGCATAATAACATTGCTTTATACATAGGCATTGGAAAACAGAGATTTCACTATAGTCTCAAATAAATTCACTTACCGATGAGTACTGATGGGTATTATGACTTTTTCTCCAAACCCAGCAGAAAAAAAGGAATGTTTTTGACCCCATTCCTACCAATAGCAGCTTTAAGAAGAGAAAAGAAGAGAAAAGAAAAGAAAACATTTGTCATATATTTGACCATCAAGACACAATTTCATACAGACTGACTCAGAGCCTGGCTTTAAAGGTAGGATTGGTAGTCACGGAAAACTAGCATGAATTTGAATGTAGCATTTCCTCAGGACTCCGTCTAACCCCTCCCCCCCCTCCCCTTGGAGATCCAAAACGACACCCACGCTCACATGCATGAGCGCCGCTGACACTCAGCGGTAAGAAAACACCAAAACATTATCATAGTGAAAGTTGAAAACACAAACAAACATGAAATGAACGCGCAGGAGGTGGGCAGAACAGCAGGACAGGATTTGATTGGTTTCATAATTTGGCTCCTGATGGCAGGGATTGGTTGGTGTTTTCCCAGGTTTACTCCGGCTGTAGATAGCTGCTTTTTCTTTTCACTCTTTTTTAAGAACACATTATGTATTGTTGCCATCGGGACATAAAGATAATTTTAACCAGTATAACAAAAAGTGTATCTAAATCTGACTTCCAACCCCAGCTTTAATATTTTTGTCAATACCATTAATACATGTGAACATTGAATATCATTGTCCCAACAAAATGATTTCATCAATTCAATTTGCTGAGCAACATAATCATAATTGTATTTATGTATCCAGCTCTGGCCTGTTGCTGTTCCAGTGTCGCCGCACGGTGGCAGCAGTGTGCTAACCCTGCTTTGTTACTCTACCGGAAATGTCAGCGTAGAAGAAGAAAGTAGCTGAGGAGAAGAACTCTAGTCCCCTCTCCTCGTCAGATGATCAGCTAATAGTAAAAACACTGTAAAAAGACTCGATATTAACCTCTAGTTTCAACAGTGAGAAGCGGTGTAAGTTGTCAATAATGTACTGCAGTTCGTTGTTTACACTTTGAGGCCTTCATCGCAGCGCTGATGATGCTGAAAATGAAGCTACCGATGAAAACGGGCGAGGAAGGAGGCGACGAAGCGGCCGAGGACGACTCTCTGGATCAGCCCGAGCAGCGACCCGGGGCTGTGCCTCCCTCACTGGGGTCCGACGGACTGGAGGAGTCACCCAGACCTTACGTGCATCCATCCCAGCCAAGGATGGACAAGGAGACTGTGTTCGAGTGGTTCGGCCTACATCTGAACCCTGCTAAGAGGATCGAGTTCATGTGCGGGCTGCTACATATGTGCCAACCCCTGGAGCTCCGCTTTCTGGGATCTTACTTGGAGGATCTGGCTCGAAAAGATTATCACGTTTTAAGGGACTTCGAGTTTCGGGCTAACAGTCCGAATGATTTGGGAGTTTTAACGGACGTGGTTGATCCTGTTGTGAGGTCCAAACTGCTGGTCTGCCTTTCCCTCCTCGGGTCTGACAGCAGGGAATGTGCTGGAATACTCTTTCGGATACTGAACCATGTCGACCCGGGCTTGTTCTACTCCCTCCCTCCTGCATTCAGGGACCCTCACCACCACTCTTTCCACCCACCGTGTCAAGATGGGGATGTGTACGGGCGGTCAGACCCGACCTGCGGCTTGTCCTCTACCGACACAGCGGCAGGAGCTCTGGAGCAGTTGGCGCTGCTGTTCACCATGGCCGCCCTACACCCAGCTTTCCACTTCCACCAGCGGGAGGTAGTCCGAGGGCAGCTGGACAAGATAGAGGGAACTATAGAGGAGGGGAGGCGGCGAAACCAGCTTAGAATAAACGCCCAGACAACGGTAATTACTCATATTCAATACCAAGTTATCTAAAGAAATGTTAGCCTGACACTTTGACCTGTTATATAAAGATTCAAATATCTGAAAAAGCTGGTTAAAGTTTATTGAATATAGCCGAACTTGTACAACTAATCAGGGGTGTGTCCAGAGGAGGGGTCTGCGGTGGCTCTAGCCCCTTTCAAAATCTGATTGGCCTCCCCTGTTGCCATCCCCAAATCCTTTGCTCTGATTTACAATTTGTCATTTCAGATTGAAATTTTGAAATATAGTATTTGAACTGTTTCTACCAGGGATGTAAATTTTAAGTATTCTCCTTGATCGATCTTTGGAAATGTTAATGATCAATTATTGATTAATCAGAGTTTTCTTATGTCTAAAACAAGGCTTAATGCATTGTTTTTCCCAAAAAATATATTTTCCATGGCAACAAAATGCATATAACTGACCGTATTGAATACAGATAACATGTTTAACACAAGCGGCAACCTCCTGTCTAAAAATATGAGTCCAATGCAGAAGTGCTAAAAAAATGCAGTTCATCAAGGATCCGCTTGAGGCTGGCTCCGGAAGTACCGGAAACCACATACACACCCATTCAAAAAAGATGATCTTTACAGCAGAAATAAACATGTTTACAGCCTGGTATAAAAGACGAGTTTAGTCTGGATAGCTCATTTCTCGATTGGCACACACTGTACGGGGGGGGGGGGGGGGGATTTTTTTCTAACGCTGCAATTTCGAAGATATTAAGTTTACAAGCTTCCAATGAGAGGCACAGCTGACTTGATAAAGCCCGCCTCTCTACATCACAATCGCTCGACAGCACCAATATGGCCGCCGCTGATTGGCCTCAAAACAGCGCTTCAGGAACAGATGGGTGACGTCACGGATACTGCGTCCATATTTTATACAGTCTATGGTTTGACACTCAGACTGACAGTGTCCAGTTTTATGTCGTTCTTATTAAGAAAAATAAGCATGAGTAAGCGGCCAGGTGTCAGCCGGGAGCACAACTGGGTTATCTTCAGTCCAGTGGCTGAAAAGCCCAGACGGCTCTGGTGCTCGTCTGCAAACATAGCGCACTAGCAATTCTACACTTAAAACACCTCCCTGATAGTTGAATGTAATATAAGACTACATGTTGTTTGTTCCACGTGACGGAAAATTGAAAACAAAAATGCTTGTTTCTAGTAAGTTCTAAACAATCAATTAATCGATATGTGATTAATTGTTTAGATTCCTAGTTGCTACACAGGCTGGTTGTTGTTTCTGCTTTTAGATGTAGCACATTTTATTTTGCTGGTACTTCAACTGGATGAAAATACTTTGATCTATTTCTTAAGATTGGTACAGAGATGCGGTGTCCGTCAATTAAACGGTAGCAAGCAACAATTGGCATCATTTTAGTATTTAAGTGCTTGCTCCTGTTTAAGGTATTTGAATTGTGACTGAGCACAAATCTCTTTTTAAAGAATTAAGCTTAAAGATTTAATGTTGCCACTTTCTTGTGTTACTTTTTGTGGTTACAAAATGATGTGCAAAAACATGTTTGATGCATTTATGTTAGTAGTTGAAGTAGAAATAATTAGCAACGACAAAAATGGTCAATTATATTTATGCATTCATGCCACACATGCAGTAGTCGGTGCTCAAGTAGGGCCACCCCCCCTCAAAAAAGTCTTGACATACCACTGTTGCTACATTGCTATTATGCCCAAGAATAACATTGACAGACTCATGTAAAGCACACTTGTGTAAACACCTTTTTCCTGCTTTGAATGGTTGCCCATGGCGTGCTGCCAATGTTAACGACTTTAGGTTAAGCAAGGTGGTTTCAATTACTTACTGAAGTCACATTTGCATAAAGGGTTCAGAAACCCTAAATGGACATGCATCCAAACATTGTATTTCCGCTGTCTTCCTGTGGTAATGAGTTTATTTCAGTCTTGACTAATTTTGTTATTAATCATGTTTTATTGTTGTTACTAAGACTAAGATGTTAATGCAGGTAACTCAAGGTAAAGGCAGATACAGTTGAGATCTTGAGAAAAAACAACAAATAGCTCATTATCATGGGAAAAAAGTAGGGATGCACGATATGCCGATATTTTACAACTCATTTGGCTGATTACAGATATATTTTTTCTGCACACCTAATTGCAAAGATCATCAATTCTCTTCTGTATTGGAATTAGCGTACAGTGTTATGGTGATACTCTTATCACATTTGTTATGATATATTCATTTCTTGTGCAAAATAAGAAAAATACTTAATATTTAAAACTGCATATTTATTTATGACAATTGCTTTCAAACAAAATTCACACAAAAAGATACATCCTACTTAAAACTTGGATGATGATCTCCCTGAGACAATCATAACAACACAACCCGGGCAAATCTGGCCAATTTCACATTTGATATAGTTATTTGATATTTGATAAGTAAACCTAACCTCTGTTCACAGGGAACATGTGAAAAGTGCAACTGTACAGCAATTAAACCCAAATTAAATAGAGTGGTTTACTCTTTGACAGTAAAAGTGCCTAAATTAGTCAGCTACATGTACCTTACAGACTGCTGCTTAAATTCAAATTTAACTTAAAACACGAGCCCAGTATGTGTGCAGCAGACCATTATTTTGTCGGTTAATAATATTGGCGGTTATCGGCGTGTCGGACGATACCAGATAGTTCATTTAAAAGCCAATATCAGCCAATACCGATAATGTGCCGATAATATCGTGCATCCCTAGAAAAAAGACATCCATGTAGGGGGGTTTGATTACAGCTCCTGCATATGGGATATTCCTTTAACTCCTTTTTGGCCCAAACATAACGTCCGGTTTGAAGTGGATTCATACTGACCACAGTGCTCATCTCAATGCTTTGTGCACCGTGAGAGTCATTACAAAGCTTTGCTTAAATGTTCGGTGATGCCCCTATTAAGTTAACATCTGTTTAGCTTCAAGGGGGCAATTCCAAAGTGCTTCTATAACTTTTGAATTATTTATCCAACAGTCTGAAACTTCAGACTTTATAGGAAGAGGTGTGCCAGGAGTTTGACAAAGCACACATTTACTTATAGCTTTAAGCCAGGTGCACCTTGTTAAACTCAGGGCTAAAAACTCCTACCAATCACAATCAGCTGGTTGTGCTAATGTCCCCTGCTTTCCTTCTCTGCTTTGAAGGCTTTACCGGCTGGATGAGGTAGGGTATGGTGTGGTGATTTGTACTTATGGTAGAAACACTTGCACCTGTTACTTTCAGTTTCTTTAAGTCAGAAGTGTAATTGAAACGACTGTCAGGTCTATCAGCTAACCATAATAATGACTCACATTATAAAGGATAGGTGTTGCTTTCTGTTCACACAGTGTTTATTGTGTTCTAATTTCATCACATCTGAAATGTATCATCCGTTTTCTGTAGAAACACACACACACACACACACACACACACACACACACACACACACACACACACACACACACACACACACAACACAACACAACACAACACAACACAACACAATGGAATAGAGACATGTCTGTAAACCATAGCCATGAAGAAGGACTTTATTTACTGATCAGGAGTGGTCCTGTCTTTGATTTTTTGATGTGCAAACATTTCGGTTAGGGTGGAGCCGCTAAATTAAGCTGGAACCTCTTAAGGCTGAAGTGGAGACACCTGCAAAACAAGCAAACTGATTGGCACAAGGACACAGTTTGAGAACTGAAATCAGCAACTGAAACTTATGTTGACGAAGAAACATCTGAGCTCTAATCAAGTTAACATCTACTAGCCTGGTATTTAAAACCACATGGTTTCTTTTGGGGAAAATGTCAAGTGTTACTCCGTATCACTCAAGCACTTGTTCTATTCTTGGGTCTGCCAGTCAACCCATATTCCTCTGTCAGTCTTGAATAATTTTCCATAGAGGTCAAAGAGTTGACACATTTTCAGGATGTCTGATTTCTTATTCACTCTACTGATTGGACTGGTTTTACAGATCTCTGCTCAGTTTGAGCCTATTGAAGGTTGGGTTAAAATACCAACACCAAGTGACTGCGTTGTAGTACTTTGAGGCAAAGATGGATTATTGACTGAAGCCTCCGACCGTAGAGAGCCCAGGGTTTCCCAAACAACAAAGCTTGTAAGAGATTTCTCTCAAGTGACTGATTGTTGAAACACTTGTGAAATATTTTTACACATAGAAATAGAAAAGTCACTTACCTTATCTCAACCTAAATTTAAAACCAGTCATGTTAGGAATGTAAGGCCAACTCTCAAGTGTCAGAGCTTCCTACCAGCACACACAAAACACACCTTCACTGCTTATGGTTCATTTTACTGCTTATTCATTTCTGTTTTTATGGGTGTATCTTTGCTTAATTCACACATATAGAGCTTTTTGAAGATTTATTAAGAACGTTCTTAATCAACTGAACAAAGAGCAACGATTGGAATCCAATAGTCACTCAAAATGGAACATTTGCTGAGATTTCAACTTAATAGCTTATTAGACAAAGCCTTTAGTCAGTACGCCTTCAAAAGCTCCGCCCCCAAATTCAAAGATGTGCAAATTTTGCCTCCAATCTGAACTTAGTACTTGGTTATACACTTTTTTTTATGTTAATTACTTTCTATTTGAAAGTAATACTAGAAAAACACACCAAAACTTATCAGTCACTCAATTATCAAAAAAAGCCTTAGAGGAAAAAAGTACTTGTACCTCATCGTTGAGCGTTGACTATCTATTTGAGTCACAGCCTTGTCCTGCAGAATATGCACTGCTCTTAATAAAATCACCCGTGCCATTTTTAGTCTCTGGACTGTGTCAAATATGGTAAAAGACAGAGAGAGGAAAACAGTGGGTGAGCTGGTGGTTCTTTGTGTTAACACTGAATGTTTGATCCCTTTGATAAGCAGCCAGTTATGCTTAAGTTGCCTATTTTAAATACAAGTTATTTTTACATGGCTAGTGTAGTGCAGCTGTTGAGTGCTTTTCATGTTTCCTTTGCTATTTGTATGTTATGTTATGTTTGCTGGTTTTGACTCTTCAACATTAAGATGTAAGCTATAATATTGAGGGGAAAGATTCGCCCATTCTCATTCTCCTTCAGTGTTTTAACCTTCAATGCTGACCCACAGCGTACCTGTAAGCCATTACATTACAAATCTACTACTCTTCATTGAACGTGGGATTATTGGATGCTCAGAGAAACTGCAATGAATACAACTGGGAGTGGCATTTAAGAGCAATTGAAGTACAAAACACCTTCTGTATTAATCACAAAGTCAACATAATGTTTTCCTTAAATGTGACCATGTAAGTAATGAAATAATAATGTTTTTATTTGTATAGAACTTTTCAATACAACTTACAAAGTGCTTCGCAAAAACAGTAAAAAGAGAAGACTAAAATAGTGAGGCAATCAAAGCAAACAAACAAATGCAGATGATAAAATGTTTAAAAATATATAATAAATTCACAAAATAAAACAATTCCAGTAAACTTTTATTTGTGAATGTATTCTAATTTTAATTATCTACATTTTTTGGAAAGCACTTTGTTAATAGTATTGAAAAGTGCAACACAAATAAAATGAAATATTGTTTTATTTTTTTCCTCTTAACATTTCAGGCAAATAACAAAACAAAGCTGTGACAAAGCATCACTATTTCACCACCTATGATTAGAATGTGTTGGAAAATATTTTAGGCATTTCAACCTGATAGCTTAACTTACAAATCCTTTAGTCAGAGCGCCTTCTTAAGCTCCTCCCCCAAATTCAAAGATGTCCAAATTTTGCATCCTACAATTTGACCTTTGTACTTGACTGTACTATTTTTTTTAAATTATTTTTAAAGATCTATTTAAAAGTAATAGAAAACTGAAAAACATACCAAAACATATCAGATTTATATCCTAACCAATTTATACAAAATAATAAAGTCATATATTTCAATCTCAGCATGATATCTGAGATAAAGCTTGACTGACACCCATGATAAAAAAGGCACAACACACTTTAGCAGCCTGTTTTATGATGAGGCAACTGGGAATCACATTATAATTAAGATGCCATTAAAGGCCAAAGTTGTATCAGAACAGAAACTTGAAAACATGGTGTTTTTTTGTTTTTTTTGTCTCCAGGAGATGCTGAGTCAGAAGGCAGATTACCTGCCTCCAGTGCTGGGATTGGGGGAATGTACGGCCTCTCATCCTTCCTGCCAGAGCCGACGGTCCAACCGCTGGGCAACACAGAGAGAAGGTAATCTGACAGATTGCACTCACAATATTTCATTTTGTTTAATGGAACATGCACGCAATGAAAACAAGTAACTGTTAAACTACAAAGGTTTCTTAAAAACATTTCCAGCTTTACTGGACTTCTCTATTTCATTACATTTTACATTTTTTTGTTTTACCCACTATTTTTTATAATTTTTTTATGTTGACAAATCAAGTAGCTGCATTTATTCTGATCTGATTAACTGTCATGATAATCTGTTACTCGTCTTTGCTGTTGCAGCTGTGCATATAGAGGGGATTGTGCTCAGGGGCATCTCTCGGACTAGAATAGACAAGGAATACAACTTTGAGGTATGTAACGCACCACACACACACACACACACACACACACACACACACACACACACACACACACACACACTACACACACTGAATGCTTTTCTTTAGGTTAAGATGTCTTCAGAAAGTCTTCTTCTAGCATTATACTGTGTGTTGATGAAATAACAAGTTCAGCATGACCGTGAAGATTGCATTTGCGTTTGGTTTTCCCTAAAGTGCACCTGCTGGACTTCGTATGCACACACAGTCAAACAAGCACTCACACTTGCTTCCTACTGCTACTTAATACCTCCTCGCGTGTATGCTTTTAGCTCTGCGGTGCTAAATGTTGCTTCATAGTAGCATGCTAGAGGAACAGCCTGGTGATAAACCAGTAACACTAATGGCAAAATCAGCTGTGTTTGCCAGGTATGTAAGCACATACAAAGATTCTGACGAGGGTTAACTTGCTCTGAGTACAAGCATTAAATATAAGAGTAAAGCTAAAGTGTTTAAGCCGAGGTTAAACATTCAGCTGATGTATAAATCCATGTTGGACAATAATAGTACAGTAGTGAGGAGTGTGCTCAGTAAACATAAGAAAAAGTACATGTCTCATGCAGGACAAATGCAGGTTCTACATGTCTCTGTGTAGTAACAGGCACTGTTAGAAGTGGGTCCACTGATTTGAGTGAATCTTGGTCAAATATTCTTTGTATCCTTTTTTTTCTCTAGCTGGCATTTACACTTACTAATCCCTGGCTTCCATTTCATAGTGAGTCAGTGTGGCGCTAAGCGGATGGCAACGCATTGATGCTTGATGAGCTTGTCTTCACAGAAATGAATGTTTTCCAACCACGGATTCACATTAACAAATAGAAGCATTTAGTGCTCATTTACAGAAATACGATTTGATTCAGGCAGATGGAGAGGAGAGGCTAACAGCCCCCGTTGGCTTGACTTGAGCTTCCACATTCAGGCCAGAAGCGATCACAACAGTGAGCTGTTCTTCCCCTCCATCTGTTTGGAACAAAACGCGGACGCACACATGCAAAGAAACAAAGGACACACGCACTAACACATGCTGCACCACCACACTTAAAAGGCGTGTCTCATTCAGTTGTGTAGCTTAATTGATAAACTTATTGATTTGTGTTCGCTCTATTTCACTGTGTGAAGATTCGTGAAGTGAAATGCCGGTACTGCCGGGGAGAAGTTAATGACTATCTTTCATCATTACGTACATTAAGTCATCAAAAGGCAAATACAGTTTTATTTATTTATTTATTTATTTATTTATTATACATGTATAATATTGTAATAACAAGGTAATAACATCAAAGTCTCAGTGTCGTGATGACAAGTAATAAACAATATTATTCATTGATGTCTGTCTAATCATTGTGTATCCTTTCCTCCTAAAGTCCAAATCAAAGCAATTTAAACCGTAAGCATGAAAATAGTTCTAACATATGTCGGGCAGTTTGGGTTAAGTTCCCTTTGATGTTACCTCACTGTTAACATCTGATTTAGTCTGAAGAACAACACTGCACCACTCGGCCTGCCCTTTGTAAAAGTGTTCCTCAGGCTCATGCACTTACTCACAGTCATGAGTAACTGATGAGCTCATACAGCTCAGAAAAGATCCAACATCCCTGAGTCTTAACAGGAAGGCCTGTTAGTATCTATCTGCTTTACGACCTCATCTTACACATCTTCAGAGAGTATATATGTGTATATACACACACACACACAAACACACACACACACACACACACACACACACACACATATATATGTATGTATGTGTGTTTATATACACATATGTTATGTAAACAGTTTAAATTGATTTATACATTAATTTATTAATTTGTCAGTAAGGGTGTGTCTTTGTTGGCTGTTTAATCCCCAAATAGTCACACGCATAGCCACATTCCCTGTCTGACTGTCCTGTTGTCATGTTTCCTGGCTGTAGACTTTGTAATGATGGCGAATGTCGTCTTTTGTGTTTCAGGTGAAGTGGTCAGACTCATCATCCAGTAATGTGACCAAAACCCACCTTGAGCTGGAGAACTTCCTTCTTAAGGTACCTTGAATTCACCAAAGCATTCCTCCATGGTTTCATTCATAAAAAGCTTTTGCTGCGTTTTTCCTGCAATGTTCATCCTGGCTCCCTGTCACTCTGTCAAAGCCTACTGTGACAGTTAAGAGTGCAAGGCATTGAGCAGCGCTGGTGGCCTAGTGGTCTAAGCACCCCATGTACAGAGTACAGAAGTGTTTTGAGACAGTAAAGATTCATAGAAGAAGAAATGGAGCCATGCCTCAAGGGTTTCTCCGCTTTTACTCCTGCATAGCGCTGCGTTCCGATAATCCAGCCACACGAGTAATTTGAGACGTAGTGTACAGGGGATTTTACAGAAATCCAAGCACAAACTCAGATTATGGAGTGATTGGTTTAAGTCTGGAAGACATTTTCTTGGGGTAAGACTTGATAAGCTGACAGATTGTTGACTAAAGCTTCAAAGACACTCAAGCTGAATTGCATTTGATACCAGATTTAGACACAAATAACTTCAGTGTAAGCTCACTTCCTAAGTTGTTCAGACAGATGATTATGGCTTTGTTGGGCAAACCTGTGTCTTAGTGCCTCCTGCCTGTTGTTTATCTATTCTTTGTTTTATTGCAGCTTCCGAAGGATCAGTGTACTGAGTCTTTTGAGAAGAGCATCCTGAGGCTTCTGAACCAGGGGGACCAGAAGGAGAGCATAGAGGTGGAGAAGAGCCTCAGGTACACTAAAACCACATGTACACCTTACAAGATGAATTCCAGAAAAATGTTAATATTTTGGGCCCACCTAATTTCCTGATGAGGACTCTAGCTCTGATATATGAAATTTATTCTGAAATTGTCTGTGACCAAAGAAAGCCAAAGAGGGGTATTTCTAGTGAATTTCAAACGCATATTATTTTGAAACAAAGATGTAAAACATAGAACTACTTTAAAAATACTACTTATATAGTATACAAATAATACTCTCATGTATAAGTTGGAGTTCACATTTTACTTTGATATCTGCTAACCCTGTGCAAAATATCATCGCTGTCAGGCAGAAACCTCATATCTCTATATTTTATCATTTAAATTTTTTTGCATTAATCAATGCTATTTTTCCCCTTTTATGAACACCAGTAACTTTCTAAAATTAAAAAGATGAAAAGTGTTTAAAAAAAGAGCTTGTGGTTGAATCCCATACAGTGTTTAGTTGTTTTACTTCCTGGAAAGTAGTTGTTTACAAGGTTCCTGCCTGACAGTGACGATACTTTACAGCCAAATACTAATTCAGTCATTCGATTCTATCTGAGCAAAATTATGGTCATTTCTGGGCCTAATGATGTTGTTCGAAGCTTTCTGTAGTTCATGAAAGATCATAAGAAAACACTGCAAACTTCAACCCTGACTAAAGGAAAACAACTCCCACCACTGTGGTCATTTTGTTCTGTTACTCTAAGCCCTTTAAGCACAAAAGGTCAACATCCCTCATTTTCCTAGGAAGCATTTTCTAAAATCTTTTCCTACATTTAAATGATTCTTTGTCTGAAGAGCAGATACATTATCGTTGATTATTACAGTTACAGTAAGTCCAATGAGAAGATGCTGTTGCTTTTTAGCGTGACTTACTTGTTAGAGAGGATCTTAAGTATGTGAATCTTGTTAGTCAGGCTTCTTGTGGATCCTTAAAAAGTCTTATTTTTACTTTTGAGAGGTCTTAAACTTTAAATGTGACTGACTGAGCCATGTCTGAATACATCGTCAAATCTACAGTGTCTTGATGGAGTTGCTCACGTAGAAATTACTTCATTTATGGCAGATTATTACACATGCATTCACAAACTATAAACAGAATAAGGAGAACATAAGTAATTTGGCTTCAAGATAAAAAGAACGACTTGCCAGACATGCAAACAAGCTTTTAAGATAGGGATATATTTTATAAAGTATGTCACACCTGTGCTAATTGGGGTTTGTTCTGTTGTGAAAAAGTAGTGTTAATTTTTCACTCTTTAGGTCTGAAAAAGTCTCAAATTTTATTCAATAAAGTTTGCGGCAGCCCCAGTAATGCTAATATTTTATATATGATACTGGTACTGAAAATGCCAGGAATTGCTAGAAAACACTGTATGACAATAACTGAGTATCAGGTCCTTGCAGTGGTTTTCAAAGTCTGGCAGGATTAACACAAGATGCATGCTCTAACGTCACTGAACAGGTTTGTCTGAGTTTACCTATAATGGGCAGGATGGCTCGAGTATGAGTTATGTTTTGTGTAAAGTGGAAACAACAGTGGAACTGATAGGGTGTTAAAGTGCCTTTTTTTAGCCTCTATGAGCAGTCTACTGCTGTTTTGTTTTGGTGGGCGAGTCTAATCTGCAGATCAAACTAATTTCCTGTTATTTTCTTAACATTGTAGCCCCTTCACCTCATATAGTATCTTTGTCCTGAGTCTCGCTCTCTAAACACGTCCTGGGGACGCCTTAAATGTAAATGTTTTAGCAGATCCACTTTCACTAGGATTTATGTGACCATCTCCTTCAAATAGAAACCAACATTATCTTTGAACTGTCTTTTTTTCACTTGTGAAAGCTATGCTCGACAAAAGATCTTACACATGCACACAAAAACAAAAAGAGAGAGAGAGAGAGAGAGAGAGAGAGAGAGAGAGAGAGAGAGCACTCTGCATCCATCAGTTTGGTTTCGCGAGAAGTGAAACTCAGGGAAGTGAAACTTAAGTGTCTGCATTCAAGCTTTCCTTCAGAAACCCAGCCCCACAACCTGTTTGGATTTCAGTCACCCCCCCCACCTCTTTTTGGCCTAGGTGTTATTGAGATAGTTTTCTTTATTGATTTAACCACAGTATATAGATTTATTGGCATTGCAAGAGAAGACTACATATGGTTGCAAAATTTGTGTTATTTTGGCAGACATTTGCATGTTCAGGATACGCAGTTTACTTAGTTTTGCTCATAGCCACACAGAGACAAATACTGTTTAATGGGTACATAAATAACAATCCCATTAAAGAGATCATTTTTTAATATTCCATTTTACCCTTAAAATAAATCTATGGGGTGCCGGTGGCCTACGCACCCCATATCCAGAGGCCATGCTCCTCGTTGCAGCAGTCACTGGTTCGACTCCTGGCCTCGACCATTTGCTTCATGCCCCCCCCTCTCTACTCCCCACATTTCCTGTCTCTCTTCAGCTGTCCTGTCAATAAAGGGGGAAATGCCCCAAAATATTGCTTTTACACACTCACATCAATTCTGAGAGAAATCCCCTGACAGCCATGTTTCCCTTACTCTCCCCTCTCCAACTTTAGGGAAAGGTTCCTGTCTGCTCCTCCAGTCTTCAGACAGACCAGGAAGGTCTGCAGCTTCTTCAATTGTGACTCCAGTTATTCTTCTAAACGGAACAGCTGCAGATGTGAGTATCAGACTGAGAACAAACATCAGTGAAATTCTATACTCAACAGTTTTTTCCACTTCAGATATGAGCTATCACTAATTCATATGTGCACCAGTTAGCCATGTTTACTTTTTGGCACAGTGCTTTTTTTTTTACTAATGTTTTCAGTATCAAAGTATCTTTGGTATTAAACTTTTATAGGATCCAGATTTTTTTATAATCACCCTGCAGTTAAGAATATTAAACTGTACGTGTTAAATGATAGTTTTAGAGTTTTAAAGCTGCTGTTTTATGATTACAATGTTGCTGACATTTCTTTGAGTCTTCACTGCACTCTTTTATTTCTGTTTTTGTCTTGTGTATCAAGTGCAATACAAAATTCAAATACAGCGTCAAGTATTTTTCTTAGTGCAGGCTTGTTATGGAGTTTAATTCTCAGTGTTCAAAAAACTCATGGTTAAATAAATATTTTGGTCAATGCTGTTGGTCATGTTTGGAATATTTGACCACAACAACACCTATCAGAGCACACACATTTAGCCTGATATGCAACTAGATAAATGATGTTCTTATCTTGACTCTTAGCACACAAGCTAGAGCAAGACTTTTCAGAATGAGACACATCAGAGCACCAACAGATACATTGCTCATTTACGTCTATTCATGTATCCACATAAGCAAAATTTGCAGTTCAATATAGCGGGCATACCTGAAGCAATATGTTACACATTGAAGCATTAAAGCAGAACTGGTCCTTGTTGGGAAAACCTTAAAATGGTACAATATCTGTCATTTTTGCAGTCAATATTATTGAAATGGATCAATGCTTATGACAGTAAAAAGATCTTCACTCATATTTTAAACCAGAAGCTGTTGGAGAGCACATGAAAGAGAGCAGCAGTCGATCGACATAGTGAAGAGAGAGCTCTGGTAACGTAAACGAAGCAGTGAAACTGAAAAAATAAGAAGTTATTTTTATAATTGTTTCACACTCAGTGTTGAGGTGTTGATGTATAAACATGTCTACACCTCAGCACAAATGTGCAAGAAGGTGCCAGATTTAGTCCTCTTGCAACTTAAGTCATGCTTCTTCCTGCCAGCTGTGTGTCACCCTGCTCGGCCCTCCGTCACAGGGAGGAGCACCACACTGCTTACTCTCATGATTCATGGGTCAGCAAATACTGACATGTGTAAGGTCCTTTTAGTATCTAATAACAACACACATGTTTATATCTGTTGCAGATAGAGAACAGAGGAGAGAAACAGCGATGTCACAAAGATCCCTATAGGTTTTTTGGTAGTTCTAACCTGTGGACAGTTGACAGGCAGCCTCACACAGCTGAACAATTATTAATAACCACAAAAGTTACCTAGAAAGTACAGACAGAGAGCACAGTTTCCAAAACTCTGTCACTGAGCCATGTCAAAAATAACATTACTTTTCTTGCTAACACATTGTCTTTTTCTTCATAGGCAACTGCCAGCTTGGTAAGGTCTACCAAGGAGACTGTTCTGATGCCTCCAGTCAGGAGGAAGGTGCGTCCAAGTGTAATCATTTCACACATTCCAATATCTGATTTCCTCCTGTAGAGTGTAAAAGTTGTAAAGAAAGAGAGAGAAGTAAAGAAGACAAGATAAATGCAAAAGAGCACATGTAAAGAGTGAATGAGACCTGTTTATGCATACAGGCAAAGTGGGAAGAAACAGCCCACGAACCAGGCCTCACAGTCGAAGCTGGAGCTTCATGGTAAACACGAAAAGTTAACAAGCATTTATTTTTGGAGGTGGGCTGGAAAGGCAGAGTCTGTTTCAAATCCTCAAATTTCACGGCTATATTTGCCTGATCACGTGCTGACCGGAGTTCAACAGGAGCTGCGGTAACCTCAACCCCGGCCTGCTGCATACTTGCGTTGGAATTTTTATCACCGGCAGGTTGTGTCAGCGAGATTGAGGCTATACTCAAAATATTGAACTTGTTTAAACTTCATTGTTTTATAGTAAAGGATTGAAACACTGGTGCAAAAGGAAATACATTTTATAGTTTCCCAAATGAGTATGTTCAAAAGTAAGGAAGGGATCACAAGGCTGGGACAATCAGCATCAGCAGCACATGTACTGTGTCCATATGAAGTTTTTATGTCAGTGTGCTCTGTACAGAGAGAGGTGAGGAGCATGTTAAGCTCTGATTAAAACTAAAAATGATAGCATGATTGTTTTACAGGTGAATAAAAATGTTTAATGTCAGATTAAAAGTGGTCTGACAGCAGCTATGAAAACAAACAGGTGCTGATGACATCTGTTTCAAGTTTAAACTTGACTTTCTCTTTCCCTGTTATCGTCTCTTTTAACGTTAAACATAAAAGGAACGACAACAGGGTGGACATTTTGGATGTATTGATAGCATTTCTCTAATTCTCAGTCATGTCTTCGAGATGTAGTTGTGCGTCACTGCTTCACCTGACTGGCTATGTTTTTATTTTTTTTCTCACAGACTTGGAGTCTTATGTTCAGGGACATAAGAAAAAACATGGGACCAAGAGTCCATGTCAAGGGTGAGTAGAAAGTCTGTGTTTTTATTTGTACCTCTGAAATGTTTTCATCCCTCAAACAAACGTAGGAGCATCTTGTAATCCAAAATAAAAAAAGAACTCAGAAAATTCTGGTTAATGAGTGAAAGATGTTTTCTTACATCCCCGACAGTTCTTGTTATCAACAGTATCAGTGAAGGTGTTAAAAACACATCAATTAAAGTGTTGATGAGTCTAGTTCTTATTACATCTTAAATTGCATGTTTTATGATTGGACATCTACTATAACCCCTCTATTCCCTTCCAGTCTCTCCAGTGCCAAGGGAGCCCAGGCAGAGAGTCGGAGGGGGGGCCATACTGCAGAGCTGAACGGTCCAGCAGAGAGGAGGAAGACTGAGCAGGTGAGGATTAAACAATGCTGTGCAGCAGGAGAGTTAAGAAGGACAGGTTTCTCTCCACTGCTGCTTTACTCCCAGTTCAGCTTCCTGTCTGTGGAAAAAGTTCCTCATGTGTCTCTTCTTGTCTCATACACACCACTGACAAACATGGCGTGTCATGTCGGTGGTTTAACAAACACGATCTTCAATGTGGGGTTTGAAGGCCTCGCCAGGTCAAGATGTTTCTTTCGTGTAACAGCAGCACAGATAGTTAGCAGTGCTTGTCTAATGATTAACTCAACTGTAAAGCTCAGAAGCACAGCTTGGGACAATTCCATGAACACTAGTTAATCATTTTACACGAAGGTCGCTAGGAATGAGTTAAAATAGCTGTTGTTTTTTACGAATGAGACGGCAGTATGTGTGTGGGTCAGAGTGTGAGTGTGTGTCACTCACTGCCACGTGAATGGGAGTACTCGCAGCTAATCTCACTGATTTAGGTCAAGACCATGTGTGTGTGTGTGAGAGTGTGTGTGTGAGTGGGAGTGAGTGTGAGAGAGACTGCACTCTGCTGACAAAGCACAAAGCTCGCTGTCAGTCACAGAACAGGCCAAACACTTGTTAAATGTCTACTCATGCAGCGTGATGATGCTACCACAACCAGGTTTTCTGCTTCCATGTGCCTTTAGGTTCTTTTATTGCATTGTCCCTTTTTTCCACTGAAATTCAACAATTGAACCCCATATTTTTATTCTTAATTACATGTTACATTTTTGCAGTTTTTAGAACGACAGTTGGTTTCGACCTGTAAGTTTCAAGACATAAACAATGTGTATTTTTAACATGAACTCTATAGGAAGTCGGCAGTCAGCTTGACATCTACCACCTGTTTGTTAGCTCATGTATTGCCATTTAATGGACCAAAAGTGACCTTATTATGGTCACTTGGAGAGAGTTCATGTGCAACTCCAAAACAGCCAGGCCCTAATGCCTACCTGGCCTTTTCATCTTTTTTCCAGTAGATCATAATTCTACAAATTAAGAACCTGGTGGTATTGAGCAGTACTTGAAATTAAAGATTGAGACTGAACTGAAATAGTGAGGATGTCTGAAATAAAGTATAAGTATGACTTTAGCCTACATTGATTGCATCCCATGAAGTTGCCCCCTGCTGGCAATGAGGAAGAATACAGGTTTGAGTAACTTAAGTGTAGGTGTCACATAGGATAGGCACTTTATTGTCATTGCAAAAATGAATACAACGAAACCTCATTTGGCAGCATGTCCATACTGCAGTTTTTCAGTCTATAAAAGAAGTACTTCAAATCTTTACCTATATGAAAATATAAATATGTGCATTCTTCGCTTTAAATAACTAACAGTTATGTACAGTGTGCTGTCAACAAAGTAAAAACCATCATTGTACAATGTACAGTACCAGTCAAAAGTTTGGATACACCTTCTCAATCAATGTTTTTTATTTATTTTAATTATGTTCAGCATTGTAGATTAATACTGATGACATCAAAACTGAGAAATAATGTGGTTTTGCCATAATATGGATTACAACAGTAGTCAAAAAGAGATATCCATTGTGTACTAACCCTACCTCTGAACAACACAACAGATGGTCTCAAACACATTAAGAAGGCAAGTCATTCTACAAATGAACTCTTGACAAGGCTCATGTTAATTCAAAACCATTCCAGGAGACGACCTCATGAATCTGGTTTGTTTAACAGTTTTTTGTTAATTAAACTATTCCATATGTGTACTTTCAAAGTTTTGATGTCTTCAGTGTATGGATGTCAAATTTAAGTATTCTATATTGATATTCTATCAATGTTATCGATGAACATTGATTCACATTATTGAACGAAATATGAGACTACATGTTGTTTGTTCCACGTGATAGAAAATCGAAACCAATAAAACATCTCCGAGTACGTTCTGACGTCCTTGACGATCAACAAATCGATACTAGAGTAATTGCGAACATCTCTACTTCACCTTTTCAACATCTAAAATGTTGAAAATAATTAAAATAAATAAAAAACATTTAATGAGAAGGTGTGTCCAAACTTTTGACTGGTACTGTAAATTAGTACGGAGGAGGATTAGGGCCACACCAGGCAGTGGTACTGAGAGGACAAAAAGCATCTCAAAGAAAATATAAAGAAGTGGTAAAATCCAGGAGGACTCTGTTCAACATGAGGACCTCTGTTACATGTGAAGTAGGCTTGACTCCTTGTCTGTCTTACAGCACCCGGACGCTGAGAAGAGGAGCCACCCATCCAACAAATCAAAGAGCAGAGGCCTTCCTGCTGACAGGTGGGTCCACATAGTTTATCACAGTATTATGGAAACTTTGCAGCTTTCAATCAAGACAGGGGAAACTGTTGTGCAAGATATTTAACAGTCTCACCAACACTAACAGCCTCCCTGTGTCATTTTCAGGGACAGGGGAAAAGGAAAGGGTGCTGCCTTTGTAGCCAATGGTAGGCTGGCACCAACTCAGAGGAAAGGTGAGTGAAGCAGAGAGGAAACAAAACTGTATCTTGTGATGAAATTTGTGCTGACAGTGTTCAGTGTTACAGTTAATTTAGTACTGATAAAATAGTTAGACATATCATAAACATGTCTGAGTTTAAGAAAAAAGAAATTGAAATAGAAATGTTTTCTGATTGGGCTTTAGAAAGGACCTTAAAATAAAATACCCTTTCTTTAGAACTCCTCTCGTTGTATGGAGAAATACCTCCGACATAGACCCAATCAAATTCTATGTGGTCTGATATTTGATGACTTGTCTGTAATTTAACACCCGAGTGTTGTTGCAGATGGAGGTTCTGGTCCAGATACGTTTGGTGAAACCTCCTCAGAAAGCTACAGCTCTCCATCCAGCCCTCAGCACAGAGGACCAGAGAGCATGGACAGTGAGGACGACCACAACAAAGGTACAACTTGTACTGTGTGTTGGAGTCTGTCACAAGGATGTTTGTGAAACTTAAATTGACCCCGTGCGTTCTTGATCTTGTCTCTGTAGATACTGACAGCCACTCGGATGACTCCAGCAAATGTCAGGGGCCCGACATGTTTTTTGCTAACCAGACTGATCCAGCTGCAGTGGGGGGAGTCTCCTCTGTCAAGCCTTTGTCTTCCAGTACCCACCAGGCCCAGATGGAGCCACCCTGCCCAGAGACTACCACGGACTTCCCTCCTCTCTCCTTCATGCATCCTCTGCCCTATATGCTCCCTAATGGAACCATAGACTCTCCACTACCACTGGTCCCTCCTCCCAGCCAAAGCATTGTCCCTGATGTTAAACCCTCATCTGGGACCCTGATGATGCAGCTACCCCATGTGCCTCCAGCTGTCCCTGGACTTGTGGTAGACCCAGAGAAGAGGGACATGCTCCAAACCTTCGGGATGCCTCCCATGGGCCTCCACCCTGCAGGAAGTCCAGCTGTGCAGCCTCTTGTTCAGAGGTTCAAAACTGCTTTGCCTCACAGCCAGGGTGTTACTGGTGGAGCTTCAGGGGATGGATCTACCCCTTCTGTCCCTCAGGCTCCTCATCAGGCTCATGTTAGGGCCATCAGTGTCTTGTCTCCTGGCCCCACCTCCTTTTCTTCCCCTCCTCAGCAGTCTCTGCCCTGCCAAGACCCGGCCAGTGCAGGCTCAGTCCTGGCCTCCTCACTTCCGCATGTGGAGACTTCTCATGCCAAACACCCTGTTTTAACCCTGCCGTCAGGCCTGCCTTCTCCGTACACCCTGCCACCACTCCCCACCTCTGTTATGCCTGCTCTAGGAGCTCCTGCCCCCGCAGGGATAGCACCACCTTCTGGACATTTACAGGCAGCTGTTCCTCCAGCTGTGCCCACGCATACCCCTGGACCAGCCCCCAGCTCCATCCCAGCGCTAACTCACTGCACGGCACACAGCGACTGTACGTCCTATAGTAACAGCAGCGCTTCCTGTGGAAGTGCCCATGTTGTTCACGGCAACCCTATTACCCATCAGCAAACCCAGCAGCAACAGTTGCCCTCCCAGCAGCCGTCACAGCAACAGCCACAACAACAACAGCAGCAGCAACCAATAAGCTGTGGGACCTGCGGTTGCCACAACAATTGTGGGAGTCGAGGCAGCGGCACAAACAACAACAGTATCAGTGGAGCCTCTGGTTGCCAGGCTCCCCTGTTCTTCCCTGCCCACCAGATGGCAGGCGTTCAGCAGCAGGTGTTCAGCGTCCCAACGCACCTCTTCCAGCTCACAAACCTGCGCAGCAGCAGTTATCTCCCCCAGGCCCAGCCTCCTCATCAGGCCAACGGTGCCGCCACCCTGCCCACCTTCTTCCCTACTGCTCCACCTCCTACACACCATCCACCCTATGGCCCCCTCCACACCCACACTCACAGCCACGCTGAAGTGCCGTCTCACATGCTGGGCACCCAGGCCGCAGCTGTGGCTGCAAACTACAACCTTCAGCAGCAGATGACGCCAGCATCTTTCTGCCAGCGTGTGTACCAGCATGTGTACCCTAACCCCCTGGGGATGCTGCCTGCGGCTGCACTGGGGGGAGGCGGAGTCAATAAGAAGAATGGCCATGTGTCCTGTTATAACTGTGGTGTGAGCGGGCACTATGCTCAGGACTGCAACCAACCTTCAATAGAATCCACACAGCAAGGTAGTGCAGTTATATGGAACAGGGACAAACAGAGGACCCCTTAGTTTCCTTCCCTCAGTTTGTCTTCATCCCTTAAATCCTTACTCTTAAATGAAACACTTATCTGAAAGCATAAGTTTTACTTTTGTGTAGTTTCTCTAAGTCATATTATGAACGCAGTGTCTCCTTTGCTTCATTCTGGGGCACCACACTTGTTTTTTATGGGCTCTTTGCTGCCCCCCTAAGCTGAAGAATTGAAAGGAAGTATTTTTATAGTCTTTTTTACAGCACCTTGTTCCTGTAGTTCCAAACTGGCGCCACTAGAGGACGGTGTAGAATAGTGATTCTCCGTTGTGAGCTTTGTGTCATGTACCACTAAAGTAACGTAGAGTCGTCATCAAACAGCTAACAGAGCCGTCTTTGATTCTTGATTCTGCTTGTTCACTGACAAAACCACTAAAATCATTTTTGGGTCAGCTTCTGGTGTGTAGGTGGAAATGAACACAGGGAAATGGTGGAAATAGTTCTTGAATATTTATTTTGATTTTATAGAAACTTGATTGGAGATTAAAATGTTCATGTAACGGTTAGGAATTCGAATTTATTACGAAATGTTGTAACAGCAAACCATTGACTGTCATGACTGTACAAAACCCCCTCAGTTCAAAGTTAAAGGTTCTTTAAAAAGCTCAAACTGGAACCTGATATTGTTCATTTTGAAACTTCTTAGAGAAACACATGTTAAGTTCCACGTCTCACCCAGCCTTGCAACATGTGGTGCCTTTAGTTACCTTTTGTAATGTCCAGACTATTTTCCCTGCTGCCCACTGATTATACATATCTCTGTGTGTTTGGATGCATCTCTGTATGTGTGCATGTGATTGGTTTGTGTGTTGATGTTTGCATTGCAGGTGGCTTCCGGTTGAAGTACGCAGCCTCCCACATTTCAGAAGCACTTGACAATGCCGAATGAAGAAGACGAAGAAGAAAGGCCGAAATGGAAGTCTTCCGGTCTGCTTTCCACAGACAGTCCTCTGTTCTTCCCTCGGCGCTGTATGTGTGCACTTCAGGGGAGGGGGGAAAAAAAACTGAAAAAAGAGAGAGAGAGAGAGACCTGCCAAGGGCTCAGTGGACAAAGCCTAAGTACTTGTGCCTGAGAAAACCTTTTACCCATGGTGATGATTCACTGTCTTGTGCACACTAACAGTCCACATGACTCCCGCTTCCTTCCCTTTCAGTTTGTTTTTGATATTTTTGCACTGAGGGTGGGAATTTATTAACTTATTACTTAATTATTAGGAAGTTCAGAGATTTGGGGGAATTTGTTTTTACATTCAAGTGGAGACTCTTCTCACTGAAAATGTTCTTATAGACTTATTTCTTTAAAACAAAAACAAGAAAAACAGTGTATTTATGTTTTTTTCCTCAATTATTACTGTTCGTTAGGATTCTATTGTCCGACAGAATTGTACAGCAGTTTTCAAAGATTAAAACAAGAATCAAAAAAAGTAATGTAAGGAAAGAGGATTTTAGGTTTGTTGTTCTTTTTTGTCTTTTACAATTTTGCTGTAAGGTTTTTTGAATGTACACCTTCAAGCATTTTTGCGACTTGACGTTTATATGAAAGGTAATTGCTGCTTTGTTTCGTATTCTTTTTATTTTTAAGTTGTTTTACTTGCACTATAACGAGGCAGGAACACACTCTGAAGTAGAACAGACCTGGAATAGTAATTTTAGGATTTCAATTTGAGCAAAATAATCCACAAATACAGCAGTTTGACTGTTTTTTGGTATACTTAAATTATCTGTTAAACAGCTGTTAATCGCTGACGATCTAGAGACTGGTGTTAAATGTAACTTCAATCCACTCAAATCCCAGTAGACCACACTCAGTAGTCCAAAAAGTTGGGTCTGTTTTTTAATTCAGTCAAGGGTGAGATCTTTAACACCCTCCTGCCAGATTGCAGTGATATTTTATGGTCATAGATGAGTATTTTAAATTGTTACCCTGCTGAATGTTAGTGTTGCAAGGAATCCCACCTTTCCATAGTAAAAAAAATCAGTGTATAGTTAGGATTTGTTAACTCCTCATGATGAAGGTTAGCCAGTTCTGGACATTTCCTTTTGGATTTGAGATTTTAAACCACTTTTGGAGGACTCTTAAAGGAGCTAGAACTGTTCCACTCTGAAACTTTAAAAGGCAAACCTCTTTCCCTCACCAAGATCCGCCCCTAGCCTTCAAATCCAACTTACAAGTTCAACACACCCTCTTCAGCCTGTTCACATTTACCACTTTTTTGTTTTTGTTTTTGGTTATTCTGTCATGCTCTAATTGTTTCAGCACTTCATGCATCTGTACCTTGAAATGTCTATTTCAGTTAGATTGAAGCTGCTGTGGTGATTGTCGGAAGCAGTAAAGTTAACACTGTTCATGTCAACTGAAGAACTATGAACACTAAGAAGTGAGACATAATATTTAAGTGTGTTATTTATATGTGAGTAAACTTTCAACAGAAGTACAGCTATCCTGATGTCATTCTGACTGTGATTTTTCTGTCAGTATTTTTAGTGGATGTCAATTCTTCTTTTTTTTTTTTTTTTATTGTTATGCAAGCAAGACTCACGTTTGCTACACTGCCATGGTGACCATGTTCTATAGCCCATTCGACACCAAGTGAGGCTGATGAGCAGTTTTAGAAAGTTATAAAAATGGCCTTTTATAGATCACATTAACATTTTAACAGATTTCATGGCCATGGCATACTGACACTAAAAGAGCACACTACTGTGGTATTGATGGTTGAGGATTTGGACAATCCCACTTACATTGTTTTAGTTTAGGCTTACAGAAATTTTAGCAGCTACTTCAGTCAGTTGTACAGTTACAAGGCTGCTCATTGCGGAAGCAGCATTGAAGATTGTCAAAGATCGTCCTATGATATAGGCACAGAATTAACAGGCTAAACTAGAACAGTAAAGACAGAGCACTACATTTATTTGTATAGAGAAATAAAACAAACATATCTCTAAACTATTGATGCAATCGATCAATCTCTACCACACCTTTGTAAAACTGGCAGAATTTAACATTTGAGCATTTTGGGAACGATTTGAAATGACTTGAGGCAGAGCGAGAGGATATGGAGTCTGAAGTGTACAGTATTTAATAAAAGTCAGTGTTCTAATTTCAGAAACTTTTGAAGCTCCATTTATTATTGTGAATTATTTTTAAAGTTAATCTTAAGTCTTAAAATTGTGTTTCATGAAGTCCCACATACTGTAAGTAGTGCTGTCGACTCAATCTCAAATTCTAGCTGTCATAGCCACAAACAGCTAAGCTCGAATAAATCTCAACCTATAACTACTGCTGTAAACAAAGCACACAGACCTAAAAAACAACAAGGTCTAACATGTCTTTCTTGACTGAATAAGGCTGCAGACAATTCCTCTCCGGTGAGTTTACCTGCTCAGCTAAGGTTTGTTTGTTTGAAATCAACATCAGCTACTGCTCTTTCTGGGTAGTTGAGTTTCATTTGCCTGTCTTCTTCTGTAGTTTCTATAGCATACATTAACAAGCAAACACTGCAAGCCCTTCCTTTTACTTTATTGCCAACATTCAGCAATCCCAAGTTTAAACAGTTGTATTCACAGCCTTAATTAGCTAAAACTATAAAGCTGATACAGTTACAGTTGTATGTGTGTGAACTGTATTTTAAGGACTTTTTGTGCTTTGGGGCAAGAGGATGTTTTATTTGCTTAAACGCAAGAAGATGGTGACAACACAAATTACGAAAATAAATCTGGGGGAAAAAAAATATATCAGACTCAGAGTACACTGATGTTTCTGTTTGATGAAATATTAAGTTTGCTTTTTACTTTACTTAACACTTCACAATGTAGTGCTCCGTGTGATAAGTTGTTCCCGTAATGTAAAATAACTGAATAGATAACACTGCGTATTTCATTTTGAAAGTGAAGTATGTATTGTAAGAGCATCTGAGTGTTTGCTATCCTTTCTCTTTTGTCACAGAGTTTGTTTTTGTTTTGAAGCCATCAGGTTTTACTGCCAAGCCTGAAAGATGCCACTTCTTCTCAGTGATGTGCTAACTTGATTTTTATGTTATTCTAGTTTTGACTCATTGATGTTGTATTTCATGGTTCTCAGTATCATTTTGTCCAGCTGTGTTGTTCCTGGTCAGGGAGGCATGTGTGTGGGTTTGTGTGAGACTTTCAGGCTGCTCTGTGGACGTTCTGCTGGTATTTGTGGTTTTGTCCGCCATAACTGCTTGACCCTCTGTCAGTGCTTTGGTTAATTTAAAATCTATGCATACAGTCTTGTTTTTGCAAATTTTAGATGAGATGGGGAGTTTGATATATTATAAATGGAAATGTGCAGCCTCCAACACTCTGTTGTGAAATCAAACTGTCTCCAATTTCACACGTATATGTCCCAAACTGCTTCCCAGAAAGTTCTTCCTTTCACAGACACTTGAAGTGGATCTGAAGGTCCTGCAGAGTTCTAGATCCAATGATCAAAAGCAGACATGGACCACTAAGACTCTTGTGTGGATTAGTGTGGGAGTCCAGTGTAAATACTGAGGATGCATCAAACAACAGAGGGGATTTCTTTTTTACCTTGATGGTTTAGAAATATGCTGTACTGTACATTTGTAAAGGGTCACTCTGCTGCAACCCTCAGTTGTAATGTTTACTGTACTCTTTGATATCTGTCGACTGGAAAGGTCAAATATATTTCTAGAGCGGAATTTGGATTTTATGCAAAATGTTGATCTTTTTCCTGTAATTAAAAGCAATAAATATAAAAATTAAACAAAGTGAATATTTCGTGTCTTGGTCACTATTTTGTAGGGATATTTAACAAGATTAGCATTCAGCAAGCGGTCACGTGTTGCCTAATCTGAAGAGTTCATTTGCAAAAACAGATAACTCACTTCCGGGGAGAGGAGTGTCTGGGCTTCCCTGCTGAGGCTGCTGACCCCGTGACCCGGACCCGGATAAGCAGAAGAAGATGGATGGATGGATGGATGGATGGATAACTCACTTTTAAAAACAAATTCCAAATATTTCAGAAAACATTTTTTCAATTACCTTACAGAAGTTGGGTGGCTTTGACAATATGACATTAATAATTAGAGGTGTCTTAAAAATGTAACTTTATTAAATATGTACATTAAACATGAATGTTTTTTGAAAATGTATAAAACTGAGTTATCTCTTTTTGCAAATCAGCTCTAAATAGTAAACAGGGTTCCCACTCTTCCAGAGATCATTTTCCAGGACAGTTCCAGGACATTTTCATTGATGGTCAAGCTGGTATGACAGTCTAAATTTAGTTCCTAATTTAGTTCCTAAATAGTCTAATATGTTCCTCTCAGTGGAAGTCTACACTCTAACCCTAATCCTAACCCTAATCCTAACCCTAACCATAATCACAACCCTAACGATAATCACAACCCTAGCCCTAATCACAAACCTAAACCTAATCACAACCCTAACCCTAATCACAACCCTAACCCTAATCCTAACTCTAATCACAACCCTAACCCTAACCCTAATCCTAACTTTACCCTAATCCTAACCCTAACCCTAATCACAACCCTAACCCTAATCACAACCCTAATCCTAATCACAACCCTAACCCTAACCCTAATCACAACCCTAACCCTAATCACAACCCTGACCCTAACCCTAATCACAACCCTAACCCTAATCACAACCCTGACCCTAATCAAAACCCTAACCTAACCCTAATCACAACCCTAACCCTAAACACAACCCTAACCCTAATCACAACTCTAACCCTAACCCTAATCACAACCCTAACCCTAACCCTAATCACAACCCTAACCCTAATCACAACCCTAACCCTAAATGTAACCTTAACCCTAATCAGAACCCTAACCCTAACCCTAATCACAACCCTTACCCTAATCGTAACCCTAACCCTAATCACAACCCTAACCCTATTAACAACCCTAACCCTAAAAACAACCCTAACCCTAATCACAACCCTAACCCTAATCACAACCCTAACCCTAATCAAAACCCTAACCTAACCCTAATCACAACCCTAACCCTAACCCTAATCAGAACCCTGACCCTAATCAAAACCCTAACCTAACCCTAATCACAATCCTAACCCTAAACACAACCCTAACCCTAATCACAACTCTAACCCTAACCCTAATCACAACCCTAACCCTAACCCTAATCACAACCCTAACCCTAATCACAACCCTAACCCTAAATGTAACCCTAACCCTAATCACAACCCTAACCCTAAATGTAACCCTAACCCTAATCAGAACCCTAACCCTACCCCTAATCACAACCCTAACCCTAATCACAACCCTAACCCTAACCCTACCCCGAATCACAACCCTAACCCTAATCGTAACCCTAACCCTAACCCTAATCGTAACCCTAACCCTAATCACAACCCTAACCCTAACCCTACCCCTAATCACAACCCTAACCCTAATCGTAACCCTAACCCTAACCCTAATTGCAACCCTAACCCTAACCCTAATCACAACCCTAACCCTAACCCTAATCACAACCCTAACCCTAATCACAACCCTAGCCCTAATCGTAACCCTAACCCTAACCCTATCACAACCCTAACCCTAACCCTAATCACAACCCTAACCTAATCCTAATCACAACCCTAACCCTAATCACAACCCTGACCCTAATCACAACCCTAACCTAACCCTAATCACAACCCTAACCCTAATCACAACCCTAACCCTAACCCTAATTACAACCCTAACCCTAATCACAACCCTAACCCTAATCACAACCCTAACCCAAACCCTAATCACAACTCTAACCCTAAACGTAATCACAACCCTAACCCTAATCAAACCCTAACCCTAACCCTAATCACAACCCTAACCCTAATCGTAACCCTAACCCTAATCACAACCCTAACCCTAACCCTAATCACAACCCTAACCCTAACCCTAATCTTAACCCTAACCCTAATCACAACCCTAACCCTAACCCGAATCACAACCCTAACCCTAATCACAACCCTAACCCTAACCCCTAAACCTAATCACAACCCTAACCCTAACCTGAATCACAACCCTAACCCTAATCACAACCCTAAACCTAATCACAACCCTAACCCTAACCCTAATCACAACCCTAACCCTAATCGTAACCCTAACCCTAATCACAACCCTAACCCTAACCCGAATCACAACCCTAACCCTAATCACAACCCCAACCCTAACCCCTAAACCTAATCACAACCCTAACCCTAACCTGAATCACAACCCTAACCCTAACCCTAACCCCCTAAACCTAATCACAACCCTAACCCTAACCCTAATCACAACCCTAACCCTAATCGTAGCCCTAACCCTAATCACAACCCTAACCCTAATCACAACCCTAACCCTAATCACAACCCTTACCCTAACCCTAATAACAACCCTAACCATAACCCTAATCACAACCCTAACCCCTAAACCTAATCACAACCCTAACCCTAACCTGAATCACAACCCTAACCCTAATCACAACCCTAACCCTAACCCTAATCACAACCCTAATTACAACCCTAACCCTAATCGTAACCCTAACCCTAATCACAACCCTAACCCTAATCACAAGCCTAACCCTAACCTTTATCACAACCCTAACCCTAATCACAACCCTAACCCTAATCACAACCCTAACCCTAATCACAACCCTAACCCTTATCACAACCCTAACCCTAATCACAACGCTAACCCTAATCACAACCCTAACCCTAATCCTAATCACAACCTAACCCTAACCCTAATCGTAACCCTAACCCTAATCACAACCCTAACCCTAATCACAACCCTAACCCTAATCACAACCCTAACCCTTATCACAACCCTAACCCTAATCACAACGCTAACCCTAATCACAACCCTAACCCTAACCCTAATCACAACCTAACCCTAACCCTAATCGTAACCCTAACCCTAATCACAACCCTAACCCTAACCCGAATCACAACCCTAACCCTAATCACAACGCTAACCCTAATCACAACCCTAACCCTAACCCTAATCACAACCTAACCCTAACCCTAATCACAACCCTAACCCTAATCGTAACCCTAACCCTAATCACAACCCTAACCCTAACCCGAATCACAACCCTAACCCTAATCACAACCCTAACCCTAACCCCTAAACCTAATCAAAACCCTAACCCTAACCTGAATCACAACCCTAACCCTAACCCCTAACCCTAATCACAACCCTAACCCTAACCTGAATCACAACCCTAACCCTAATCGTAGCCCTAACCCTTATCACAACCCTAACCCTAATCACAACCCTAACCCTAATCACAACCCTTACCCTAACCCTAATAACAACCCTAACCATAACCCTAATAACAACCTTGACCTTAATCACAACCCTAACCCCTAAACCTAATCACAACCCTAACCCTAACCATAATCACAACCCTAACCCTAACGACAACCCTAATCCTAATCAAAACCCTAACCCTAATCACAACCCTAACCCTAATAAACCTAACCCTAGCCCTAACCCTAACCCTAATCACAACCCTAACCCTAACCCTAATCACAACTCTAACCCTAACCCTAATCACAACCCTAACCCTAACCCTAGCCCTAATCACAACCCTAACCCTAACCCTAACCCTAACCCTAATCACAACCCTAACCCTAATCACAACCCTAACCCTAAATGTAACCCTAACCCTAATCACAACCCTAACCCTAACCCTAATCACAACCCTAACCCTAATCATAACCCTAACCCTAATCACAACCCTAACCCTAATAACAACCCTAAACCTAACCCTAATCACAACCCTAACCCTAATCACACCCCTAATCCTAATCATAACCCTAACCCTAATCACAACCCTAACCCTAATCACAACCCTAACCCTAATCACAAACCTTACCCTAACCCTAATCACAACCCTAACCCTAACCCTACCCCTAATCACAACCCTAACCCTAATCACAACCCTAACCCTAACCCTACCCCTAATCACAACCCTAACCCTAATCATAACCCTAACCCTACCCCTAATCATAACCCTAACCCTAATCACAACCCTAACCCTACCACTAATCACAAGCCTAACCCTAATCGTAACCCTAACCCTAATCACAACCCTAACCCTAATCACAACCCTAACCCTACCCCTAATCACAACCCTAACCCTAATCGTAACCCTAACCCTAACCCTAATCACAACCCTAACCCTAACCCTAATCACAACCCTAACCTAATCCTAATCACAACCCTAACCCTAATCACAACCCTGACCCTAATCACAACCCTAACCTAACCCTAATCACAACCCTAACCGTAATCACAAGCCTAACCCTAACCCTAAACAGAACCCTAACCCTAATCACAACCCTAACCCTAACCCTAATCACAACCCTTACCCTAACCCTAATCACAACTCTAACCCTAACCCTAATCACAACCCTAACCTTAACCCTAGCCCTAATCACAACCCTAACCCTAACCCTAATCACAACCCTAACCCTAATCACAACCCTAAGCCTAACCTTAATCACAACCCTAACCCTAATCACAACCCTAAGCCTAACCCTAACCCTAATCCCAACCCTAACCCTAATCGTAGCCCTAACCCTAATCAAAACCCTAACCCTAATCACAACCCTAACCCTAATCGTAACCCTTACCCTAACCTGAATCATAACCCTAACCCTAACCCCCTAACCCTAATCACAACCCTAACCCTAATCGTAGCCCTAACCCTAATCAAAACCCTAACCCTAATCACAACCCTAACCCTAATCACAACCCTTACCCTAACCCTAACCATAACCCTAATCGTAACCCTTACCCTAATCGTAACCCTAACCCTAATCACAACCCTAACCCTAATCACAACCCTAACCCTAATCACAACCCTAACCCTAACCCTTATCACAACCCTAACCCTAATCACAACCCTAACCCTAATCACAACCCTAACCCTAATCGTAACCCTAATCACAACCCTAACCCTAATCACAACCCTAACCCTAATAACAACCCTAACCATAACCCTAATCACAACCCTGACCCTAATCACAACCCTAACCCTAACCATAATCACAACCCTAACCCTAACGACAACCCTAATCCTAATCAAAACCCTAACCCTAATCACAACCCTAACCCTAATCACAACCCTAAACCTAATCGTAACCCTAATCATAACCCTAATCATAACCCTAACCCTAATCACAACCCTAACCCGAATCACAACCCTAATCTTAACCCTAACCCTAATCACAACTCTAACCCAAATCACAACCCTAACCCTAATCACAACCCTAACCCTTACCCTAATCATAACCCTAAACCCTAAACTGGTCAACTGTTTTCCAGGTTTTCCAGGATGTGTGGGAACCTTAAGTAAAGATGAGAACGAGTTGCATGCTTTGCTGAAGAAATTTAATTAAAACTTAAATTCCCTAGTCTGCTTTGTGTTCCATTTGGTATTGCATCAAATGTGCATGTGTTGCATCATATTTGTTTTTTTATTTTTGCAAATAAATGAATGTAATCTTGCAGCCTGGATGGACCCAAAAGAGCCAAAACCCACTAATCACTAATCACAGACTTTGAATCATTTGAAAATATAAGAGATATTGGGGATACATTGGTGTAAACCTGTATTCTTCCTGTTAATCCAATTTGTCCAACTGCAGAATTTCTTTCTTAAAACGTGACAAACCAGTCAGGAAGTTAGTCCGACCATAATAACAAATTCAGTTGTAGGCAGCTAGCGTTACATTCAACATTTCATGTTATTTTCAGAAAACTTTTATTACAGATAATTGCAATTTTATTCAAATACAAAAAGGATAAGATAAATACAAGTACATTTTGAAAATTTTTTGACAATGAAAAGCCTCTAAACTCAATTAGATAAAGTGCTGCTTTGATAGCAATCTGGAAAAAAACATATAACATTTGATCTCTATTCTTTCAAAAACTAATCTTTTCTTTGACAGAGTGATACTTAAAGTAAACTAGAAGGTTGTTAAGTATCCATTCTGTGATGATTTTTTGTACGTGTTTAACTTCTGTTGTTCTGCAATGACTCGATCAGGCTCTTGTTGTACTCGTCAATCTGTTGGAAAACATTTTTGGCGACTGAGTCGTAGTCACTCTCCTGTGTTTTAGAAGCGATGACTGATGCTGCCGTTAAGGAAAGATCAGTGGACAGAGGAGGATTTTAACATCTTGAATTTACAAACAGGATTCAAACTTAGTAATGAATAAATAAATAAATAAATGAATAAATGCAGATTTTAAAAGGATACACTCTTTCATGACAAAGTTGTTCTGCTCCAAGTGTTGCCATTTCCTTTCAAGGTTAGTCAGCTAAACACACAAACAAACAAACAAAATACACAATTAGTGTTGGCAGAATGATGAAAGGAACATTTAAACACAAAAATAAATGACACGCTATTAATGAATATTCAAGTATGAAATACAACATTTCAAAACACATTCAAAGGTCTTATCACTTCAAAAATATATTTCAGATTTTGGCGGAACATTAAAGTGGAATAAATAAATACATACTCAAATCAATCTAAGATGCTGAAGGTTATTTCTTTTGTATAAGCTTGCAAAATAAATTGTCATTGCTTAATTATCACACTGATAAGTGTTAATATTAACTACTGTAGCTCCAGTGAAAGTTGTGTTATGTTTTTTTTTAATAACATCTGTAAGATTCACAAACCTGAGTGTGTGTCTCATTTTCTTGCAGCTTGGTCTTCAGAGCTTCATATTTCTTGTTGAATTCGTCCAGCAGCTGTTTGAAAGAATCCCGACGTTGAGACAGTGACACGCGGTCCTCCTGCAGCCTCTGCAACAGAACGATATCCATATTTTGAAGTGCATCAAGTACACAGCCGTGCTCAACAGATTGATTGCTGGTCTCCAGTTGTACCTTTTTTTTCTCCTCTCCTTCATGCCTCAGTGTGTCCAGGTCTCTGTATGTGTGCAGCTCAGTCTCCATGGTGCTGACGCGCTCCTTCAGGGTGCTGAGCTCACTTGTGATCTTCCCCTCCAGCTGCTGCACCTTCTCCAGGTCCTGCTGCAGGCGTTGGGACTCTGGGTGGAGGTTAGTGGGGGCACAGAGCGTCAGGACGCCAGTTAGTCGGTTTGGTATTTTAGATATTTGAGACAAGGTTTATTCTCCCCGGACTCTGTATGTGTGTGTGTTTGTATCTGTGTTGCTCACCAGTTGTCAGTCCCCTGGCAGTATTCTCTGACTGAACAACTTCTGTCTCCTTGCTGACCAGGACTTCCTGCATGTTTCTCAGCTCACCAGCTGTAACTCGATCCACCTGACGTAGCCTCAACATGTTCTACACACACAAACAAACATAAACTAACACACTTAATATTCTTTACTACACTTTCTTGGTTATGTCTGTTGATTGCCTTCCTTTCTTTCTTTTTCTCACCCTGCTGCAGTGTTCCAGGAGGGAGACAATGTCCTCCTGACACTGTGTCATCTTCTCCTGCTCCTGAACCCTTGAGTTCTCGTATGAGCCCAGGTACCCTGAAACAAATAAAGGGATTTGCAATAAGTCACTACTACCTACATGTTATTATACAGTGACTTTGGTGACACCTGCTGGTCAGAGGAAAACTTGCAACATTTATGCAACAGTATAAACCTTCACAATCCTACACAAGTTAAACTGTACTGATACATTGTTGGTAACATCGGTGACATGTTTTTACTTTTAACATCAGAAGCAATTTTCATAAGCAGGATATTGACATGTTATTGAAATCAGGAACTAACTAATTAAAACTATAATTCTTGATCAAGTCAGGCTGAATATTTCTGTCCTTAAAAGTTTAACTCACGATCAATTTCTTCTTCTTTCTTCTTCAGCTCCTTGTATTTCTGCTGACACTCACCTTGTAAAGAAAAAAATCATTAAGTCTCAGTCTGTGTGAGGAAGATCAAGCAATTAATAGAGAGTATAATCAAAAAGATTAATCTTAAATGATGCGTGTGAGTATTAGTCCTTGACATATCCCAAAAAATAAACGTACAGTCTTTGATGCTGTTCACAGTGTAACACCTGGCTTAACACGTTAAAATAAGCAATGTAACAGCTTTAAGGGAACTTTAATAAAGTAGTTACCCTGTGCTTCCTCTGAGTCCTGCTCCAGCTGACGGATCTCCTCTGTTATCACTGCGATTCTCTCTCTGATTTCTGTGAGCCTGAAAACACAAACACACATTATATAATTCAACCTTCTTACACATTGCAATTCCACAGGAACGATTCCCAGTTTTACACACACACACACACACACACACACACACACACACACACACACACACACACACACACACACACACACACACACACACACACACACACACACACACACACACAAGACACACAGACACACAGACATGCACATACACACAGCTCTGCCGGCTCTGACGCTACACATCACTACTGTCTTGCCCCCGTTCTTCCTCTGTTATTAAGGGAGGATCAGAAGCAGAATGACTTTGCTCCACCATTACACCTGTGTGTTACACATTACAGATGAGGAGTAACAGGGGCGTAAGCCAATCGTTGGCGGGTGCCATATTGGAAATGCTGAACACAACCTAACTTCGTCCGAGGTAGTGTGAGGTAAAGAGGCGGGACTTTAGCCTTTCCTCTAACAGCTACAGGGTGCCCGCCTGTCAATCAAGTCAGCCATCTCCTTATTCGGGCAAAACTCGTAAGTTTAGTATCTTCGAAAATACTGTAATATATAAATATTCACCCCTGTACAGTGTGACGATAGAGAAATCAGCTATTCAGACCTAAACCGTTTTTTGAACCAGGCTGTAAACATGTTTATTAATGCTGCAAAGATCGTCTTTTTGAATGGGTGTGTATGTGGTTTCTGGTGTTGCTGCAGCCAGCCTCCGCATGGGCTTTATATTTTAAGAGAGGAGATTGCCGCTTGGGCAAAACAAACAGGAAACATGAATACATACTGTCTCTCCATGCTGGCAATTTCCTGATTGTCCTCCTTCACCTGAAAATTAAGAAGAATGTTTAAATCATTTGTTTAACATCACTCCCTCTGTCACTGCTGGTCTCATTGTACAATAAAGCAAGTGAACTCCTCTGAGAACCACTTCTGCCTTGCCATCTACATTAAAGAATAAACTTCATACAGTATTTTAGCACTCAATATTTTTAACTTATATGCTGTTTACAACTGGTCTAATAAAATCTTGTTGCATATGGTCAGTATATATTTTTTTCAAGACCAAATTTGTGAAGCTAACCTGTTTCAATAACTTCTCCCTCTCCTCCTGCGGGGAGCCCAGGCTCTTGTGCTCGGCCTCCATGGCGTCTCGCTTTGCCTCCAGTGCTGACAGAGTCTCGTGCAGTCGAACCACTTCCTGCTTTATGTGTGAGTGCGACAGCTCCTGCACACAAGAGAATGGAGATAAACAGTTGTTGTTATTGCTACAATAACTCTGACTACAGACAATACCACTGATATCACTACTAAGGATGTAACTGTTGTTAATGTTAAACTAGTTCTCCAATGAGTTGTACTTCTCATGTATCACTGTGTCCTTTATGAGAAGGCTGGTTGGCCCTGTCTTGAGCAGAGGTGAAATAAACACTTGTTTGTTTATATTTTTAATGCCCTCATTGGAAAGCTTCCCATCTACATTGCAAAATTGTTGGAGTGGAATCATGGATCCTACATGACTCACTCTTCCGATTGGCTCGTTCTGAAAGCCCCTCGAGTTTGCACTGGACTCGGTAGGTCTTTCTCCATTCATGCCCCTAAATCACGGAATACCCTCCAACAGACTTTAAAGTTGATGAATCCTCCATTGCAGAGTTTAAGACTTTGGTCTCTGACCACTGTGTCTCAAACTGTATCTGTTTGAATTCATCTATTGTTTTGTGAATAATTTTGTGTTTGTTCGTTGTTTCTGATGTGCCTGTGATCTCAACGACATTGGAAATTTATGAGAATAAATATAGGTTTTGAATTTTGAATTTCTAATGTACATTTTCATACTCTCTGAAGTTAAATATTTTTTTAGATCAATCAATAAAATAATCAATCAATGTGTTTCTACTGTTATCCAGCTCTAAGAAATGTGTATGATCAATGATCATATTATTAGGATGACTTATATATGCTGCCAAGAAGAAATAGCAATAATAAGAAAAATGTCAATAATCTGTTGAGTTTTTATCTCTCTGCTGGCCTGGGAACGCCTCGGTATCCTCCCAGAAGAGCTGGTGGAAGTGGCCGGGGAGAGGAGTGTCTGGGTTTCCCTGCTGAGACTGCTGCCCCCGCGACCCGTACACGGATAAGCAGAGGAAGATGGATGGATGGATGCAAATAATAATTCATGTTTAAGCTGGTACTCATAAAGAAAAACAAACATCAGCTGCCCTCTTAAAGACATAGCAAATACGTGCTTCCTCTCCAAGCACACATTGTTGCTGCCCAGGTCACCACCTGTTTGGTACCTTTACCTCAGGCAGGCACAACAAGCCAATAAAATCTCAGGCAACCAGACTCATAAAGTTTATTTTTTACCACAGGTATTTTCACTTTTTTTAAATAATAGAAAGTTAAAAAATGAACAGATAAAAAACCTTTACACAACAACTTTCAACTGTACACAACAATATCATATTGAAACTTCTACACCCTGTCTATTTATCAGTGCAACACCACTTACACTCCGACTCTTTATGGAGCTGTTTTATTTTTATGTTGGGTGTGATGTTGTCTTTTATTCAAATGTGTTTTTAATCCAACTCACAGCTTCGTAGTCCTCCTTCCTGGTTATGAGAATGTCCAGCTCCTCCTGGAGAACAGTAAGCTCCTGCAAAACAAAATAAACCAAAGATCCAATTAATTAATTAATGAATTAAGTCACATGATGCCAATTTTATCATTATTACCAAACTAGAGTACATGGATATTCCTATATGCTTTCATGTCCTATATACAGTATATACATACTAGAATTGTATTTTATCGTGTGAGCAGTTATTAATCAAACCCATTTTTCACCAACATTACACTGGTTCCAAGATAATATTGGTCAAATAAGATTATTTATTACATAAGGTCACATAAATACCTGTAGCAGTTCCTCATTGGCTGTCGTCATAGTGAAATACTTCTCTTGCTTTGCAGCTGGCATTTGTTGAACAATCTCATCTGCAACCCTCCTCTCCCTCCTGATCTCTTCTTCAATAGCCCTGATGGCTTCCTCTCTCCTGCAGAGCAGACAAAACAGAGTGAAGAGTTTATTTTGTGGCTTAATTCATTTTTTTATTTGCTTTGCCTTGTCAAGCAAATATAAAACTGTCGAAAGACATGTGACATAAGTCATAGGCCCCTGCATTAAACCTGTGACAGACAAGATAGATGATGCAAGAATGCAGAGGGAAAGGTCAATGAGTTGTCAGGTGGTATGATCAAATATACAGTATCCTTTCCTTCTCCTCTTCCTCCTTGTCTTTCTCACATCATGTCCTTTAAGCCTTCTCTTCTCTTCTTTCCAAATCCTTCTTGTTTCTTATCATCTTGTCCTCACTTTCCTTATATTCACTAACCTAAGTGAACCCCCCTTTTTGTCCTTTCTTCCCCACTTCCATTCAGTTCTGTAAAAACCCCTCCTTTTCCTTATTTACTGTGTTTCTTCAGTCTGTAAGTCCTTCCTCCTCCCTCTCTAAAACCAGATTATGTAATCTGAAAAATAACATAATCCTACTCATTAAGTAGCTGCTACACTTCAATTCTTCTAATAAGGGGTGTTTTCACCAAAAGGCTTCAAGAAAGTTCTGACTAAAGCAAGGCAGTAATGGAGTAAGTAGGTCTCACTTCATACATCATAAATGTTTAGCTAACTGTAACAGTATGTGTCAGGTTTTACAACATGGGACAAAGGTCAGTGTGAGCAGGCTGCATCACACTGACAGGTGATTTAAATTACACCTGAGTGCCGGTAGAAGTACAGGTAAGTGTCTTTGTCTTTATTATTAAATAATACAGAATATTGACAAAATGACATTAAAGTCTTAGATCCTAACAGTGTAGATAGTGACAGTGCTGTTCTTTATGTAGGTTAATGTTTTTTGGGCAGACTTGTGATCATGAAAGAAAAGGCTCTGCTCTTTCTTCCCTTAATGTTGGCTACAAGAAGTTTGATGACTTATTATTGTCTTTATTTTCTTGTGAGTTATAAGGAAATGAAGAGACTTATGTACTTGTATTGTGTGTACTGTAGGACTTTAAACAATTTGGCATGTTCCTTTGTTTGAGGTTATGTCATTTTCATTGGAACTGTATATCAGACCACATTGTTCTAAAATGAAAGCCCTTTTCAGTTAAAACCAAAAGATTATCTCAACCATTTGTTTAGGCAGAGATTGAGTTAAATAGATATCAGTATGGAAAGGAAGGATAGTAAAATATGACGTTGTATGGTATGTTATGGTATAGCTTTGCATGGTAGGGCATGGCATTCTATGGTATTATATGACATGGTGTGGTATGATACAGTTTTGCATGGTATGGTATGGTATGGTTTAGCATGGCATGGTATGGTATGATATGGTATTGCATCATATGGTATGGCATGGTTTCACATGGTATTGTATGGTATTGTTTGCCATGTTATGGTATGGTATGGTATGGTATGGTATGGTATGATATGGTATGGTATGGTTTCGCAAGGCATGGTATGGTATGGCATGGTTTCACATGGTATGGTATTTCATGGTATGGTATGGTATGGTATGTTTTCGTATGCTATGGTTTTGCATGGCATGGCATGGCATGGTATGGTATGGTATGGTACGGTATGGTTTCGTATGCTATGGTATGGCATGGCATGGTATGGTATGGTATGGTTTGGTATGGCATGGTATGGCATGATACGGTTTTGCATCATATGGTATGTTGTTGTTTGCCATGGTATTATGTAGAATGGTATGGTATGGTATGGTACTGTACGGTACGGTACGGTACGGTTTGGTATGGTATGGTATGGTATGGTTTGGTATAGTACAATTTGGTATGGTATGGTATGGTATGGTACAGTTTGGTATGGTATGGTATGGTATGGTATGGTACAGTATGGTATGGTATGGTATGGTACGGTATGGTATGGTATGGTATGGTAAGGTATGGTATGGTACGGTTTGGTATGGTATGGTATGGTATGGTATGGTATGGTACGGTATGGTATGGTAGGGTATGGTACGGTACGGTTTGGTATGGTATGGTATGGTATGGTATGGTATGGTAAGGTATGGTATGGTATGGTATGGTATGGTATGGTAAGGTATGGTATGGTATGGTATGGTATGGTATGGTATGGTAAGGTATGGTATGGTACGGTATGGTATGGTATGGTATGGTACGGTTTGGTATGGTAGCAAAATAAATGTTCTCATAAGTACCTGGAGACTTAGGATATAAATAAGAATGCAGTGAACAAAAAACTTTCCGGCAGAGTGATCTATTTCAGCATCTTAATTAAATAAACTGAATTTTACCGCCAAGAAAATCATTCATTACCCATAGTGCTTCTTTGTTTAATTTCAGGGAAGGATAATGGAGAAGTGCTGGCAACCCCTTCTATTACTGCTGTTGGTTGCAGTGGCAGCTTTAAATACACATGGAAGTAATGCTGCGGTTGTGAAAGAAGACAAACTGGTAAGAATTCATTTATTTTTTGTTTTTTGTGTTGAGATGGAACTCAGTAAGTGCAAATATATATTTTTGCCAATACTCATTTAGGGCAAGGTTGTGGTTTCTCAATGAAAAACTGTCTTTTTAATATTCCATTTATCCTGTACATGAACATTCAGATTATTTATGTATCCTGATGACTGTTAATCCCTCCAACCATTACTCATCAGCAGGTAAAGAAAATTACCAACAAGCCTCTTCAAGTCATCCCTCATAGCAGCAACAGTTCCTCTGTTACAAAACTGTTGATTGAGGGGAGCCTGATTACTCTGAACGAGGCTGACAGACTGGCCCTGGGCAGTTATCCTGCTTTGATAGAACTCCATCTGGACGGTAACAGAGTGAGCAGTATACCGGCAAAGTACTTCTCTGTGGTGCCCCACCTCAAAGTGCTGTCTCTGTCTAAGAACAACATCAGCAGGTAAACCAGAGAGAAATTAAAACACTAGTTTCCATTCTACATTTTAACTTCTAATACACTGGAAAAGAGTCTTACATGGTTACTACTGTCACATTATGTAATGACAATAAGCGTCTCTGTTGCTGCTCTACACTTTCCAAAGAGAGTGAATGTATCTCTGTAACAAGTTCATTTTTTAAACAGTTTGTACTATCATTGCATGTACAATTGATCTTACAACTATGTGTTTCTGTAGTCTGGACCCAGAGTCTTTTTCTGGCCTGGATTTCCTGACGGAGCTGGACCTGTCCAACAACCTGCTGACAAGCCTCCCTACACAGCTATTCAGAGGGCTCTCCAATCTACAGGTACACCTTCTCAACTATCTGGCAATAAACTAATTATACTCTATCATACTTAAAAATGTTCAAACCATCCGGAGAATTGTAAAACCTTTGTTTTTTTAAGGTACTTTGCCTTAAGTTTATACAATCCAGTGTCGACCTGGACTTGTTCTATGTAAATCTTTTAATTCGCTTAAGTTGATTTTCAAGGAAAGACAAACCTGTTTCAGAAAGAACATTACAAAATATATAAAGTTACTTTTCTTACCAATTAACAATGTTTCTTTAAATAAACTAAGCTAATTATAAACCTTGCCATTTTCATTTTAAATCTAGCTGTGGAAAGTTATCATCAGTCTTTTAACCTGACCTTGTCTGGGCTCATCAGATGCTCAGCCTTCAGGGAAACCCCTGGAACTGTTCCTGTCCACTGCTGAGCACCATTGAAGAGGTCAAAGCAATAGGAGTTACCATTGGTAATCATTTTTTGCCATTATGACTTTGTGTTTATATAAGTGATAAGGCTGCTTTTCAGATTATGTGATTTTTTTTTTATTATATTAACTTGAGCATGTCATGTCTGAAGGGATCTTAAATTAATATTCGATGATCACATTCTTTTTTTTTTTTACTTGATGTCAGGCTCCAAGGAGGGACCAAAAGTCATCTGTGCTTCTCTGGAAAACCAAGCTGGAAGGGATTTTTTGGAGGCTACAGCTGCATGTTACCCATCACCACCAACCACTATCACCACGCACCCACAAAAACTACCAGCTGTCAGTGTGAAGAAGTCATGGGGCTCATCCATTATGCTGAAGACAGCATCAAACCAGACCAAGGACATCAATAAAGGTAAAATAAAGAAAGATGTCTTCTGTCACATCTGTGAATGTATAAACCGAAAACAAAACTCAACAGGCTGCTCTCTTCCTTCTCCCTTCTGTCTTCTCGTTACAACCCAAACTAGGCCCAGCACCAGTGTCTGGCAACACATGGAAGTTTGCAGCGTGTGTTGCAGTCTTGGCACTATGCACATGCATGCTCATCGTATGCGCAATAAAGGGGCCTTCCTGGTACAAGCTCTTCCACAACTACCGTCATCGGCGGCTGCACAGCATTGAGGATGAGACCGGCGTTGTGTCCACAGTTTTCTCAAAGACAGGAAGACACCTCAAACATCAGACTTTCACCTTTGAGCGAGAGAACGGGCAGATGAAGGAGGTAGAAGAGGAAGAGGATGGGTATTTTGAGGACCCGTACATCAAGACTGAAGAGTGACATGCAGGAGCGGACACTTCAGCAGAAACATGAAGACACAAAGGGGATCAGTGAACCCTAAAAACTATGTGCTGGGGGGTGGTTGTATGTGCTAATAGGTTATTTTACCCTTGAAATATCATTGTACTATTTATTTTCTAAGCATCATATAGGTTCTATCATTCTTAGGGTGACTTGTATTTTGTCCTGGTTCTGTTGCTCCTATTTCTATTATGTTCTAATGTTGGATGCCAAGTAATCAAACTCTTAAAAGGTGGGATTTCAGAAGCTCAATGACTTTAAACATGGCACAAGATGACATATTCTCCTACATGTCTGAATGTGACATTTGAATGTGTTATTTAAGCTCACCTTTTATACCCTGTTAAATCGCAAGTGCAATTATTTTGAAGTGATTGTGCCATAGGAGCCAACAAATGTTCAGCCTTAACGTTTTAGAACTCAGTGAGGGCATAAAATGACCTGAAACCTGTTCCATCACAGGATCCAACTTTCTCTGCAGTAACATTAGCAGAAAGTCAGTTTGTCTAAAGCCTTGAGCTTCAGGGCTTTTGGTTTCCACAGCTAAGAAGCAGCATGCAAGTCTTGAATAGCCATGCCAAATACCAAGTGTTGGTAAACAAGCTGCAACTGGACGGACAGAGGAAACGTGGTATTTAGTATCTTTTATTATATTTTCCTATCTGAAGTCTATACAGTTTGAGTTTTGCAGATGCCAAGAAAACTCCACATACCAGAGTCCAAAGTGCAAAGTGCACGATAGATGAGATATTCAACACGTTATGGCAGAATTAAGGTCAAGATTGGGGGACAAAGATAATGGTTTGACCCAGTTTTGCAGGATTTTGCACATCTTAGTGCAAGCGAATGTTTTTCTTAGTGCTACAGGATTCAAAGACATCTAAGTCATCGAAATGCTTCCAACTTTGCAAAAAGTGCTGTCAACACAGACATGGCTGGAAAACGTTGTGTGTGTAAGACACCTAGAGAATGCTAAACTTACCTCCACGAAACACTGGGAAAAAAATTGGGATGATGCGTGATAGCCATGCTTGCACGTCCAAAATAATCACCTAACTTCAGAAATGCTCACCATGTACATATTTTGATTCAAGTTGAGATGCTGCTTAAATAAAATAAACAACAATTGAATTGTATAAGCCTGCAATAAACATACTGAAATATCTACTGAGTACTTACTCTCTCCTCTCAGTGAAAATGCTGTCAATGCTTTCAGCCTCGCTGTCATTCTGGGCTTTCAACTGGAGGAGAGAAGAAAGAAGAAACAACAACAAAAAATGTAAATTAAAAAAAGACCATACTTAATATAAATGTCTGACTTTACAGATTTCAGGCAGGATCAATCAGAAAAGGAACTGCACAGTCTGCAAGGTGTACTTACAGTGTTGTAGTCGTTTATCATTTCTTCCATTTCTGTGTTGGTGTTTAGCTTGTCCACCAGCTGGAAAAACAAAAAGGGCAAACACACAGACATGGTTTACATCCTATACGCTACATACCATTAGAACTGATAGACTGTTTAATGAGGGTAGTACAGTTCATTAAAACAAGACTGTAAGAGTTTCAAACAAAGTGTAACATACCAAGCTCGTAAGCCTTTGAATTGCACTGCTCATATTCAAAGGTTTAGTTACAGCTCAGTACTCTGACTTTACTTTGAGACAACATTTACTATCATTAAGCTGCTCAACTTATTTCAGACAGTAATTTGTTAGAGCTTGATCTATTTGTGTTTCTTATCTTTCTACATTGTTCTCACACTCAACAAAGGCACAATGCAGAAAGTTTAAAACAATGCACAAGTTTAAAAATACGATTTTTTTCCTCCCGTGGTCACTAATAAAAAAAATAGACATAGGTTAAAATGAAAATGTAATGTCTGTTTACCATGTTGTAGTCTGCAAGCTGGCCTTGTAAGTCCTTGATCTCATTAGCCAGACCTTCCGCTCTGAAAAGAAAAACATGGTCTTAATCTTTTTATATTTTTTATTAACTATGATGATTTTATGGCTTTTAACATCACAACTCATTTACATTTCTAAATGTGTGTGTGATTTGGTGAGACAATGTTGCCAACTGTCTTGCATTTTCTGACTTAAGTACATAAATCAGGTTTGCTTGTGCTAATCTGATGGATTAAATACCATTATACAAATGCACACTGAGTGGACCATGAAATTACAGAATGTACAGTATCAATATAAACCATAACATCCCCTCTTACCTCTTCTCATAGGAGAGATAAACTGAATTCTCCTGAGTGAAGTTGTCAATTTCTTTGTGCAGTTTGCTGGTCTCTGTTGTCAACTCGTTGATCTTACTCCTGACAGCACAACAACAAAGTATTTATTTTAAATGATACACTTAACACATGTACAAACAGGAAGTCTACGTAATGGTTGGGCTTAACATGTTTTGAAAAAAGTTGTGGTGGTGGCTGCAAGACTCATGTGTTACCTCAGAAGACCCAAGTAATAGGACTTATCCAGAATCTGTCTCTGAGGTCCTTTTGGAAAGGTTAATGACAGGAGATGAGAGAGTGAGAAAAAGAGTGGAGGTTTGAGACGTGCATGTAAGTATTACAATGATTCACCTTCAAGATTTAAAACTATGAGTGTAGTGTCACTCCCTATTTACCTTTCATGCCAGTCTTCATTCCACTGAGCCCCTGCTGGGTCACAGGCCTGTCGGTAACTTTGATTGGTGCTGATAAGACTCCAGGAGTGGCAATAGGCATGCCACCCCTCATACCAGGATGACCACTTGTACCTGGAACCATCTGGATGATGAAAAGAAAGAAAACCCCCCTTAAGATTGCAGTTCTACTCATTTTTAGAAGAAACAGAAGTATTAAAACTGAAGGTAGTCACCCACACTTCAGCTTCAAAACATTACCCCATGTGCTAATTGTGTAATGAAATCTTGCATTAGTAATCAGGAACTTATTACAAACAAATAATAGATTTTAAAAAAAAGGTTCCTAGCACCACAAGTGTTTGGGTTTGATTTGGATCCAACTTTAAGAATTAGTAAAGTGGTAAATACAAATTTGAGATCCAGAATTTGTTCACACATGAGCTGTTTCACTTTGCTGTGACTTCTCAAAATATCCAGTATGCTCAAAGCCAGAATACAATATCTCAAAACTTCAATATATCTATGCTAAATCAGACCCACCCCAGTAGCAACACGTATAGCTGTAGGCGGAGGTCGGATTGCTGTCGGGGGTCTTCCAACTCCAGGGACCACAGACCCACTCCGGCTTGCTGGGCGGCCCATGCCCGAGGGAGGCCGCTGGCTGGACATAATGCCTAAAACAATTTGACATATTATAACAAAACATATCAAGGTGGGATTAAACATTTCTCTACAGTCTGGTTGTTCTGTTATACTTCAGTTCTTGTTAGTAAGACTTGTGTGTAGGATATATTTGATTTCAACTGGACTTTTGGTTCGATGCCTGAAGCAAACACTCTTTAATGCCCCTGAAATGTATCTTTTCCTCCTCTCCTTACCTTGACAAGTAAATAGTGACCTACGCCACCATAACCAGTATGTGATGCTTTCATGACTTTGCTCTTGTAATGGAATAGCATTGGTAAGCTAACAGACGCTTCGTACCTTAAACTGAACCTGTTCTTTTCGTCTTCGTTGATGGTGTTGGTCTCTAAAATGTCAAACTGTCGCGAAAAAATTACGTAGTTGACTCACTTCAGAAAATATCTACAGAATTTGGAGAAAACCAAAAAACCTCTTGTTAGCTTTTTTGCTAATTAAGTCTGCGAGGTTATGTTGTCGTTACCCCAGTAACCTTCTTCTTCTACTTTTGAATGGCGGTTGGAAAACAACGTCTTGGCTCATTACCGCCACCTTCTGGTCTGGAGTGTGGATCATTATATCCGTCCTGTGCTACTCCTACTAAGTCCTGTATTTGCTAGAAGTACAACACTGCCCCAATTCCTTTATCCACTGAATTCCCCCATAGAATTCCCAATGCTATCCCTTCTTCTTCTTCTTCTTCTTCTTCTTCTTCTTCTTCTTCTTCTTCTTCTTCTTCAAGTGATTGCCTCAGAATCATCTTTAACTGTCTTATAATTTGGGCAACTCACCAATACATGCTCAATATGACGGAAGAGGATTAGGGCCACTGAAAAAAAAAAGGGTCCAATATATATTTTTTATTGTTATTGTTCTGAGATTAAAGTCAGAATTCTGAGAAAAAATTAATATATATATATTTTTTTTTCAGTGGCCCTAATCATCTTCTGTACAATATATACCCAAGTAAGCATCTTATTTTCCTCATTTTAAGCAGAATAGTTGCTGAAAAATGAGCTATGCGGAACATGCAGACCATATCCCAGTCATGAACTGGTGAAATTAAACCAATTTCTTTAGAAGTGAGGTTTGATGTTTCTCCCCTTTCATTTGCTTTGAAAATTGTTTTGGTTTACCTATAAATAAAGGTTAAATATGAACATTGATAACTTGGATGTTAAAATATCCTTAAAATTTGGATCATGTGCATTTTGGCACCCATCTGTCAGGTAAACTATCAGTTATTTCAAGCCCCACTAGAGGTCAGTGTCTGCATTCGTCTGAGTCCCAGCAGGACACTGCTTGCCCTTTTTAAATTATATCAACAGCTAATGCTTTAAATATATTCAAACTTATTTCTTACCAGTTTAAATCCACTGTAGGTTTTATTACAATACAGACTAAACATCAACATGCAAAAGACATTACAAAAACATTTATGCTGTACCATATATAAATATATATTAGTTATCATTATCAGTATGCTTTGCCATTAGCTTAATGTAGCTAGCTAGACCAGCCTGGATAAAGCTGTTTATAACAGGCTATGACTTTTAATTTCAACACTTTTTTTTGTGTATATTTTTTTAATCAAGATATGAATTTTACAAAAAGAAAAAGCATGTCCCAAAAAAAAAAAAATTACACGAGTGTCCTGTTACATCATGTTGCTTTTTCATCCTGCATGTTTGCATTTTGACTCCTCCAACCCGCAATCTTCTGCAGAGAAAAACATACTCTGCATCAGCCGAGGAGCTCTGCAAGTAGACTTTTGTGTCTTAGCTTAAGGTAAAAAAAAAAACAACAACGATATAAAACAATTTGGACTCTTTAGTTTGACATATACATGAGTAATGGGACAAACATCAAAGCACAGTGTAATGACTAAGTGCTGTGTCCAAATTGCTTGCATACTGCCTTAAAGCATGTACTCTGTAAGGGCAGCTGCATTAAATATAATAGCTCAAAGGTAAAATTATGTAATCAAAGTCCCAACACACATGAAGTTCACTAACATACCTGTGTTTTAACTCATATGGTGATCAGACCCGCTTATGCTTGACCGACATCACACTTCGGTTTTGGGTTTCTTCTGGAAGTCTTTACATTCCACCATTTGGATATTGTACCTCAAAAGCACGGTTCAAACTCCAGTGTGAGGAATGCATTTCATTTTCATCTCCCATAGACAGTCCCTGCCAGGATTCAAACCAAGGACCCTGCGTTGAAATGCAGCAGCCCTGTCCACCGCACCACAGGGCAACTTTGCTGTGCTTGCCTCTTTAGGCCTTTTCATTTCACGTTTTTCTCAACACCACAGGGCTGCTTAGATGAACTTACTTTGGTTTTAATTCCATCATTTTGATATTGTGCTTCAAAAGCACATTTCTTATTACAGTGAGGAGTGTTGTAATTCAATCTCCCAAGGGACCACCACATCACATTGTGACAAAACTCTTTCATTTTCATCTAACATTGGAAGCCCTTAATGGAAATTGAACTCAGAACCATCAGATTGAAAGGTAGCAGGCCTACCCTCAACACCACAGGGCTGCTTGGATGAACTTATTTTTGTAGGCCTTACATTCCACCATTTAGATTGTTTTCTTCAAAAACACAGTATGAGTATTATGAGTAATTATATTTTCAAATTCGAACTGAATGGATATTGTATGTACTATACTAGTATGGGCCTGCTAGCTTTCAATCTGGAATACACTCCAGAAGGACTTGAGATTGACAGACCTTATTTCACAAGCCTTTGGCTCTATCTCAAAGAAAAGACAGCGCGACACCACTGAGCAGTGCCTGTGTTTTTAAAAAAATGTCTGTGATGTCGATTTGCACTTTATTTAAAAAAATAAACTGAGTCTCAACAACTCACTGAGGTTAAAAGAAAGAAAGAAACACCAATGAGAGTTTTAGTCCATTTTATTTCATGTTCAACAATCACATCACTAATTAACAAGTAATCACAATAAACACTTTTTTTCCAAACCATAAAATAAAATTCAAATTAATGAAAAAAATAAAATAAAACCACAAAAAACAATAAGGAGGTTCTGCAAATGACAGTAAGTCTACCAAACACATCCCATTGTTGTTTTTGAGCATGCTCTGCAGGTACAGTAGGTGTTCATTCGCTAGTGTTACACTTGCATGTCTGGTACGAGTGCAGTGGCAGAAAATTAAGCTCTACTACGCTCCTTGAAAGGATTACTGAGGAGCTTTTATTAATAACACAAGCCAAACCTGACAGCTACAGTTAGTCTTCTTAACAGACGAGGGTGTGTTAGGGTCTCGATGTGTGTGACTCTTCAGGGCAGACTGCTGCATCTTCAGAGCAGCATAGCAGCCAATTTGTTCTGATTTGCAGTACTAACAAATTACAGGCCTATATATCAGCTTCTACACTTAGTGTGAGCTTGAATGAGAGATCCCATGTGCCCACTGTGATATAGAGAGACGCGTTTCAGCTGCTTCAGCTTCAGTTCCAGCCAGCGATCTTCTTCAACATATGACCTGCAGAGGTCACTGTGTGCTAAGTGAGAAGTTTTCCAACCTGTCAGAACATTATTCTCATCTCTTAAGACTGGGCTTCCGGGCATGATTTAATTGTGTATTATGTATAACTGTGCACATCGAATTGAGTTAATATCTCTTAAATTGAATCTATGATGTCAGTTTCTAAATCAAGCTGCTGTTGCTTCACTTTAAGTACAGCCTAATTAATGAGATTTTAAAGACTTAAAGAAATCCTGTTGTGCATATCTCCAGGACACACTAGGTGAAACTGGATGTCACAAATCAAAAGTAAAATCCCTTCAACCATGAGAGCACAACCACCACGAGGCTACAGGAACACAACGATAAATACATATACAAAAGTGTTGCGTCTTTAGTACAATATATCTCAAAAGACATTCTTTCACTTCAGTGGCCCCTTTCCAATGAAAAAGGCAAACTTTTTCAACTTGTCATACTAAGAATCAGAATAATAGTCATAATAGTCATGATAAAACACTCCTTCCCAGAGAGCCGTAAAAGGTACTAGGACACAAATGCAGTTCTGACAAATCCAAAACCCCCAACCCACCAATCCCCACCGGGTTCTGATGCTGATGCTTTGTTCTGTTGTTTGGGGGGGGATAGCAAGTACATCAACAATAATATATCTATATACATCCGTGTGCAATCTCATGAGTAGTTGTAAGTAAAAACTCTGGGGTGAAAGCAAAAGCTAAAACACGGTTTTGGACAGGCACAAGGACTAGTTTACCTAGGCGACAGCCGTGGCACGAACAAAGCAATTCAATGATGACAGCTGCTGTTCAAACAACATCAATCCTCAGCTGGCTGAAAAGAACTCCAACATCTGCAAGTGAAACATTTCCACTTTTATACACATCAGTTAGAAGTTATTGCCTGTTTTTGTCAACAAATCTTTCAGAAGGGGCTTTTTTCTTATAATTAATCTAAAAATATCAGTAGACAACAAAACAAGAACTTGGAAGGAAAACATGTTTCCTGATTGAATAGTAAGGGGGAATGAGGTTAATGTCATTCAGTTTATTCCAAGTCATCATGCAAAGGCTCATTCATAATTAAGTCATTTTGGCATTAATTTAATTTGTCTAATTATACATCACCACTCCTCACAGTGAACCCTCTTTGATTTAAAGCATTAAGGTGCAATTTAGTTCCTTCAAACCTTTTTATTATAACAATTAATTGATAAGGTGACAACCTGGACAGAAAACTCAGTCGCATCTTTAGTTTGATTTGTCTAAATTAGTCTGCAAATAACGCTCTGGTCTTAAAACAGCTTTTATTTAAAGGCAAAAAATTAAGAAGATAATTTAAAATCTGGCGTTTGACGTCAACTCACGCGAGGTTCATGTTGATAACTTGATTTTCATCACTCACATAAAATAATTGTGGGTAAGATTTCATATTCAAACCTGCAAGTTGATTTTGCATTGTCTTTCCCTTTGATTATTGTGAAAACGTCATTTACCTCAAAGCTAAAGCTGATCTGAGAAATACGTCTTCATGAACAATGGGGCAATCAGTGTTTAACGTAAAAGCAGCTGCTCAAAGTGATGAACCCACTGAAATCAGGGCAGTATTTGTGGTTTTCCTCAGACTGACGACTACTGTTTTTTCTCACAGCCATCCACAAAGTTAGCTAAAAAAGCAGTTAGCTATAGAAAAAGTCAGAAGAGGAGCAAGTTTACGAAGCAAATGATTTTTGAAGCTGATAAAAAACTTCCAAGGAGTAAAATTTGACTGAATAATCTGAACTTTTGGAAGCAATACCATCCTGTGAGTAATAACTGTTTACAAATGTGACTGTGGAATTACATCATGAATCTAAGACATGATATATCAACCATCAGAGTAACAACACATTAACTGCCTACCCAAAGATATACATGTGGTACCAACAACACTTTGAGTAATAATACAAACAGGTTGTTTTTACCTCAGGGCATCATATCGGAGTAATAATCTGGCCATGCATTATAAAGGCAATAATTGAATACATTAGTAGAATAGAAAGCGCATCATGTTCCACTGCCAATACAGGAAAGTTTCCAACACATGTACAAGATGTTACTGTACACAGCTGAAGCTTGCCAAACAACATTGTAGCATAACCTTGAAAGAAACACCTGAAATAGGACAACCATGACTACTTGTGCACATGACTACCAGGATGTATAGGGTTTTCTTAAAATAGCAATACCAGGTTGCGCCTAGCGGTTTATGTGCGTGTTATGAGCTATGATTTAGCTTTCTCTGAGCAGTTTTAGGCGTGAGCCTGCGGCATCTGTGTTTGCTGTAGTTTTCAGGTAAGAAGAATAGGAGGCACATCCAAGACACACAGCGCCTTTGACTTCACAGACGTTTACACATCTTACACATCTCTCTCTGGACTGTAAGCTTTTCTACTCAAGCAAATCTCCTCTATTGCATTTTTTAAAACATTCAGTTTCCAACACGTCTTTTTGCTATTTCGCCATAAATTTAACAACACAGCTCAAATGCTTATTTTTCAAGCACCACTCCCCTTTTCTCACTTTCCTCTGCCCTCTGAATTAGATTCCTTCTCTGCTGCGTGTCCTGGTTTAACAGAACCTGTGCGTGTTTCCAACATCCTCTGAGTGTTAACAGAAAAAAAAGACTGCCACTGTATTGCTTATACAGAAAGAAAAGTACAATAAATAAAGAAAACCTGGATTTTAAATCAAGAAACCTGAAGGAAAGAAAGAAGAAGAAAACAGAAATAAGATCCAAACAGAACACTAAAGCTCATTTTAACGTTATTTTTGTCACTCAAACACATCATCACAAACACAGAGAGTAAAGAGTTAAAGAGCCTACTTGTTGTCTAAGTTTTTTTTGTTTGCCAGCTTGTTTATGATACGTGATAGTGAAGAGAGAGGAAGCGAAGAAGCAGATGAGATGAACAATGGACTACAATGATGTTATTGAAGCAGAGAGTAAGTGGTTTACTGGGAACAAACAGCCCATGAAGTCACGAGGAAAAAGAGAAGCTAAGAGCTAAGGTGAGTCCAAGAGGGTTTCCACAACGCTCAGTCGACAAATGAAGTGCTGTTATTTGGTGTGTGGAGGTGACATGAAGCAGAGTCCACCACCAGATTGTTGGTAAATGATTCCAGGTCTGTCAGCAATCAAAAATGAAACAAAACCTTGTCATCCCTGTTTTTCCCTCCACAAAGATCCCACCAAGGCCCAAGCGTAGTCTATACAGTCACTTCAGCCGGATATAAGGGGAGTTAGCAAGGAGGATGGCGGTGGTGCACAATGATGAGCTCATAACATGATACCAGAGTGGCGGAACTACTAGATGGTTCAAACATTTGCAAAGACAGGTTTAAGATAAAGGGGGCAGGGTTTTCAGAGCATGATCAGGTCAAGATCCCTTTAAGGAGCAGCTGATGTCCCCCTGAGCCTCCCCCTGAAGCAAGGAGGAGGCAGAGAGGGAGCTGACACAGCCTGCAGACACCAACGACTCAATGAGGGAGACACTGCGAGGAGTCGTGTGGTGGTTGTGGTGGTGGTGGTGGTTTTGGTGTAGAGAATAGGAAGAGCCGTGTGGGTGGGGACTGTCCTGGGGGGCCGTCCAGGTGACGATGTCGGCGCCGTGGTCCGTGCGAGAGCGAGCATTCTCGCGGAAGTTGAGCTTGAGAGACTCAATCTGCAGCAGAAAGGTCGTAAAGAAAAAAAGGGGCAGGGAAGAGGGAGGAGGAGGAGGGTAAGGGAGAAAGAAAAAATACATAGAAAAGGGAGAAGTCGGGGAGGGGGAGTTGTCGTGGGGGGTTGAAATGAGGAGGGCAGAGGGATAGCAGAATTAGATGCCTGCAAGATAAGAAGTCGAAAGATGACGGTGTGATCAGGTGCTTTGGACTGCAGGAACAAGAAGAAGACAGCACAAACAGACACAGATGTACACTCAGTGCAGTCACAAAGACTTAACAATGAACTGTTTGATCTTACTTAAAGACAAAGAGCAGGTTAGTACACATAGTATACAGCAGTGTTTCATTTCTCCTATGCTTCTCCGCCTCCCCTCTTTTCCACATTAGGATGAAACCCTGAGCTAACAGCAGACGAAGCTGGCACACACTTATACTTACTTGTCTCTGGGATGCCTGACTCTAGAGCTTGGGGCTCCCGGAGGCCCTCACTATCACAGGGAGCCCCCTCCTTCAGCCCATTCTCATGGGCAGCAGCACCCCCTGCCTGCCCTGGCTCGGAGCCGGGGGCCAGGGCCGCGGTGCCACTCAGGGGAGTCTCATTCCCCTCTGCTGTCTCCTGGGCCCCCTCAGCCTAGAAACACATAGCAGGGCGTGTCAATCGGTAGGGATGGAAAAACCTGGCTCCACATCTGTCTTTCTTTGACTTGAGTAAAACAAAGATTTCAGTTCTGTCTTCATTATAAATGATTTTGGAAAACTTGCTGGTTATGCCAACGTCTTGTGAAAACACTAAAAGATGTGGAGCCAGACTACGGTGGAAAGAGATGAGATTGCAAAAGAATATAACTGGAGTACACAAAATTCAAACGGAAGGACATCAAATGAATGACATAAAAGAACATCAGATCAACAAAAGCAGATGCAAAGTGTTCAGAAATGGCATTTATGTGCAAAAAGCCTTTCTGCAAGATCTCCAACATATGTCTATAAAACTACTTGAATGCCACTGCTCTACCTAGGAGCCAAATATCAAATGACAAAATCCGGGATGAACCGCGTAAATACACAATCAAAATAAATAATACATTTATTATTGGGTTCCACAAACTGGTGAACAAAGTCATGTTCTAATCACTTGTTCTCATTTCATAAAATCATGTACGGCCTCACAAGGTCACTGGGCCAGCTTTGAGTCTAAATGAAAAAAGTAGAAGAGTGCTGTTTGTGACGGTAGATAAGGGGAGACCAATCACAGACATTAATTTTGCTTTTGCAGCAGCCAATATCTCTAACTCATTCAAAAACAACACAGAGGCAACCCATAGCTGTGAGCTGGCTTCCAGGCCCGATATGTCATTTAGTATTTAAAGCTCCTGTGAGGAACTTTTAGGTAGTGTTGACTCGTGTGCCCACTGTGGACCATGTGTACCGCTGTTATCTCTTTGCTGACTTTTTTTATGCATTTTTTTGGGAGAAAAATATACTATATAATCTTTGCCATGGACAATGTGAGAAGAGGCTGTTGCACTTTGTCTGACACCTTTTTCCAGAAGCAGTTTCAAGCATTCAAAGTAAATGTATAGAAATAGTCAGTCTTTATCGTGATAGCCTCACTTTTTGTTGGGGGTCATAAAGAAGCATCAGTATTAAATTCAGTCTGTTTTATAAGCAGCTAAATAATTCTCACAAGAGCTTTATGAAGGATTTTTCAATTGCGTGTGTTTTCCAGGAAAAGCAAACTCTAAAAAAATCCTTAAGAATAAAACATGATTTTCTCGTCATTGTTGGACCAGATACTGGAGTAAAGGTGAAAGTCAGTGAAGGCATAAATGTGATGTAAAAAAACATGATTTCATGGACATTTTTAAAGACAGGGCAGCTGAAATGATCTATTACTCTAAATGTCTTCCATCAAAAGACAGAATTTTACAAGTCTGCCTCTTTGTAATTTCCACTTCTCTAAAACCCATCTGAGCCTCTCGCTGCAAAGCCCAACGGAGCCTTCTGGAAGAAAGATCTAAAGGTCTGTTGAAAAATGGGTCACACTTTCGGTTTTAAAAAAGACTCAGTCATTCTAAAAACAGCTGGTCCCTTTTGTTTTTTATTCAATGTTACATAAAGACGCAGAAATGTATGTTCATTTGATTCTATTTTCAGAAAGCCACATTTGCCGCTCCAGTAAGTAATTGGGGTAGTAAGATGGTGTAGCTGTTAAAATAAGCTACGATGAGTGTGTTTGTAGTAATGAAGGAATGTGTCATCCCGCATGACAAAGTGGCTCAGGCTTTAAATACTTTGGGGGCAACAAAGGAGCTCTATAGGGATAATTAATATCTGGCTTTATATACCCTGGATGTGAATATTTGCAGTCTTTCCTGCATGAAAAAAAAACACTGCTATATATATAGATAAAAGGACGCCCATCAATTGGGACTCTTGGCAGTGACACAGCACAGTATGTTGGGGATTCAGTCCACATAGTACTGAGGTGATAAAAATATAATGTATGCAATGAATTCTGTCTGTCAACATTAAAAAAAGTGAGAGGCAAAGCGACTTTTTTAGTTTTAGTTACGGTAAATTTGAAAGCTCTGCAGGTATTCAAAAATAGACTTCAGTTAACACACATCAAAAACAAAAGGTCTGCCTTAGATGGTTATTTTTATTAAAGCTATTTATATCTGTCTTCATGATTGTGCATCCTCCCTAGGCTGGAGGGTGTAGATGAAAACTGTGCGTGCAAAACAGTGTATGAAGATGAGACTGGGAGTGGAGGATGGGATCATGCAGCGATCATGAAACACAGATGGGCTGCAACAGGCTGAGGGGACAGGGGACATCATTTCGCACAAAATGACTTTGTTTTTTAATGAGCCTGCAGGCCCGTCCCTCAAGAGTTCACAACCCAAAACTCATGCAACTCAAATCCTACATAAAACCTTTTATGTTTTATAAATCTCAAACTGACCCTGATCTTTTGTTAAAAAATCTGTTGGACAGAGCAAAGCTGCTGCGGCCTCACGGGAAAACATACAGAAAATGTTCCTACCAAAAGATAACATGTCAGGAGAGAGGGAGCAGACTGCAGGTGAGGAGGGTTTCAGATGTTTCAGCTTTCAGGAGAGCAATCACATCATCAGTGACACCACAACACCTCTGTGACACACTTATAATCACCAACATGCAAACAATGAGGGGATGGAGGATCTGAGTCGGGACAACCCCGCTCCTATAACCAGACTGACAAGCCTCCAAAGCTAAAGGGATGCTGCCACAATCTCACCTAAGACTTTAATTCTGGGAAAGGACAGTGCCGCATGCCTGTTTTGGGGAAAATGTTTGGTGTGGTACAAAATATTTTGAGGATTAATGATGTGAACCAATTATCAGCCTTCAAGATCCTAACCATGTTTTTAGGAACCTCGCATTGTTTTTAAGACTCAAGGGGTTCTTCATTGATTGTAGCCCTGGATTGCAAGAACGTTAAGATTCAATTACACTCTGGAACTGAACCATCACATCAGCAACAATAAGAAACTTGAATAATTGTAAGTACATCTGCAGCCACACAACTCTTTGCATTCAAAGGTAGTGGGAAATGAAACAATGATGGACTGCTTTCATCTGAACACAGTGGTTCAAATGCACTTGATGCACGTTACAATGAAGGTGAGTCTCATGTTCACTCATGTCACTTGATGCATGTTGTTCACAACAAGGACACACAACATGTTTTGGCTGATACAGTTCTATCACTGCTAAGTTGGCAGTGTTGTAGTATTTGAGTCTAGGACAAGTCCCACTCCAGTCCTGAATTTCAGGATCATGACTCGACTTGAACTCAAGCATTGACAGCGTTTGGGCTCTGAAGATGGAGAAGAGGATGCAGACTTTTGTTTTCAATAAAGACTGTTTAATTGGTTTTGATATTTTTTTGCGTAAGGCCCTCATATTTTATTCACTTTTGAGCAAAGTCTGACGTGTGTCTTCACTTGCATCCATCCTCTTGTACTATCCTGTTCAACAACAGTTCCTGCCATTCATGCATTTCACTTTCAAAGATTTGACAACAGATGCAAACAAGAGCAGTGCAACAAGTTGGATACATAAAAGAACTGCCAAGGAGAAAATAGTAACAACCTCAAACATCAACAGACGTCTATCTATGATGCATCCAGAAAAGTAAGCGAGATGCTAAAGTTAGCCTTCTTGGACTATTGCTAACATTACCATTAGCAAGCTAACATTAGCAGCTAAATTGACATGTTTGATTCAGTAGAGTTTTGATTAGATGGGTTGCAGGTATATTTGAGCTTTCTAGACACTGCAGAAGAGACAATGAGTCTTGATTAAGAGGAGCATCTGCGGCCACCTTCACATGGAATTAAAAAACACAGTTTACAGTTTATAGACAGATTAAGCTGTTTTCATGTGGGATAGTCTCACCTTGATGTTTCCTCCACCAGGTGAGTGGCTTACATTGTCCATGGAGCCCACTTTGGACTGAGCCTTTTCCCTGAAGTTCACTTTGTGGGCCTCGATCTTTGAAACACCACCGCCTGCAGCACACATCAAGAATCAGTCTGATGACCATACACATTTGTGGTTGGACACAAGACCTCATAATCCTCAACTAGTGATTCACTCAATCTGTTCAACATTTGTTTTTAATAACCTGGTTAAAGGATCCTGATTTGACAGCTTTCTATAAAAACAAATGCAGCGTAATCAAACAACCCTGAGAAACATGCCTATCATTATGAGAAGGTTCTCATACACCCATGTGTATGAATTAGTTGAATTATCAAGGTTTACTTATATAAACTTCTATCTCCAGTAACATTGAGAAAGAACATGCGTCACAGCTTTTGATCAACAAGCCTTAGTGGTAGGCCACAATGAAACTTCCCAGCTCACCAGGCTTGTGCTTGATGTTGTCCTTGGAGCCGCACTTTGACGTCACCTTGCTCAGATCCACCTTCTTGTTTAGAATCTGCACCTGTTAAATGTCACACAGGCCTTTTCATCAGGGGCTGTTCACACTGTACAGGATGAACAGGGCTTTTTGAAGAGACATAAAACCCAATTTACAACTGGATTTACCACCATGAAGACGAGCAGTGCTCTCCTCAAGGCTTGGAGACAACCTGAACTGTTTCATAGTTGACAGATCAAGAAATGTGGCGACCAACAAGACGGAGAATGAGATTACAACTTCAAGACCATGACTCTCCCAATGCAGTGGGATGTTCAGGAAATCTGAGACCTAAAGCATTGCCAAGCTAGGGTTGATTTCATACTTTTAGTTGTCTATATCTGTGCAGGAAGACTCTGGTGCAAAAAGAATAAAGCAACAGACACCTAAAGTATAAAGCAAGCAGCTGGCAGTATAAATACAAACATTTTACCTCTGCGATGAGACAGAAAGAGCCAATGAGAGGCCGGTGACTTGGTTATTTGATTAGTTAGTTAGTAACAGAAGAGGACGACACAGGGTTTAAGGAAGCAGGAAAGGACTGTGGAGCAGGTTCTAGGGAAGGGCTGGTATATAAGGCTTGCTAATAGGCTGTCTAAACATCCCTCAAAGAGTCCAACCGAGAGCAGCACTTAGACCTGGAGGCCAAAAGAAACTTCATTTGACTCAGGCACTACCTTTTAAGGCTGACACCTTGATATTTTGTAAATTTGACGTATGCTGGCACTGATAATGACTCTGTGTGGATAATTTTTTATCTGATCCATTTTTAGCAGCAAAGAAGAAGAGATGAAACGTAACATTTCATCTGCGCTTAGTTGTTCCTTCTTGCCATTTCTTTAATTTTCTTGACTACCCATCTGATGCGTACAAGCTCTAATTTTGGGCCAGGCAGTACTTACTTTCCCTCCACCAGGAACATGCTTCAAATTATCCTTGGAGCCCAAGCGTGAGGTGATGTGGCTGAAGTCCGGCTTTTTGGAGACTATATGAACCTATACGGACACAGCATGGCAGCAAGAGGGTAGAGTGAGGAAGGGGAAGGGGGAAGGAATGAAACAAGAGGAGAAGAGAAGAGCGTAAAAGGGAAAAGAGGAGAAGAGGATGTGAGGAAATAAGTAGAGGAGAAGTGATCGTCATAGGCAGGGTTAGAAAAGAAAGGAAAGAAGGACAGAGCGAGGTTCTCCTGGACAAATGGCTACAACATTTTCACTATTTTAGGTTTGCTTTCAGGGTAGTTGGACTATCTTAAATGCTCAACGTAGCTTATGTTTCTATTTGAATACCGACAGTGACACACGTCTTAAGGGAGTGAAAGGTTCTTAAGACTCGTCTTAAGGCTCTAAATCTGGGGTACAAAAAAGCAGGTACTAATGAATGTCCCAAAGAAAGTTTAGTACAAAGCAAACACATGCAGAACAAAATACAAACATTTGTCCTCGTTTAGAAGAAACCAGATGACACAAACATACATGTTCTAAACACAGACTGGAGACTGACACTGTGGATTTAGGAAAGGTTAGATCATTTAGTAGACACCATAAAAACAATCACAGACTATTTTTGTGAGCAGAGTTAGATATAAGAGTTAATGTAGATGGCAGAGCATGCTTCCCTTCAGACATATAACCTCACAGTCACATATCTGTATATATCATTTTAACCTTTGTACCACAGCGAGTGAGCAAACAGCAGGAGTTGCTACTGTACAGAGAGAAGCCGTGATCCCTCACAAGCATCCCACTGACAGTTGTGTTTGATGATAAAGCTCTGCACGTCTCACCATGTAGGTTTAAGTTTTTCTTTCTTTCCAGAGGACTTACAACCAACTTTGTTGTGTCTTCCTTTTGAGATTCATGAAGTAAAATGCACTGAACAAGTTGATGACTGTGTTTAGTTTTTGTCGCATAAAGTCAGTTAAAGCTCATTTGAGCTGCTTTAAGTTAGTGTTGAATTTGGTGCCCCCTGTGGACAAAGTGATACATCTTTGCAGCAACACACTTCTTCATGCTTTTGGAACAGCAAGTTCTCTCCTAACATTTTAAAAAGGAAATCTAAGAGCTACCTTTTTAATCTGGCTTTTAGTCCAGAGTATTTTTTATAGCTTTGTTCGATATTTTTTTACATTAGTTTAAGAGTAGATTTATTTCTGTCTTATTTTGACTTTTCATTTTTTTCAAGATTTGAATTCATTCAATTCCCGACATTTCATTGTTTTTACTGTAATATGTTTTTCTAATTATTCTATTTTTCAGTATAGTATATTTTTAGTCCTTTTTTTTGCCATTTTTTATGGTTGTCTGCTTTGATCCCCTGTGCAATACTTCAATATCAATTTGCAATATTGTACTTTAATCTGCAATCCTATTTATTTATGTTCATCTGCTAAAATGTGCACACTGGCTTCAGCAAATGTATTTATTTCTTTAAATACTCCTTTATACTTTTATACTTTTCTTCTTACAGATAATATTATATTTGGAATTTTAGATTTATATTTAGGTTTCTATTTCTATTGCCCTTAAATAAAATTAAGCTGAATTAAGTTATATCTTTGCTTGTCTTGTCCTGTACATTCTGTTACATAAAACCTCATCCTGTTTTCTTTTGACAGAAGAATATATCATTCATCAAGATCCTTAAAGATAAACTAATGTAAAAGCTTGTTACTGCAAAGTGCTTTTAATCACCTCCTTGAACCTCGACTCAGTGGCAGTATATGTTAATAATTGATCTTTATGGTGATGGTGTCTTTTGAGTTTGAGGGACAAGTAAAGGCCTCAGTACCAGTTTCATTCTATTTCTTAATCAGACAAAAAAGAGCTGTATCCGTTGACTAGTATCTGGACTCCAGGTGACAACACCCTCATAATTTAAAGTCATTAATTTCAATAAAGACTGTATGCGTTCTTGATGAGCTGCTGTATAGTATTGATTACAAGATAACTGGAACCAATGGCTGTCCTTGCCACAACGTAGCTCTGACAAATGGAGTGAGACCAGACTAGGTATGATGGTATATGGTGATAAGGAAACATTAGGTTGTAATACCAGCTTCCTTTGAGGTATTTACTTTAGAGCTAAGGAGTGAATCCAATCAGCATTGAAGAGAAACCACAACCTATGTCTGGTTAAATAAACATCTTGACTCTTAAACCAGGGTGCTAATTGATCATGAGAACAACCTTCAGTGTGAGGACGATCTTACTGCCAATATGAGAAAATAGAATCAATCCCTTCATGTAGTTAGAAGAGTTAAATTCTCCAGAGGTGCATCTGTACCTCCTGGCATAAGAAGTTGTATTTGTGTGAAAATGAGACAACATTCTGTTTGAGTTTTATCACTGAAAGTTGGCGGCTGGGCCCTCCAGCCAAAACGCTCTCAGTAATGCAATTCAGTAACAAAGAAACAGAACTATGAGAGATGGTGAAAGTCAAAACATAAAAATGTACATGAACAAAAAGGGAGAGGTGGAGGGTAGAGTGTGTGGGAGGGTAGGGTGGAGAGGGAACTCACTTTGCCCAGGCTTGTTTCTTTGGAGGCCACACCCCTGCTCAGAGAGGCAGATGACATCTGGGGAGACAAGCCCACCCCGGGTCAACATAAAATAACTTAAAGCAACACATAGGAAGAGGAGATGGTGCAAGACATGCAAAAGACAAGGTATGAGGGTGAAAAGATAGTTAGAAAAGGAGACTGAGAAGGGGGTGAGGAAGGACAGGTAAAAAAAGTTGGGTGCATAAACAGATAAGGGGAACTAGAGAGTCCGTTTTGTTCATTGCAACTAGGGTGTAGTTCACATGGTGGAAAAGCTGAAGAAGTCTGATCACAGGATCAAAACAGCAGGCTGCAAAACTGCAACAATGAGTGAATAAGAGAGGGATGTAAATGAACGGGTATCACTACAGGAAGATATAAACTAAGAGGAGGTATTTTACTTTGACCTAAACCTTCCGTCGTTTGGAGGTCAACTAATTCTTGTTCCTCGTGGTCAAAAAATATGAAATTACAACTCATTGAAAGAGACTTAGGATGAGGGAGGTCTTGAGGTGTTACAAGCCAAAATTAAGCAGGTGGCAGGGCCTTGGGGTAGGAAATAGAGACAGGATGTAATCGAATCCCTAGGTTGACTAGGGTTAACATGCAGGCAATACTGTTAATGATGCAACTCTTACCCAAACCATCTGTTTGAAAAATCCTGTGCAGCTGCTCATATTGCTATGATTTCTCTTAATCAAGTAAGTTGTGCTGTGACGGATAAATAGTTGGAGCAATAAAATTGACCCAAGTTCAACATAAAACCATACTACCCTTAAAGAAGTAGCCCCTCCTAAGAAAAAGAACTACTCTATGTTGCTGTTATTTCCTCAGGCATGCTCTACAAAGTGTCTGAGTTCAGATGAACATGCAGGAGAGTGAAGGAGAGATGTTTGAAAAAAGGTAAATGTGACTTTCAAAACTGAGCAAAACAACAAAAGTCAAAGAGAGAAAGAAAAGAAAAACAGAATGCATGAACTGGAGCTACTGATGTGAGTGTGTTATCAGCTTTGTGCAGTATTCCTGCAGAGCTACTGTGTATAGTTAGAAGAGGTGATATTTTTACTCAGGTTGTTATTATTTTAGAAAAACTTGAAGAATAGTTGAGAAACAGCGATAGGACTCCAGCGCCCTGAAACACATGCTCAAGAAAGAGAAACACCAATCCAAAGGTCTACACAGTCAGACCTACCTTCCCTCCTCCAGGCTGGTGCTTCATGTTGTCCGTAGATCCGATCTTGGAGCGGACGTTACGGATGTCAGGAGTTGGTGCTGTGCTTGGACGAGACGTGGTCCTCGAGGTGGAGGTCGCGGTGGTGCTCGTGGCTGAGGAGGTGACCCGGGTGGTACGGGGCACCAGAGGCTTCTTCTCTGCTGTACCAGAGGTGGAGGATGATGTGGCCGGTTTGGCTGCAGTGGGTCGAGTGCGAGAGGCAGCAGTGGCGGAAGCTGAGCTGCGGGCGGCGGCAGTGGTGGTGGTCTTCGGCTTTGTAGAGTCAGCTGGAGGGAGAGTAGGTCAGAGCTTTATAAATTTTCTTTCGTTCACTTACCTGCACTGTTTGTCTTGTTGTTGTTAATGAGATGACAGTGTTTAAAGTCACTTTTTACCATGAAACTGTGGAGCACTTAGGACAAAAACACACTGCATTTTTGCTTTCATATCAAGAGGTAGTCTAGACGACCGTTATCACTCTCATGCCTGGTAGGGTATTAATGTAGAGGCTTTGGAAAATGTCTGGTCAAAGGGCAGACAGCTCCAAGCTAACCCTACAAACCTCTCTGAAGTGAAATTTGTATGTGTAGAATCACATTTGTTTAATAAGTAATGAGTAAATAGTCATTTTGAATGCCACTGACATATTTATCTCATTCAGATTTGGGTGAATACATTTCAGTGTGCTAAGCGCTAACAAAGTGCAGCATGAGCATCTATTTAAACCTGTAAATTCACATACTTTTTGCGATGCTGTGTCAGCCTTTTCTCTGCTCAGGCATGCTAGTCCACATGTCCTGCTGTCAATCCTCGCTTACAGCCTTTGCTATATCTCCAGCTCCTGTTAAGACGTGTTTAATTGAGGAAATCCTCCCGCCTGCCTCCATGTTTCTAAAGAGTGATTTGACTTGCAGTGTGAACTCAGAGCAGATCAGACCACCAGAGGCTGTATCAGCAGGAGCAGCAAACTCCTGTCAACAGCAAGAGGTCTGTAATCCACAGAGTGCTGAAGTGAAAGGTTTTTAACTCCCTAGAGCCTTTCAGCAATAAAGCCTCACTCGCTCTACGAGCCTGCCCGCATTGTCATGGTTGGACTGTGTGTGTTGCAGTGTCACACTCCTGCTGACAGCTCTCCTGTTGCCATAATGTAAACTAATCTGTTGACAGGAGGAGTAAAGCTGAAGCTGTGTAGGAAGAGAGAGAGAGAGAGAGAGAGAGAGAGAGAGAGAGAGAGAGAGAGAGAGAGAGAGAGAGAGAGGGGGTGCAGGGAGGAAAAACTGAGGAAAGGATTATAAAGGAGGAGAGGGAAGAAGAAAGAGGAGAGAGATACATGCAAAAAGCAAAAGCACAGAGGGAGGGCGAGCACTGCTGTTCTGGTTAGCGGATCGCTGGAAATAATGGCACCAGTTGGTTGGTGCTGTCAGCTCTGGGATATTATTATTATATGCTAAACACTAGCATGTACAGAGATTATTTCCCTGACTGTAGCTGGCAACGTTAATTCTATGTTTAAAATATGGATGGTATCAACTTGAGACCAGAACCATATTTTTGGAGAAAGTTGAAATTCTAATTCAGTGAAACTCTGAATGTTTCACATTAAATGATGTAATGTATTGAGTATATTTCATGATTTGACCACTTGAATTAACATTAACAAACTAACAAACTTATTGCATAGTTCTGATGATGACAGAATTTATTAATCATCTGTATTACTTTATTCAGAGTACTTTACATAATATATCATCACTTGCTTTATTTAAAATGATGATGGAATTCAAATGTGAGAACATAGAAGTCTCATCACTATTATCTCTCTCTCATAATCTCCTCTATCCCTCTGTCCAACCCCAACTCGGTCAAGGCAGATGGCTGTCCAACGTGAGTCTGGTTCTGCTTGAGGTTTCTGCCTGTTAAAGGAAGTTTGTTCTTGCCGCTGTAACTTGCTAAATGCTGCAAAGTGCTCTGCTCATGGTGGTTTAAGATGAGATCAGACTAAGTCCTGTCTGTAAGATTGGACTGGATCTTATCCTGTCTAGATGTTGGGTCTTTGTTAATAATAGAACAGAGGGTACGGTCTAGACCTGCTGTGTTTGTAAAAGGTCTTGAGATGTTGTGATTTGGCGCTTTATACATACAGATAAATGGATTGATTGATTGAAAAGGGAGATTACATCTTTAATTCTAACAAAACAGTTGCACCTTTAATTACCGTAATGGATCTAAACTTGGGCATTAAGTTTGATTTTTCTTGTTTTTTGTTGTCATTGAGAAATTACAATAAAATCAGTAGATATAAGATCCATCAGTCTTTATCTTTCCCAATTTCTTCTACTGAATCAATGGAAGGGTTGAAGTTTTCTATGTATCTAAATATCACATTTTTCTTGCCTGTGGTTTCTCTTTGACTCTTAAAGTATGTGCTTGGGTGAAAAACTACAGGCTGAGGCTGAACTAGATTCTCTCAAGTGTCTCCTGTCACTGCATGTTCAAAAGTGTGAGAAGGTCAGTCATACCTGTAGAAGACCTCAGAGTGCTGGGCTTCTTCTCCTCTCCTGGTTTGCTGTCAGTCTTAGAGGCTGAAACAGACACAGAGTTTGAAGGAAGAGTAGCATAAATGATTGAAAGAGTACTCAATATGTTGCATGATTAAACTGAATACATTTGTTTAACAATGACAATGCTGATTATCGCAGACATATGTGCCATGAGTATACATTATGCATGCAAGAGCATGTCTGCCGTACCCAGAGGCTTCCTGGCTGCAGTGGTGGTAGTGGTGGTGCGAGTAGCAGCTGTTGTGCGCACAGATGAAGCGGTTTTACTGGCTGCTGTGGTAGCGATTCCATTTTTGGTGGCAGCAGAGGAGCTTGTTGTAGCAGTGCTGGCCTTTGGCACAAGGGGGCGCTTCTCTGCTGTGGTCTAAAGAGAGGGAGAAAAACAAAAACACAGGGGTTGTCAGGTGAGGAGAGAGAAAGGACAGCCTGATGAATGAGAGAGAACAATGTCAGCGGCAGTAAATCTGTTGGCACTAAAGTGGGTCATAATGAAAATTCTGTATGCCTTGTGCTGTCATCAGTTGAGTTTTCAGCGGCTTCACTGAAAAATTAAGGTCAATTTTTTTCTCCCCACATGTGTGTAACATCTAGTCGAAGGCGCTGCTTGATGTTTGCACATTTCATTCAGCAGCATGCTTCTCCTACATAACCCCTCAGATGATGCTACGGTCCACATATGACTGAGCCATCATGCAACAAGCTGACCTCATTGAACTGAGTCAGCCTGCACCCCTGGGCGCAAAGAGGATGAAAAAAAAAGGCTGTTAATTTATGAGTTGTGGTGTCAGGCTGGCTGCAGTTAAGGAGGTCACCGAACGAGGGTGATAGAAAGCTGAGGGGTCTTTTTCTAGAAAAAGAGAAACAGTAATATTCTTTAAAACAACAACGCCTTGATTTTAAACATTGTCCTGGTAGCCCACGATGCCTGCAGCCATAGTAGTTGCAATATTGATCCACTCGCGCTGATCCCACCAGTCAAAGCTTTGGGTTGCTCACATTTTGCATCACATTTAATTGCTATCCAGACATTTTCCCCTGTTATTGGAAAGAGAGCAGAACACATACGATGAGGGGGAGAGGTGCTTCTTGCAAAATGAAAAAAACTCCCTGTAGGATCTAAAAAACAGGTATGTTGAATTAGCATGGTGTGTGATCTAACCACATGGCAACTAGGATGTCTTTGGAGAATCTTGCAACCATGGCAGCACAATATTGAAAGGTCAAAGGCATCATAAATTTGGAATTTTAACCTATATTAAGCCACACATCATCAAATCTGCTGACATGTTGACTTTATCCAGGTGAGCTGCATGAGTGAACACAATCAGACACATTTTCTCTTAGATTTTTTCGACCAAAATAATTTGCAAGAAGTCAAGGTGAGCCGATGTGTGAATGCAGCAGGTAGAATTTACAAAAATCCACCAGAAGGACGGGAGGAGGGATGGAATCGTTTAAGTTGAGCGGAGCTTCTCTGCTTTGTACTCCTTACAGCTCCCTTCGGTGGTCAGTGTTTTCTACTGTGTTTGTAATGTGGAAAATGTCTATACATATTGCAGTCATATAAACACAGACACAGTCACAATAATGGCAGACTCTGCCACCGCCTTTATGCGCTACCCAGCCTACCGGAAACATTTACTCCAGAGAGTCCTGAAATTGTCTCCAAAGCGTCAGGTCTGTAAGTGTCGAAGAGGCTAATGTGTCTCATTCTAAAAAATTTTTTTTACTAAGGCTGAACACACCATCCAAAGTATTAAGCTGTTCTGAAGCTTAAAGTCATATTTTTGATTGTTGAGATGAGATTAGGGTTATCTTATGGCATAGTAACGTCCATGAAGTTGGTGCTACTTTGCTTTCTTTTCCCATTCTGCTTATCAGCATTTAAGCTAATAGGGACGCAAAGTCCCTTAAAGTCACATGACATGATTGGTTGATAGCTGCTGATGTTTTGTTGATTACTGTTTCCAAAGTCAAGCATATTTTACAAAATACATTAAAAAAAATCAGTATTAAGGCATTAATACGAACACAGGAGTTAGCATAAACACACACAAGCTTTAGCTATTCATTGAAGGGAAATGCTATCAATCATCTTACTCTGCTGTTGTAGTTTCCTGAAAGTAATGGATTCTTTTTATCTATTTTTGTTTAATTATTTTATGAACTCTTCTTCACACCATGATACTTATGTTCTCAGTCTTTTAGAAGTATTTTCCATATCAGGTGTTTTTTAAAAAGAGAATGTTTCAGAGATTGGATGAAATGTGCATCTGTTGTCTTTTGACCTGGATTTATTAAACTGCTAATGTCCACAACTACAAGTCATTGCATGTTGAAAGGGTGATGGAACAAAGCTGAAAAATTCCTGGTTAGACGAGGGAAACAGATTTTGTAAACCCCAGATTAGTACTGATTGATAAATCTGCTGTATTTTCTTAAACGTTCATGTGATATTGTGTACATATCTTCTCTGCTTGGAGCAGGGAGGGGTTAAGTATCAACAGCACTCCAGAGACCTGATTTAATGATGCTGCTGTTTTAATGATGCTGCTGCTGAGCATCCAGCATCACAAACTGCTGATGAAAGCCCTCGTGGATCCACTTGTGTTCATTGTTCTGACAGCTGAAACTTACCTTGGGTTTCACATCACGTGTAGTGGACGTGGTTGAGGATGCAGGGCGGCTGGCAGAGCTGGCAGAGGTGGTGGAGAGCCGCTTTGGACCAGCAGCAGCTGATGTAGATAGTGGCCTGGCTGTGGTTGTTTTTTTGTCTGAGATGGAGGAGGTGGTGGAGAGTGTGGGGCGTTTAGCGGGGCCTGTAGCGGAACCACCAGCAGCCGTGCTAGTTGGCCGCGTTTTGGCTGCAGCGCTGGGTTTGGTAAGCCCGGTGGCCGGCTGTGATGCAGGACCGAAATCATAAAGGAGCGATGGAGGGAAACATAAGGAGGGAAGGCAAAGGAAAAAACAATAGAAAAATGAGGTATATCAGCAGGGGATGATAAGCAGCACAAGCAGCGTTTTACCAAAAATGATAAAACAAAAAAGCAGTCAAATAATATTTTTCATTAAATATCTTTTAACTGATGTTACAAGTTCATGACTATAAATCACTTGTTTCTGTTTGCACAGTCACAATCAAGAAAGCAGCAGCAGAAGCTTTAGCAGCAAGCATGATCAACAGCTTTCTGTCATGTTGTCATTCTGTCATCTCTTCTTCAACACCTCGTGCTTTCAACCACAATTACTTTTTGCTTTAATCTCTCCATGAGTCTGATGTTGTTCCTCCATTTTCCAACCTAGGCCATCAATTAGTCATGTGTCTGTTCGATATAGACACAGTACATAACGGCCTTTATAGCCACACGCCCATCTTACTAAATACAGTTAATGGGAAAAACAGGAAAAAAACCTTTAGGTCTACTGTCAGGAAACTGACACAACGTTAATCATCTTTAAGAGATCGCAAAGAAGCAGTTTTAAAGACCTCAGTTTTTTTGCTCACCTTGGAGGAGCGTGTTTCTGGACCTGATAATAACAGAGAGTTTCTTTCTGACTGGTTGTCTTCACATGAACATCAGCTTTAATTCTTGTATTTATGTGTTTTCTCTTGATTTTATAATCTATAGTAGTCTATATATTCTTTCTTTGTTCAGATTTAGTAACATAAAGGCTCAAATGTGCATTCAGATACATGTTTGCATAAGAAAATAACTAAACTACACACAAGTGTAGCTATAGGAAAATGTACGATTTTTAAGTATTTCAGTGCCTTTGTGTGTCATAACTCTTAAGCATTAACTAGTGTTTTGAAAGTCTATACGTTTTTGATAAATCTTGAGCTGTGTTACTGAGATTTCTTAACTTGATGTGCAGGTGAATAAACAGTTAATAACTTATTTAAAAAGCCAATAAGGACAAACCTGCAATGACATTGCATGTCTTGCCCAAAGCTACAATTCCTCTTCATATTTCAAGGGTACAAGGGGAATTTTTCCCTTGTTTTGTAACACCAAATGGGTAATTGATGGATCTTACTGTTCATAAAGAAACAAAACACAACCTCTGACAGAGAGGAAAAGTAAAGCATGATGTGCTGGAGCTACCTTGCAGTCTTGTAAAAATTAAAGACTAAATCATAATGCACGTCATTTCTGAACCTTTCATAACCTTGATTTCATCTTTGGAACTCAGCGAGAGGTGTTCACATAATGTTACAAGTTATAACACAGTAATAAAGGTTGTGTTTGATTGAGATTGCTAACATGTTGTCCCGTGTTTTGTCTCAGTATAGATTCTTTAAGGATACTTTTAAGGGTAAGCACTACATCCTTACAGCTCAGAATAAATCCTACCTTAGTCTTCTTGTCTGCCAGGTCTTTGCTCGCCGTGGCGCTGCTTCCATTAGCTGCAGGTTTTGCTTTTTTGGTCTTGTCTCCTGCGTCTACTTTAGCGCCTTTTTCCTTCTTCTCCATCGCTTTTTTGTCCACTTGCTTCTCATCCTTTTCACTCTTCTGTTTCTCCTCAGACTTCTCTGTTGGTTTGTCTTCCTTCTCAACTTTCTTGTTTTTGTCTGCAGCCTCTTCATCTTTTTTAACTTCCTTCACCTCTGCTGTTGTCTTCGTCTCGGTGTCAGCCTTCTTCTCCACCTTGTCAGAACTGATATCGAGCTTGGCGAGTGTTGGCTGCTGCTCTTGGCTCTTTTCCATTTTGTCCATGTGCTGCTCTTTGACATCCTTCACTTCTGTTTTCTCAACCTTCTCCGTGTTTTTGATCTCTTCCACATTCTCTGTCACCTTTACTTTTTCTACTTTTTCTTTCAGGTCAAATTTATCAGGTGATTCTTCTTTGTCCTTTTCTGCCTCTTTTGCTTTTTCCATCTCTTTCTCTTTCAATTTCTCTGCCTCCTTTTCTTTCTCTCTCAATTTTTCTGCCTCCTTTTCTTTCTCTTTCAATTTTTCTTCCTCCTTTTCTTTCTCTTTCAATTTCTCTGCCTCCTTTTCTTTCTCTCTCAATTTTTCTGCCTCCTTTTCTTTCTCTTTCAATTTTTCTGCCTCCTTTTCTTTCTCTTTCAATTTTTCTGCCTCCTTTTCTTTCTCTCTCAATTTTTCTGCCTCCCTTTCCTTCTCTTTCAATTTTTCTGCCTCCCTTTCCTTCTCTCTCAATTTTTCTGCCTCCCTTTCCTTCTCTTTCAATTTTTCTGCCTCCCTTTCCTTCTCTTTCAATTTTTCTGCCTCCCTTTCTTTCTCTTTCAAATTTTCTGCCTCCCTTTCTTTCTCTTTCAATTTTTCTGTCTCCCTTTCCTTCTCTTTCAATTTTTCTGCCTCTTTTTCTTTCTCTTTCATCTTTTCTGCCTCCTTCTCCTTCTCCTTCTCCTTCTCATTTTGTGTCTCATTCTGTTTATCCTTCTCAGTCTCCTTCTCCATCTTGTCCAGAGTCTCGCTGCCCACAAATTCAACCTTCACTCCCTTCTGGTCAGCTTTCTCCATGGGTTCAAAGCGCTCCATCTTCTGGAAGTTGTCTTCCTGCTTCTCTTCCTTCTTGTCTGCCTTCTCCATCGTGCTGGATTTCACTGCAAAGAGAGACGATTGCGATTAGGAATACGGCCAATAAATGAATAATGATCCAGATCCAGCAGCACAAAAAGTCACAAGCAACAGGAAGGCCAACTATTTACCCTGTGACACAACATCCATCACAATACGTCAAATACTTATCCTTGTCCAGTCTTTATCCTCCATAACTATCATAGTTCCTCACTTGAAATATAATCACCATCATTGAATGGAACATGAACTCCAACCACATCAACATACATTTCTGAGGCCTTTCCTTTCCACGCAACAAACGAAAATCAAAGAAAATGCTTCTGCCACTCAAACTAGTCTGCTACTCGATGCTGTGAGTGAATCTGCAGACTTTTCAACAGCAACATTTTATAGACCCAACACAAAATGATGCTGCACACCTGAGCTGCAAAAATAATGTTCATGCTAGAAGGAAAGAGAGGCACATGGACATTTATCTGCCTAGAAATGACAAAAAAAAGAACAATATGTTGAGCCAAAAAAATGTAGTGAATCATTCAAAAATGCAAGTTATATAATTAACATTTAAATTGTAGTACTGCTTCATGTTTGCCCAAGTTTGCACTGTGTGAATGTGTTATGTGTGGTAAAAACAGGGAAATATGACAAAAGTAAGCTCTCTGATTCAACAAGAATGTACGACAACATCCGATAACAACCTTCCAACAGGAAGTGGGCCCATAGGACAGTAAACTGGGATGAGTGGGCTTACATGCTGTCCCACACCTGGGTTGCTGCCAGAAGACTGTCAGACAACAGTGGGCGTGGTCGTCCTGCTGTTTCAGGTGGGACGACCAAACCTCTATAAATCAGCTGACAGATATTGTCACAACAACAGCACGTGACTCTTCTGAAGAAGACTGCAGGAAGTGTGTAGTCAAAACATGTCAAGGTAAAAAAGAAAAACACACCAGTCTAGGATATAGAACTGTCTTGTTATAGCTTTTGTTTCTCCTCTTGAACTCTCCTCTAACTCTGAAAGTCTTTGATCATCATCTGCAGCCACTTGATGATGAGTATGCTTGAACTTCTTCGTTCATTGTGGGTCTTTAGGTGGATTCAAAGGCCAAATCTGGACCCACTTACTTTGGTGCAGTGGTGGTGTTATGTTTCATTTCTGTTTTTTTGATGGAGGATCTCTACTTTCTCAGTCTGTTAGTCTTATGCAGAGCAGTGAAGGTCCTTGTTGCACAGTAAGCACCTTCACAGGCAAGAGGCCCAATGAGTTGCTTTGATCTTCCATGTGTCAAGGAGTGTGTTAGGGTTATTGATGTCCATTATGATGTTGTATGCATACTTTTTCTATTGGCCACCATGGAAACACTGTCATGTGAGAAGCTGGGGTTATATGACTTATTTAGGGAGGCATTTAAGTATGACATGACAGGTCCATCTCAGCTTGTGTTGGGGGATGGGGATCATTGATTCGAGCAGGCCGGTTTTGGTGTGTCCATGTTAAGGATTTCTCTGAGGAATCTTTGATGTAGTGCTTCAAGTGCCTCAAGGTGCCTGCTGTCTGTGGTCCAGGTTTGTGATCTGTGCTGAAGGATGGGCATGATTACTGCTTCAAAGACTCGGATTTTGATCCTTGCTCGGAGGTCCTGGTTCTCACAGACCCTTTTTTCTTGGTCTCGAAAAAGCCCCACTGGCACAGCTGAGACGGCGATGTATCTCATCATCAATGCTAGCTTTTGAGGAACATATCATGCAGAGATATGCAGAGTGGTGCATGTTTTCTAGTCTAGTGCTGTCAACTATAATAGTCGAGGGTGGCACTGGGATATATGGGTTTCTGTTGGATGGTGGATGATGGGGAATGTGAGTCTTTTTTATGTTAAGAACCAGATCAAGCTGCTTTTTGCTTTGGTAAAGGCATCTTAATACCATGCTCTTCTGCTTTACTTGAAATACTGTGATGTTTTTCTCTTGCAAGTGTATGTGGTGCTGCTGACTTCCCTAAAACATATGCATCCATTTGTTCCAAAGCCCTGCGATGAAAATGTCCTTGTTTAGATTCACCGGGGAAGGGAGGTTTCATTTTCACAGATGCTTTTTAAGTCTGTGCTGCTACATGGTTCAGTGAAGCAATACGTGTCCTCTGTGCAAATTGATATCTGTGCTGGAAGGCTGGTCTGACTATTTTCCTTGTTTGAAGGCCGAAAAGAAACAAAAGATTTGTCATGTCACCGTGAAAACAGGCAATCGCCAGAAGAGATAAGAAGGAGACAGACAGAAAAGATCATTCCCTTGCTAGACATGATCTAAGTCATCCAAACACACAAACTTTAAATGACAAAGGCAGAAGAAAATAGCGTGAGAAAGAGAAGATATTACAGTCACATCTTCCCTAATATAAAGTCTCATTGCTTGTATTCCCACGATAGATCATCCCTCTCCTGTACATCTTGTTGTGCTCCACATCTTCCTCTCCCCTCCCCCCATTCTTCCCACTCCCTCTCCATCGTCTTCTACTATTAATGTTGTTTCTATTTTCAGCATCTATCTTCTTACAGTACGACATATTGTCTAGGAAGTAACACATATAATGATTCTCACAGGCTTATATGACTGAGATCCAAGATACGCCATCCTACCCCCTTCTTCATCTCCCCTGTTTTCCCCTGCTGTTTGATGCCATCTGACAAGGCACAAATTGCTTATAATAAACCATGTGTGTCCCTCCTGGCTGCCCAGGCTAGCATATCATCCGGAGAGGAAGGAGTGAGAATAGAAAAGTGGAAATGTGAGAATGGAATACACACAATTAACCATTCAGAAATGTCTGCTGGAGTAAACGTTACCTTGATATGAAATCAATGCAAAGAACATTTTATCTCTTTGGCATCAACAGGACTGCAGCTGAAAGCTTCCTGGATGTGAGCCTACAACTGATTTCACTCTTGTAGTTCTTTGGATCAATACTGGTGTAAATGTAGCATCAAATAAAACTAAGTAGTTTGATTTGATATCATGTAAAAGTGTTTCTTCTTCAAATATTTTGCAGCATTCAATGTAAAAATAAAGACATGAAATCTAACTATATTCTTATTTTCACGCTTGCTGCTGATATATAGGCTTCCAAATATTCATTATTATGAGTACTTGATTCTCATTGGTCGTTACATAGCTGCATTTCAAAGCAACAGTCTGACTATCACCATGGAAACGACTCCAATCACAGACTCTGGGGGACTACCTCTAATCATATCAATGTGCAGACAGATGTCTGGTCGGTTTGACGTTATTTTGTTTGTGGCGGGACAACTAAGAAGGTGAAGATTAAAGACAAAAACACTGTCTGTTCTCAAAACTTAAGATGGTGATGGACGATGGTGAACTCGTATTGATAGATAGGACAGTGGGTAGAGTTGGACATTTGGGAGAGAGAGTGGTGAATAACCAAGCAGCACAGGACCACATGTTCGAATCAAACCTAGGCCACCTGCTTGAGGGCCTTTAGGCTCTGCATGTAGGGTACGCAGTTTAACCGCTATGTCGAACCAGTGCCTCTAAGTTTGCTGATTTTAAGAGATGTGAAGTTTCATGTGAGTCAACTCATAAAAAGTATCCCACAGTTAACTGTAATGGACACAGCTCAATCTGTGAGTGTAAAGAGGATTTCTACCAGAATACATTTAATCATTTTTAAACCAATAAAATCATTGTCTGATCAATATTTGGTGAATAATTGTTGTATTTTTAAAATTCCTGTGAAGAGTGTTAAGCTGGTTATGAAAATGGCAGAAATGAATACTAACGCCTCTCTAGGACCTACAAAATCCAGCTAGGCCATCAGCAACAAACTAGATTAATTCTGAAGTGTAACCTCTGCCCGATGAGATTTCAGACTAAATGAACTACAGCACACTGCGGAAACAGCTTCTATTTTTATATTCTATCACAGATATTCACAGTGAGTGATGGGTTTCTTTGTCAAAAGAAAGCAGGGTGATATTTTAGAATCAGAAAACACTACTTTAAAAAATCTGTGAAGAAGTATAAGGTTCAGCTTTAAGCAAAAAAAAGCTTTGCGGTAAAAACAGATTCAAACAAAAGTTCTTCAAGGGAGTTTTTAGCAGGCAGTCGTGACGTGCAGGTTAATGTGAGGTGGTTGTGCTCCCACTTATTCACCACTTATCAGTAACTTATTCTACAACCTCTTGGCCACCAATTAAAGGGGACATATCACGCTTTTTTCATCAATATATATTGGTCTAAGAGGTCCCCAAAACATGTCTTTAAAGTTTATGCTCAAAAAAACACTTTGAAATCAGATTTTGGTCTGCCTGAAAAGTCCTCTTCTTCATTCCTCCTCAGAACACTCTGTTTTCCCTCTGACCACGCCCCCTCCGGAAGTGGATGTGCCTCGGCTCTCCAGCACGTTGATCTAATGTTTACATGTTGGCTGAATATACACGGCTGCTCACAGATCGCGTTACTTCAACCCTCTGAATCTGATCCTGACGGAGAGGCGCCTGTAGCAGGACCTTTCTGAACGATTGGTCACAGATTTAGTGTTTCTTGTTGTTTTATTTATCAGTATGTAGACGTGTGTCTTGGTACACAGCTACAGCTACGACATGTAGCTATGTAGCTATGCTAGCTAGCGCTAGCACTTATCCATGATAAATAAAAATCATCCACTAGATCTTCAAATCTGCAGACGTGGGGAGAAAAAAACCGACCTTTGTGTTTATTAAGACAGCCTACAACTAGCATGCCTCCCTCCTAAGCTCCTTGTTAGCACACATTTGTGCAGGTAATGAAAAACGGGGGAGGGATTCAGTATTATTTTATACAGTCTATGGGCTGAACAAGCTCCGAGCTCTGACTCCGTGACAGACCGGATATTGTTGTTACATAACAAAAACACGGAAGTCTGAAACGGCTCGTTTCACACACATTTACAGAAAGGTGTAGAAATCAAAACAGGGGCAGAATGGATTTTTTTCATTCTCGGGGGTTTGTAGACATGCCAGGGAAACATATTTCAGGTAAAGAACCATTAAAAAGTCAATTTTGCATGATATGTCACCTTTAAGAGTTTCTCATTAATGACCAACTAATGATTGTAAGTATATGAAATACCTTCTCTATATGCTTTGCACAGTATGAGCTTTATGTGGAGCAGCACTGAGCAAATCATACTAAGATTGTAATTTATGCACATAAGCTTGATTTTGTGATAAATTATTATTGGGTAACTTTAAACTTGTGTTTATTAACATAGTATTTGATGTCTTTATAATAAGGAATTGAGATTTGTTTTATGAATAGAGAAAGAGAGCTAATGTGCAACCAATATGCAAGCCTATAGGTAACCATACATACTCAATGATGAATGTCTGTCTCTATAAACACAATATTTATATATAAGTATAATATGATACTGTAGTTGTATTCAAAAGGGGAAAACAAAATAATAACACCGCTCAGCCCAGAGAATAACAGAGGAGCGTTCTGTGAGCATTTCAACACTGGAGTATTTTTAGAGCAGGGTCGCTGATGTGAATAAAACCAAATACTACGAGTCTGGATGAAGCCGCTGCCCTGCTAAACCCAAATATCACGCAATGTAAACAAGCTAAAAGAAGGTCTGTCTCATCTGTTGACTCACTGAATGAAACACGGGCATCATCTGACCTCAGGTGATGCTGACCTAACAACGAGGTCAGCTGAGCACCAGAGCCACTGACCCTGCTGTGTCCCAGTTATCAAGCAGGATTCTCTGATGTCGGCATTTTAAGAAAGAAGAAGAAAAGCAAAAAACAGAGCAGGAGGCAGACAGGACTCAAGTCCCATGTTTGTGTTTAAAACCTAGAAGACATTAAACCAGCAAACCTGACCAGCAGCCTCTGATGTAGTTACTCAGAAAATGCAGGACATTCAGAGCTTTGGTAAAATCGATGTTGAGGTTTAATCATTATTCGTTGACTGTTTGTTTTCTTTGCACAAGAAATCAAACTGATCACAAAGTTTATCTACAGACAGTGTGATCATCAAACTGATGTTTTTTTTTAATGCTTTCGTGCTTTTGGGGGTTTTTTTTGTTAACAATTTCTCTCTCAACTGTTATTAATGTGGCAGTGATCTTCGCAATCAGTGCCTGTTCATAACCCTCAGGCAGATCATTTTAATAATGACAGTCATTTTTCCTATTCTTCTTGAAGCCCACACAAGAATCACAGAGGACAACACTGTGCAATCAGCTAACACAGGCTTGAGGTAGTTATTCAGAAGCGTCAGTAAAAAACTGACATTATGTTGTAACTAAAGGCTGGTTTGTACTTCTGTATTGATCCCACGCAGCAGTGGTCGACGCGAATGTGAGCAATACAAACTTGTGCGTCGATGTGTCCGTGTCATGCAGCAATACTCAGCCAAAACGCTTGTAGGCAGTTTGGTCTCTATTGTACTCAGGTCGCTTGTTCCTGGCCCTGCTACGATTTTTGTTTACTTTTTCACAGCGATACTGAACGTATTATGTTAACTTACAAGCTGATACCCGTTGTTGTTTGTCATACAGCAATGTTTACTGGGAAGAATAGAGGGCAGGCGTTGGAGGAGATTAAATACATGGCCGATGTGCAGCGATTACGGAAGTGCTGTAAATGCATAGACTATATAAATAATGAACGTAGTATCCGTGACGTCACACATTTGTTCCTGAGCGCTGTTTTGAAGTCAATCGACAGCAACAGCCATATTGGAAATGCAGAACTCAACCAGGCTGAGTGTGACGTAAAGAGGTGGAGATGAGCCTCCTAGCCAAGAGCTATGTGTTCCCGTCCGGGAGTCAGTCATGTTGTTATTTGGGTAAAAACTTGTAATCTTAATATCTTCTGAACTGTCCCCTGAGAAAAAATTCACCCCCCGTACAATGTGTGCCGATAGAGAAATCAGCAACGTAGAGCCAAGCGTTTTTTAAACCAGGCTGTAAACATGTTTATTAATGCTGCGAAGATCGTCTTTTTTGAATTGGTGTGTATGTGGTCTCCGGTGTTTCTGCAGCCAGCCTCAAGCAGATTCTCGATGAATTGCAGTTTATAACACTTCCGCATGGGCTTCATAGTTTGAGACGGGAGGTTGCCGCTTGTGTAAATGAAGGAAACACAATGCCACTGAGCGCACCAATCGCAGGGCTTGCGGTCCGCGCTGATTCGACATGTTGGTACATTTTTGAGGAGGTTCGCATCTGCTTCGTGTGTAGGCCTCTGTGTAGGTACATGGGCTACACAGAAATATGTGCATAGGCTACGACATGGATTCGACGCAGAGGTATAAACCAGGCTTAAGGAAGCTAAATTTGGCTAGCCAAGAGCAGCTTTTCAAAAGAGACAACTTACAAAAAATGAACTGCTGGCATATGGAGTGACAACTTTGTTGTATGCTGCTGGCCACCCTTCGATCCTGCTGCCACTCAAATATCAGACTAAGTTAATCAATCTTGTTGCTGAAGGTCTTGTTTGCTTTTAATCTTATTTGCTCATACAGAGGGACCAGTATTCATGTTTGACTGTTTCATTACTGGCTAAAAACTCCTCACAGTGGCTTCAATAAATCACGGGAGTCACCCTACTCCACAAGAAGAATAAATATTTAAGCCACCTCCTCATAAACGTCACTTTTCCAACCCTGAGGCTACATCTTCTCTTTACAATTCTATCCCAATAGGACAAAAGGAAAGAAAGTGATCGAAGTTCTAACTCACTTCTGTGGTCTTAAACTGTACTGTTTGTTACCTAGTGTGTTTGACCGACTGATTCAGGCCAGGAAAATCATGTCAGAGGACAAAGAACCTGGTTAATGATTGTGGAGAAAGAGCAAAGATAGAGAGAGGGTTGGCTTTTGATCTTCATGCTTCAGTGTTGGTGTGGGAAACATTGATTAGCGGATTAAGAGCTGAGTGGGCAGACAAAGGAGAGGAAGAAGAAAATCCAATATAACGGAGACACAAAGGTGAAACATCATCAGGGATGATTACACTTTACTTCACACAGTTTGTAGTGTTTTGTAATGTTTCATATCAGCTTTAGCTCTACGTGTTTTGTAGACAATAAGGACGTTATGATGAGTAGTTGAAGATCAGAGCGCAAAAACAAAAGAGACTGAAAAAGATAGTAGGAGGAAAACAAAGGAGGGAACAAAACAAGGGAATTGGAGTGTGAGAGTTTGAGTGGAATGAAATGACAGTGTTAGCCTACATAACATACAGCAACCCCAGACCTGGGACAGTGACAGACGTCAGAGCGAGCAGACTGAACACAAATAGGTGACTACATACAGGAAAATAAACAAAGGTGACCTAAATACAGTGAGACATCAGTGTGACAAGACAAAGGATAGAGAACAAGATAGAGGGAATAGTAGAAAAAAATGAACAGATCAGGCTTTCATTCTCTACACTGTAAACAAAGAGAGACTCAGGAGATCAACTTGATCCTTCAATTAGGACGGAAACCTGATATGTACCACAGCTGTGGGAAGCAGAGGAGTGAAAATGGCTTATTTCAGCAAAGAAGAGATGACACCTAACCTGCCTGCTCTCTCCTGTGTGACCCTTTGTTCACATCGCCTTTCTTTCATCACTTTTAAAACATCTTGTTGATCTTGCTGCTGCTGTTTTCAGACAGAACCACCATCAGGTAAAACTGACCCTTTGACTCACAAATCCCAGCAACAAACATGAAGCAGAAAGCACTTAAACCCCTAAGAAATAGGACCAAAGGAAACATAGATGAGCTCAAGACATGACTCGCCTGAGGTTGAAGAAAAAAAGCAATAATTCACCTCCCAACAGAGGGGCATCAATTATTGATGGGGCTTGTGATTGGAATCATCAATCACGGGCTCCCTTGAGGTTAAAAGCTGGTGATTGAGGGCATTACTGAACACGAGGGTATGGTGGAAGTCAGACATGATGTCAGCCATAACCCTTAAAGTGCAGCAATGACAAAATGAAAGCAACACTGCCATCATATACTGTATGTCAAAGCTTTTCAGCTGTTTCTGTTTCAGACTAAATGTAGTTCACTCTGCAAAAAAAGGTTATTGACATTTTACTGAGTCTTCTGTCTTTCTTTGTTTCATTTTAGTTAAAATGCATTTAATTGTTAGACCTCTTATTCTTATAACTACATTTAGCACACTTTTCGCTTAACTTTTTTGTTATTTGGACCATAGGCTGTATAAAAAAATGGACACCACAGCTCCCCAAAAGTGAAGACAGAACTTCGGAGCTCCTCTACTGACAGGCTGCAGCATAGGTCATAGGTTAGCAGGTGGTTATGCGATCCAGAATCCCGACACGGTGAGACAAGACCCTGATGCGAAGCGTGCTAACCATACATTATCCCGCTTATTACCTGGCTACTAACTTGAGATAGAAATATGTTGGCAAATAAATTGATTCAAAGATGATTTCATTGATTTATGTACAGTTTTTAAAAATAGTCCCAGTGATTCTGCGCCAGTTAACGTTCCATGGTAATGGATTCTTATCTGTCTGTTGCGGTCGTCGATTTATCATGAAACTGTCCTCATTCAGCTCTCCTTCTTCTCTGAGCTCTGCTGTTCACACATCTTTAAAATAAATGATGCAGATGTCACAACTTTGAACCCTGCTGCTATCATCAGCACGTCATGGTTTAAGTTTCTTTGTAGCAACCACTAACCTATAGTTGTACTCACCGGCTCTGCTGCCGTCGCTAATATTGCTGGATAGGATCCAATATTGAAATGTCTATAGCCTGCCAATTTATTTTAACCGTCATCAAGGGGTTTTGACCAATCAGAATCAAGCATCTTACACAACCGGAAGATCAGTAAGAAAGTTGGGACATTCGTTAATTAAGACATTAATTCAAACTGCACTTATGTTATTCAAGCATATTTCAATACGATTTCACTGTTTCTTCCAGTACTTGATTATTGTGATGTATGTGGAAGAAAGCTATGGTTATAAAATGTCTTAAAGACTAGTAAATAAACTTTTTTTACTTTCTCAAAAGCATTGTGAAAAAGACAGCAAGTCATCCGGAATAATGAGAGATTCATTTTTTAGGTGGAATTGTATGCTTTCCAATTCAGATTTCCATCTGCAACAACTCTGGATTCAGAATCTGTAACGTAAGTCTTTAGTTGAATTGATGCGACTATCAAACATTGAAGCTTATAAACTGAAACCCTTCTTGGGTTTGACAAAAGCAGGGACTTCTGATTTTATCATCAATGTTTTTGGTTTGCAATGCTGAAGATCTCAAGGCTAAGTCTTGAATCAGTCTTTCTGTGGGTTAATGCTGTACGGCCAATTTGCTTTATTGACAAAATTAACGAAGCAACACAGCTGAAACGTCAGATAGGTCTGACACTACTGATCTGCATTTACTTAGAGGTAAACACATCGGTCGATTTTATAAGGTGGTATCTCCACAGACTGTATGGTTTTGTCTACAAGTTTCCAACCTGTGATAATTACTGAAAACTAACCAGGAACTCCAATATTTTCTCTACCATCCTACCATCCAAAACCAAAAAAAGATCTAATATTTATCCTTACATTTAAACCTTACACCTGACTTTGGTCCTCACAAAAGCAACACAGCCTGTGATGAGAGTTTAAGCAGGATCCCAACCTGCTGCATAGCGGAGCTGCTGAGTCGTCAGAGTGCCCTGGGGTCTCTAACTCTTGTATAATAAATGGCTCAGGACAGCAGCGAACAATGAGCATCTGGGTGCAGTGAGCCAATTCATCTGGAGGTTTCATTAGCATAATGATAACGCTAACAGCTCATTTAGGGCTGTTAAGCCTGGAACCTCCTGAAGAGCACCGCCTCGACCCAGAGTTTGATTCCTTCTCCTTGTCTGATTAATATGGTAAAATATGCTGACTACACTTTAACATAGAGAAAGCTCTTTAAGCCATCTCATATTATTGTATGTATGTAGGTTGAAATGCATGTGTGACATTTGTACAGCATTAATTTGGATGAATATTTTCACACAAGAATGCATTGACTTAAAAAATGTTTTCACACACAGTAAAATGAACATTGCATTATTTAGATCTTTTACTGATGATGACTTAAAGAAGGCATTCATCTTAATGAAGCTGCAAGTTAAAAAAAAAGTTCCTTATCTTCCAAATGGAATCTCAAGCGTATTATAAGCAGATGTTTAAATAAACTCTCTATCATCACCAAAATTATTCTGGACTAATTTCTGAGGCCTTCGTTTCAATCCTCAAGTGGATTATGTAAATCAGCTCATACAAACTGTCTCATTAAAACCCTGTCACTCTTCGCTCCACAACACTCGAAGCTTGTCAGCATTGACAACAGCGTTCTGAGTGAAGTGAAAGATACACTTCATGGCCGTCCTTTAGTAGCACATCAAACACGCTGGACACTCTTAAGTGGTTGTGAAGTGGTAACAGAGAGGAGTGGAGATTGGACTTTGTGTTATCTGAAGTGTGAGCGTCTCTGTTTGGCTTTCTTCGTATACGAGTTAGAGACTCACAGAAAGCAAAGTTATGATACTGTTACTGTCTGCAGTTAAGATGCTGATCCCTTGTTTACTGTGGAATGTATGGGTTTGCTTCTCTCTGTATTTCTGTAAACATGTATGACAACTAGCAATATCCGATAGCAGTGTGACCAAGATAATATTACAAAGACTATAAGTAATGTTTTCTTTGGAAACATAGATCGAAAAACTGAACATGCTTCATGTTTTCTAACATTGTCCCTCCCTAGTAAAAATGTAATAACCTGCCTGTTTTATTGTGTTGCCTGGTAAAAGTTTGTAACTTGTAACTATAAAGGTTATACATCTTTACTGTTATCTGGCATACAGCTTTGGGTTCAGTGTCCATCTTCTAAATTTCAGCTTTGACTCCTCTGGCTCCTTCTGACTGATTTCGAAGGATCTAGTCTGGCCTGTAGTTGGTGACCAGCCATCTAACCACAAAAATGAACATTAAATATGTGCTTTATTCACTCAGTGCAGCCAAGTAAGCACATTGATGCTGTGCTTGAATATGATACCTTTGGAGGACTACTGTGACTTTAAAGGGGACATATCACGCTTTTTTCATCAATATATATTGGTCTAAGAGGTCCCCAAAACATGTCTTTAAAGTTTATGCTCAAAAAAACACTTTGAAATCAGATTTTGGCATGCCTGGAAAGTCCTTTTCTTCATTCCTCCTCAGAACACTCTGTTTTCCCTCTGACCACGCCCCCTCCGGAAGTGGATGTGCCTCGGCTCTCCAGCACGTTGATCTAATGTTTACATGTTGGCTGAATATACACGGCTGCTCACAGATCGCGTTACTTCAACCCTCTGAATCTGATCCTGACGGAGAGGTGCCTGTAGCAGGACCTTTCTGAACGATTGGTGATAGATTTAGTGTTTCTTGTTGTTTTATTTATCAGTATGTAGACGTGTGTCTTGGTACACAGCTACGAACATGTAGCTATGTGGCTATGCTAACTAGCGCTAGCACTTATCCATGATAAATAAAAATCATCCACTAGATCTTCAAATCTGCAGACGTGGGGAGTAAAACCGACCTCTGCCAGAAAGGCAGCAGGACCTTTTATGAAGGATTGGTCACAGATTTAGTGTTTCTTGTTGTTTTATTTGTCAGTATGTCGACGTGTGTCTTGGTACACAGCTACAGCTACAGCTACAGCTACAGCTATGAACATATAGCAATGTGGCTATGCTAACTAGCGCTAGCACTTATCCATGACAAATAAAAATCATCCACTATATCTTCAAATCTGCAGACGTGGGGAGTAAAACCGACCTCTGTGTTTATTAAGACAGCCTACAACTAGCATGCCTCCCTCCTAAGCTCCTTGTTAGCACACATTTGTGCAGGTAATGAAAAATGGGGGAGGGATTCAGTATTATTTTATACAGTCTATGGGCTGAACAAGCTCTGAGCTCTGACTCCGTGACAGACCGGATATTGTTGTTACGTAACAAAAACACGGAAGTCTGAAACGGCTCGTTTCACACACATTTACAGAAAGGTGTAGAAATCAAAACAGGGGCAGAATGGATTTTTTTCATTCTCGGGGGGTTTGTAGACATGCCAGGGACACATATTTCAGGTAAAGAACCATTAAAAAGTCCATTTTGCATGATATGTCACCTTTAAAACAAATAGAAACAAGAGCTGGACTGTTTCAACAGTGCATCCCTCATAGAGGACACTCACTTTGCATGTACAGTATATCTCATCATACCAATGTGCAATGGAAAGGTCACCTGAAATGGAAAGATAGGTCTAACGCACAATTGATTTTAAGTTTATTTGGTATTATTATTGAGTCTCTTTAACAATCTGAGTTTTTATCACTTACACAATCAATATTTTTCTAGTATTGGTGGAAAAAAAATGTCAACTCATTTAGAGGGCTAACTATCTTTTATCCCTTTCCTAACATTTGATCTATCAATATTTTTAACTAACTGGGCCTAAGTTGGGGTGTGTTTACTACGGCTGCTTTGAATGGAGGAGGATGACTGTCCAGCAGTCAGAGCTGACGCTGTTTTTTCAATGCAAAGACAGTCCCAGGTACTGGTCTTGTGTTTGGCCATGGTGATTGTGTTCCATCTTTACAAGAAATAATTTTGCAACATAGCTTGCATTTCACTTCCTCCTGACAACACGAATTCTTCTTTGAGCAGTTCATTACCTGCTGGCTCTTCTAGATGATCAATGTATGTTTAGGCACCAGTGATCTGATTCAAAAGACTTGACTCGACTCAATTCAAACCCAGGAGACTTCATAGCAGAATACATAAGCTCAGATGTTATTGATTTCTTGGGTTTTGAAAAATGCAGAACCAGGTCCTTTATTGAAGCTGGTTTCGATCCCCGTCCCTATGAAGGAGGTTAATTTTTTGCTGCGACTAAAAGGCCAATATTTTTTAAAATTTGACTGGCTTTGATGAAGGTTTCATCGATACTTTGAGACAACTGTAACAGATACAGACTAACAGACATTAATGAAGTTATCAATCAATTTGCCATAGTGCAAAAAAAGCAAACAAAGATCCAACAAAGAGACTGCTCTGTCTTTCCGTGGTGCAAAATCCATCAACAAATAAATAAATAAATACAAAACTAAACCCATGTCCCAAAGCAATTTTCCACAGCAGAACCTGCTGAAGAGAACATTCACTTGAATGACATAGATTGAACATTACGTAAGAAAATATCTGCTTGATTCTAAGAGTAAAGATTGCTGGAAATCCACCCTAAATGAGGAAATATTGCGAAGCATGAAACAAAAGTAATATGACGAGACTGAGGATCAACATTTTAACTCTTTCATCAAGACTGTTCTTTATTTCTCCTTTTCATTCATTCTCTTCTAAATGTTCTTCCCATCTTTCCAAGCAAGGTTCAACCAAATCCTCTTCATCCTATTCTACAGTCATACGTTCATCTGCCTCTCTTTTGCTCCATGCCCCTTTTCAGGATTTCCAATTTTTTAACCCATCTCAATCCTCTTTCTTATTTTTTCGCTCACTGTTTTAAATCTGCTTATCCTAATTCCCCTCAAAACCTCCAGGGATATGGAGCTAAGACCAACTATAGCGTAGTGCACATGTGAAGCCCATACAATAGAGCTGCCTTCACTACAACCCTGTTTGGGAGAAAGAAATGCAAAAATGTAACTATGCTTCTTTTCAGAGGCACAGTCTATTTATTATTTTTATCCAGTGCTTTTATTATTTCATACAACAGGAGCTTCAGAGATATTTTTCTGACCTTCAAAATGAAAGCAAAGAACTGCATGATTACAAAACAGCTTGTGGCTCGATGACTCTGCCATGCTCCTGTTTAGACTTCAGGGGGGAAAAAAATTGAGATTACTGCCCCTTTAATACTCTGGTGGCCAGGCTGGCAGCCGCTTCAACTATTGGCTTTGTGGCAGACGGCGAAAAACAAGCGCTGTGTGGAAGCAAAGAGGAGAGAAAGAGATGGAAAAAAACAAAACAAATGGGAAAGAGAGAGAAAGTGTAAGATATAAACAAAGTAGTAAAAGATGGTCATTAAAGAGAGCACCACTGTATTGGACTAAACTTCCCAGTCAGTGACCCCATTTTGGCTCAAAGGTGGTCATCATTTGATGTGACCGTGACTCCTTTTCAGCCATCTTGGCTCTGTCTGTCTACCAAGAATCTAATGAGCATTCAGAGCAACAGGAGAAAGAGGAAAGAGCTGGAAAAGAGGCGGTATCATAGACAGACAGAAAAAAAAGTAAAGCATGGAGCATGAGGCTGAACAAAGACAGAGCCTCCATCAGCAATAATGAGCTGTGTTATCCTGACCCTGCATCTAAATGTCATCTGAAGAGTCAGCTACTATACGACCCGCAAGCTTATTGTTGGTGCACCGCACATTTGCATGCACATTGACAGACACACAAGGAGATTGTCACCAATGCTAAACAATGTACCTGTTGTCCCAGTATCAACACGCTTTAAATAAATCTCTACACACTCTCTCCACAGTTTGTGGGAGATCCGTATCTAAAATTGGCACGCTGTCTTTGTCCAACACAACGAGACAGACACTACCATCCTGGAATTTCAAGTAGCCCGCAGGGGGCTGCTCCATTGCTGTCGACTTCTCTCAGCTTTTCATTCTTTCTCTTTCACTCTCTCTCGCTCACTGACACTCCTCCTTTCTGTCTGCCTCTGAAGATATTCCTCACCCCGAGCCATATGCAAGCTTAAACCAGAAAACAAATTGCATTTCAGAACTGACTAGTGTGCATAAATGAAGCGTTTGAATCATGAATGAAACATCTCTGCCTTCATCAACAGACTGATGCAACATCATTTTACAAATGTCTGTATTTAGAGAGTAGAATATCTTCATCATTATAAAGTAGCCCAGGATTATAGGGGAATTACTGAGATGTTGTTTGAATGCAAAGATATCTCTTTCTCATTTGTTCTTTAGACAGAGCCCCCAAAAAACGAATCATGTACAACACTTGACTTAATCAAGGCATCAACCATTCCTTACTGCCTGCGTGCTCCACCCACTTTATCTCTTCTGCACAAATAACTCATATCTGTCTGCTTCACAGATTTCAATCATTCAAGAATATAAGGCAGTTTAAATCATATGAATATATACTCTGCTGAGTTGAGCATGCATTATTTCTATGACATGGTTTTCAAAGTGATAACAAGGTCCAAAAAGCGAGCATCAGATATATCCATTCAGACGAGTCTCTCACTGTGCAAGAAGTCTGTGCAGCTCGATGAGCACTAAAACTGTGAGCAGTGAAAGTGCAACATACAAACTCGGCTTCTACAATCCACATGTTTGATATTCAACTTCAACAGTTAAAGACCAATTTAGAAATACACAGATAAAAAGGGAGAGACTGCAAATATAACCTGTACCTACCATCCAGTGTGATGAAGGGATTTGTGTTTGAGCTCAAGCCAAGGTTGGTATAGTTACCCGTGGCAAGGTCACCACCAAAGTCCCCTGCCACTGCCGATTTGTTGCCAGCACCAAAGTCTACACCAGCACTGGGGTTGAGCTTAAAATCCACATCAAAGTCTGTATCTTTAGCCATGTCTGATTGGCTGCCAGTTTGCCCTTTAGTGTCGTAGCCTACAAACAAAGCAGAGCTGGTGTCCATGCCGCTGAACCCCTTGGGGCTGGGAGGCACCGGAAGCACAATGCCACCTGTCTCCTTCTCCTCCTTGGAACCCTCAACTGGGGCCTCTAGTGGTGACCGAGGGGAGCCACTGTTGCTGTCCTTCAATGGCGGTAATGGGGAGAGATAAAGGCGTGGTTCAGGTGGGGCTTGACGCAGGTCACTGTGTGTGGTGCCTGCTGCTGAGAGGGTGGGTGCTGGGGTTGGAGATTGATCTTCTGCCACAGTCAACGAGCGCTTCATGGAGTGTGGTGAGCGGCGTGAACCACCCATAGGTGACACCAACTGGTCCAGCCCTGCCTCATCTCCACTTGGATATTTATCAGGCAGCTCTAGACTGGTTGGCACTGACAAGTGGGAACATTCAGACATTGCCCGACGCATAGCCTTCCTCTGCTGCTCAGCCCGACCCATAAAGCAGGGCTCAAACTCTTCATCTCCTTCCTCTTCTTCTAAATCATCTTCTTCTTCGCTGTTTTCCCTTGAGGAGCCCTCAGATAACTGGCGGGCCACAAGGGATGCTCCAGCTCCAGCTCCAGTCACAACTTTGTCAACCCTCTCCAGGTGGTTGTCATTGGCAACTCCAATAACACAATAATTACCACCTGGGGCCACCTGGGGCATTGCAACCTTTGGGCTTGATTCAACAAAACCAGAGTTGTTCCATGGTTCAGATGGAGAGTCTCCTTCAACTGGAGAGTCATCCATCAGAGAGGCTCCTATTGAGTGTGTACGTACTGCACCAGTGGCTGAAGGGAGTTCCCTATGCCCGGCCGGGGATCCAGGTACTGGTGGGAGGGAGACCCTGCTGGTGTTCCCGCAACCCAGGCCAGAGGGCAGTCTCCCTGGGGAAGCTGGGGAAGGCGATGGAGAGGATGACAGAGGGCTGTCCGGGCTTTCCCCTGTGCTGCCCAGTGAAGCATTGCCAAGGGAGGTGCTTCCAGAGATGCCCCCTACCTTGCCTGGCACCTTCAGATCCACGTCCATGCCTCCCCTTCCTGGCTGCTCAAAGAAGCACAGCTTGTCCTCGTCTGTGAGTCCAGTGGATGCCAGGCCCCCAGTACCCACCACAAGGCTCCTCGGGGCACCCATGTCCATGCCTGAGGGGTGCTGCCAATCCCAGCTCTGAGCCGGCACACCGGGTGAGAGGGACGGCACCTTGCATAGCTCACTGTACTCTGAGAAAGGAGAGCCGGGCTGCTGATCGGAGAGAGAAGACATGCTGTCTCTCCTGTCTATTCTCCTTCTGCCCCTTTCTTTGTTTCACAGTCTCTTTGTCTGAGTCTTTTTTTTTAAAGGCAATCTTCACCACTTGTCTTCCTGTCTCTCTCTGTCTCTCTGTCTCTCTTCCTCTCTTTCTTCTGTCTTGCGCTGTTGTTCCTTGTCTTTAGTCACTCAGGTGTGCTCTGCACCTTGTGTGTTTGTGTGTGGAATCTCTCGTGCTGTGCCTCCGCTCTGAAGTCAATCACACACTGAGGTTGAACTGAATGTGCAGCTCTCTCCCTTATTCCCCCCCCCCCCCCTCTCTCTCTCTCTCTCTCTCTCTGTTTCTCTCTCTCTGTCTCTCTCTCTTTCTCTCTCTCTTCCCCTGATTCTCTCAATGTTCTAGTACAGTCGTCATATGACCCAGTTGTGGCTGCCAATTGGCTGCTGCTGGCTCCATGATCCCACCCACATTGGTGGAGTGAGTAAGCCCCCTCCCCTAAAGCTTTCTCTTTCACTCCACGTTTTTCTCCCCTCAGCCCCTTTTTTTCCCCTCGTACTGTTTCATGATAAAAAGCACAACATACACACACTCTCACACACTCACGCACACACACGCACGCACGCACGCACGCACGCACGCACACAAACACACAAACACACACACACACACACACACACACACACACACACACACACACACACACACACACACACACACACACACAGAGACCTCTGTTTTTTTCCCCCAGGGTGACTGAGTTGAAGGCTGAGGCAGGCGCTTCTGGGGTAAAAGTGGATTGTAAGACCTTGCAAACTGTCATGCTCCCCACATCTCTGTACACACACTTTGCATTGGCTGTCTGAAGAAATGCAATGAATATGGCCTCCATTTATCTTCACCCACCAGTGACAACACTTATTTTCTTTGCTTTAGAAACCGTCTCTGTACTTCCTTGGCTCCTTTCATTTGAGTGACAGGTTGTGCTTGATGTACAATACAGCATGTTCCTGGCTCAAAGCTTAAGCTTTGCTGCACGCTTATGTGTCTATAGAAGTGCTTTGTAATATCTCTGTGTTAAAGTCAAGTACTTCATCCTTGTTGCAAGCTTATAGACACCTCATTCCACTTGAGTCCCTTTTAAACAGACTGTTAAATTTGCTAGTGTTGGGCCTGTATTCGCCCACTGTCCCATATAAAAGGTATGAAAATGGAATTAAGGGACAATTTCATTCCTTCTTGAAGCCTTCAGCCATGTTGTAACAGAGCTGGACTGACTTATGGATATATGGTGGAACAGTAGCAGACAAGACTGTGACGTTTGGAGGATATTCTATGTTTGTTAGCCACCAGCAGTTAGCAGCTAAGGAATTTAGCTAGCATCAAGTTGCTTAAAGCTGCTGTTGGTAGGAATGGTGTAAAAAACGTTGCTTTTTTTCTGCTTGGTTTGGACAAAAGGTCATGATGCCCATCGGTACTCATCGGTAAGTGGAGTCATTTGAAACTATTGCGAAATCTCTGCGTTTTCCAATGCCTTTGTATCAAGCAATGTTATTATTCCCCTCATTCCTGTTATGACGGACCAATCATAGCTAATCTCCAATCCTCTGTCCTGATTGGTTCAGGGGCGGCCCCTACTACGTCCTCCGATTGGTTATGAGTCTGAATCATGACTGCACACGCCGATCTGTGTTGGGGGGCTAAGAGGAAATCTGGTTGGGAGGGATAGTGTTGACATTTGAAGTCCCTCTCTCTGAACAGATGTTTACTCTGTGACTACCAACAGCAGCTTTGAGGAATATGCAAATTTTTGAAACAGCAGGTTATAAGTGACCACTAGTGTAACAGCAAAGGGCAAGATAAACAACAATATTAAAGGGCTAAGATAAAAGTTATTTTACTTATTAGAAAGATATGTCCCTGCCTGACATATATCACATGTAACACTACATGACAAGCCTTTTTTTTGCTCCCCAAAAAGCTGGCATATTGTGTGAAGTCAAATACTGGAGCAGCATCTTGCCACCTTTAAGGAAGGCGTTATTGCAGAATCACTGTCTAAAAGGGGCCCATGCTTGGGGGCATGATGGCAAGAAAGATAGAAAGAAAGAAAGCGATAACAGGTGAAGGGAAGGTGAAAGAAATGATGCATCAAAATTTGTGTAGGAATATGACAATATTTTGACATCACTGCATCTATCTCAGCAGGAAAACATACCGTAGTATGGGTGTGTGCATGTTTGAGAAAATGCCTCCTTCTTCCAGTGATAACAATCTTTGTGCTCAGCATGAGAGGATTAAGAAAGGAGATATGGGAAATAAGAGTTATGGAAGATCTGTGTGTAAAGCCTTTAGTAAAGACATCCTGCTGTGTATCTGACTGCATCTTACACACATGCCAAGATAACCACAAATATAGATTATGCAAAACAAATGCAGTAACACACACTCATAAACACATATGGACACTAAGAGTGTATGTTTCTGTATGATCAAAACCACTGTAGAAAGTCTGACATGTGCAGGAATGCACAAATGAAGTAAAATACACAGTTCAGGCCTGTTCCCACACTGGGCTGAGATTGTGAGCATTTAACAGAAACTCAGCTTGGCATCTTGCACAGAAACACTTTCAGTTCCATTTCAGCCATTCCTGTCCTCCTAATTTCACCAAAGATGTGATTTCCAAGAAGTTACATAAAACTGGCGATTTTTACTGGAGCTGTGGTGATTAAACCAGCACCAACAGGAATTAACTGCACTATAACTTTGCAGAGAAACTTCACTTTCTCAGACCGTGTTGCCGTCCTTGGGGAATTGGAGAGACATTGAGATTGGATGATTCTCCGTTTACTGATTACTTGCTCGCTGTATTTTTTTTTGTAGTAATAAATGCTCAGAAAACTACAGCTGATAAACTCTAGCTCAAAAATTATACATCTAAGATATCCACAAATGGTCCATTCGTGACCAAGGCATTTATTTACCTCAGCTGCTATAAGTATATCAAAGAATGCGCTCACCCTCAGTGATGTGTGTGGCCGCTGAATCCTTAGAGAAAAAATACAGGATAGCACTCTAACAACTTAAAAGCTCTTCTTTATTGTCACATGGACATTTCAGGTACATGTTCTTCCTCAGACTCAAACAGACTCCAGGGGCTGGACAGCCAAAAGACTCTAAAGAGTTTAGTCTAGCTTCTTCTTTCTCTTTTTTCTAATGCTTTCTATTATTTTAGGTTAAAATATGCTGATATGCTCCACAGATTGTGTGTCCTGCAAGAGATATACATTTCTATTCTATATTTCAATGCATAGAAATATGTGTAAACATATGAGTGCTGCATCATCCTGATCACTGATTACTATAGGTTCACCAGCTTGTGGCCGTTTGAGTTTGTTTGCCTGAAGCCACTAAGGGAAGATGTTTCAAGTTACTGGGGTCATGTCTTGTAGTATTTTTCAATATACCTCAATATACCCGAAAGAGAAACTGAACCTTTTATGAATCCGGTCACAGACTCCATCTCTTACTACTTCTCTTATTACTTTTATCAATTAATATCCGAGAAGGTTCCTTGTTTTAGATTTAAAAACAAAACCTCATGTCATGTCATGATACATTCAAGAAAATGTTAATTTTCAAATCCCTAATCATTCACTGCAACCACCTACATCTATTCCACCTTATTCCACCGCTACCACTTGGGCTCTGGATGAGTAGGTTTTGGAAAAACACATCTTAAGTGTCTCTCAATGCTTCTACTGAACTTTCTTTTTAGTGTCTGTTTATTAAATGCAACTATTTCCTGCATGAGTGATTACACTTAAAAGCATGACTCATCATGAGGCCAATACGCATACACAAGACCTTTTTAGTTATCTTCTTCAGGTAATGAGGAGGGTGTTAACACACCTGTAAATATAGATGAGCTGTGATGATATGTTACAACTTATCTGTTAATTGGCTAAGTGGTAATTAAGAGGTGATATTTCAATATGGTTCATTATTTCCCCACAATGAGTTCACTCACAATATGTACTTATAAAATCACATCAAAGTTATATCATAAGCAAAACAAGAGGGAGGAAAAATGGGCTTGTTTTCTAGGCTGAGCTCTGTGTGTGTGTGTGTGTGTGTGTGTGTGTGTGTGTGTGTGTGTGTGTGTGTGTGTGTGTGTGTGTGTGTGTGTGTGTGTGTGTGTGTGTGTGTGTGTGTGTCTGTGAGTGTGCGCCAGTCAAAACTGCTGGCGGTAACAGTCGTTCTCGTGGATGTCGTTTTGGACTGAAGGCTAAACGTCTGCAGAGCACACTGGTTTGTAACAGGCAGACAGGCAAACAGGGACAGAGTGAGGGATGGCAGATCGGGGGGTGATGAGGATACAGATGGATGAGGGCAGAGAGGGGGAGGCAGAGGCAGAATGGAGGACTGAGTGTGGAAGTAGAGTTGACCTAGAGTTGATGTAACTTAAGTTGAGGGGAACGAGGAGAAAAAAAAGGGAAAAGTAAAAAGTAAAGGGTGAAAGATGAAGGACGCAGGTAGTGAGGTATTACAGTACAGATGGACCAGAATGAGGAAGGTGAGATTTGCATGTCATTATAGCATGTTCATATGCCAACCATTATAAAGCTATTCGTCCAAATTTGATGGAAAAACTTGAGGTTCATACTATGCATCACAGCTTGTCCCCAAAGGCCACTATCGCTTATGGAGCTTCATCGATGGGAAGTGTTAAGCAAGTGGCCGTTTCAACCTTGACCACTGTATATCACTAAATATCCCAACATCTACACACTGTACCTTTAACTGCATATCAGTGAGCTAGTAGACACCTTTTAAATAGCTTTTATTTGGGAGTATTTGGCCAAAAACCAAGACGTTGCTCTTCATGAGAAACAACAGTGAGAAAAGGGCCAATTCCAGACAAGGTGGCACTATCTCACTTCCTGTAAGCCAAGAACTTGGTGGTTGTTAAGCACATGGCAAATGGTAGACTTTTGCCTCAGGGCTTTGGCATTTCCATCATAGTGCACGCAGGTTTGGTATTTTTGGTAACTCACCATGGGCTTGACTTCGAGGAAGTGTGAGGAAACGCGCAGCAGGGGGTGTGTCACTTACAATCAGCCAGCAGAGTGCAGTTAAAGAGTTGGAGCTCAGGTACATGTGGTGAGTTATTTTATGGTTATCCTAATCTTACCAGGTCATCTTTGGAAAGGAGTTTTGAGGATAATATGTCAGTGCCGCACGTACAATCCCCAATCCTATTGGTGGTGTGGGCAAAAAGCGATGACAACAGCGGAACAACTGTTGAAAGATTTCTGTGGAAGCATTAAAGCAGTGTGCAGGATGATTCTTGTGGATATTGTGTAAATAATGTTAGATAGACTGTAAAATTTAGAAAGAAAGCTTAAGGAAATATTTAGTTTACCATTAGAATATGATAGGAATGCCACATACAATTGCTCATGGAAAATGGGGAAGCTGTGGCACAGTGAAAGAGTGGGTCGCCTCTTAATCAAAAGGTTGGTGGTTCAATCCCAGCTTCTGTGATCACATACAGAAGTGTCCTTGGGCAAGACACTGACATCCAACTTGCTCCCAGGGACACTGTCAGCATATTGTGAATGTGTATGAATGGGATACAGAGATACTGATGGTCCCCTACTATAACATCCTCTGCCATCAGTGTATGAATGTCCTGTGAATGTGACAAGCGATGTAAAACGCTTAGAGTGGTTGTGAAGACTAGAATAGTGCCATATTGTCATATAAATATAACTCTGGGTCACCAAAGGGGCATTCAAGATAAAAGAAAACATAACACCTTAACCATGCTACCTTCAGGCAAAGTTTCCAAACCCTTGTTCACAAACAGACTGACTTTTCCTCCCTCCCTTCTCCAGTTCACCCATCAGTCTGTCTCTCAAACCGCTCCTGGTGACGCCTACATGTTTGGACACCATTGAAAGCCTGCCTGCCACCACAGTCTGAGAGCCCATCTCCACCAGAACGCCAAACATCTCAATCACTGTGCAGTCACATCAGATTCAGACTTCTCCATCCTCCGAAACCAATTCATCTGATGTGATTACAAAAACCCTGATCCCCATCACACCACAGAGTCCCTGTCATTTTAAAAACATCACACCTGCTCAGACAGACAGACAGACAGACAGACGTGGACATACAGGTACAGAGGTAGACATCCTGGCATGTGGGTAGACGTGCGCATGGCAGTTGTACTGTCACCGTGTTTACACACCTGCTGTTCCCAAAATTTCACTCTTCCTCCCTGGCTGCTTGCCTCTTGAAGTACAAATCTGATATGAGAGTCCCATGGGGACACACTCAGCCCGCCAAATAGATGACCTCACCCTGTCTGACTGGTTGGCTGACAAAGACCCAAACACACACACAGAGAAACTCATACACACACAGACACAGACATACACATACACAGACGCGCACGCACGCACGCACGCACGCACACACACACACACACACACACACACACACACACACACACACACACACACACACACACACACACACACACACTATACAAAGTGTTATATAATCCTACTGGGTGACAGAGGCGCTTGTGCCTAATAACCCGTGCAGGCCACCAGGAGGGCACACAGACAAGACAAAGGCTGTCGCCAATAACAGCGCTGCATGCCACCTTTAAATGGCCTCTCTGATTCAGAGTAAAAGTCACAGGAAACAGCTGTGCTCTCCACAATAAAACATTAACGTTTTAATAAATGTTTCTCTCGTTTGCCTAAATCATATAAGCCACTATCTTCTAGTAATTCAAAATTACTGTTAAGCTAAACTTTCCAATCAATTTTGGACCTAAAATGTGGCAAATTGTATAAAATATAAGGAATTCACAGGGCTTAAAATCAACTTTTTTACAACTTCAAAAAGATAGGAACATTTTAAATTGGACAAAACCCATTATCCCACAACACATAGGACAATGCTTGAGAGCACATTCTGCCACCTAACCCTGTTGAGAATGTGTTCTCTACTTTTGGGCCATTTAAGACTTTTAAGGAGAAAACCATCAGTGGTATCTTTGTTGTGATTTATTCATTGATTGATTGATATTTTTCTTATGCTGTTGTTTAGACCATTGTTTGTTTGTTTGGTTTTGCTGAAGTTTCTAGCAAGCATATTTATTTTTTAGCCACCATCTGCTCATGTGACATTTGAAACCAACCACCAGCCCAAGTTGTGCTTAAACAGTAAACGACTGTCATCTTGCTTATGTAAAGAAGATTCATATCAGTGATCTTATTGGTTGTTTGTGTTGCAGTTTTTTTTACAGCCTGTTTTAATGCCTGTTATATAATGAGGCTGTTCTATACAGTCCCATGTAGGTTATGCATGAGCTGTGGTATTTCTATAAACTGCAAGACAGCAAGTAGTCTAAAAAAAGGAGAATTCCTATGGCCTGAATACAGAGCAAAGACTTTTTATCTATATGCTAATTCATCTCGGAAAGCAGAAATAGAAAGGAGTTATGATCACAGGTGTGGAGAGATAGAGAGAGAGAGGATGATCTCAGCAGGGGGTCTTAAAGAATGTCTAATGGTTGGAGACAGACAGTCTTTAGTCTATTTATAGCTCAATCGCATCTCCTCCTCAGCCCGTCACAACACCCCCAGCCTCGCTAAGCATCCATTGTTTCCTTCATAGCCCCTCTTCCCATTAGTCGCCAAAGCAACTGCCTCCTGTTGCTATGGCAACTGGCTCCTCATCAGTGTGCCAGTTCCAGCCATGTGGGGGGTGGGGGGGAAATGGTTTGGGGGGATGCTTTGTGGTGATGGTGGGGGCATCGTCTGAAGAACCCAGAGCTTGTGGAGGAAGGTTGAATGGCAGCATTAAAAGCTAACAGTGAGGAGGGGTGAGGTTATTAATATGCTACAAGCCCCAGGGGGGGTATTCCACTATGCAAATCTGTTCTGTCTGTTGCCTTAGGTCAAAGAGTTCATCCTCATCTTGTGTTAATTACAGTTATAATGCAATAAAGCAAATCCTTGGAAACCAGTCTGACGATGAAAAGATGAAGGACACAACAGTCTTCAGGAGATTTGTGTCTGGATTACAAATGTGATGAAAAAAACAATAGAGTATATATTTTACATAACCACGCACACATAAGAGTAATTACTAAAGGAACAGTATTAGGTGATCCACTAATCAATCAATCAATCAATCAATCATTTATTCACAGAGCATACATATTTTTAAAAGCAAACTCAAGACCTACCTTCTTAGTCTCGCTTTTATCTGAGTTTTTTTCTTAACGTTTTTATTTATTTATTTATTTATTAATTAGTTCAAATTTTTGTCACTTTTATTCTACTTTATTTATGTATTTTAAGTAAAGCATCTTATTTTCTTTTAATGGTTTAATATTTTAGTGTTTTATTATCTTAGAAATGTATTTTATTTTGGTGATTTTAATTTCAACATCTTAGTTTACCTCCAGTGTTTCCTCATTAAGATATCATGAGAGTGTTTCCTCAGTTCATTCAGCAACCTTTTTTAAATTTTTAATTTATTTATATTATTCTTTTTATTACTATTGTTGCATATATTGTGTTCTTAACCTTAGGATTGTGGGGTAGGTTTGGTATCGGGCTGGGGTCGGGATCTTTCTCTTTTTCTTAATTTATTCTATTTTAGGTTGTTTTTATGTACAACACTTTGTGTTACAATGTCATTGTATGAAAAGTGCTTTATAAATAAAGTCTGACTGATTGAGGTGATCCACTAAGCTCCAGCTCTTCGGTTAAAGTACTGCTAAAGCCAACATAACTCTAATACAAGTAACATTCTGCACTGAGAATCTTACCTCAATAAAAGGTAAACCAAAAGAAAAATAAATATAAAACACAATCCACTGGTGGTTGCGATAAAGGTCGTAAACAAGCAGCCACCACTTTTGCTGAAAATAAAGCGGATATGGAAGTGCAAAAAACTGCAGTTCCTCTAATGTCCACTTGAGGCTGGCTGCAAAAGCCTCCTCACTGAAGCCATGCTAAAATGCTAAATTCAGCATGTTTTCAGCCTGGTTGAAAACACACTGTAATGTGATGAGTTATATTACAATCAATCAATTATGACTAAGAGTTATGCATCGATTCGTAAAATTAGGTTGAGTCGAGTTGACGTGCAGGTGGGTGTGATGCAGCAGTGAGCCAGAAGGATTATTACGTGACTCAGCTTCACCTCTTTATCCGTTTTTTTAGTCTAACTGCATAAGAGGTGAGTTGGCATCTCCAATATGGTGATCATTTAGCCTCAAAACCCCATTTCAGAAACCAATGGGCGACATCCATGTTCATAAAGTCTATGGTTAAAAAGCCAGCTTCCTCTATTATAACAGATGGGACAAAGTGCAGCATTTAATTACAGGTCAAAAACAACAAAATTTTCCTAAAATACGGTTACAAAAACTACAAACTTTAAATTTCTGCCTGCATTCCCTCTACCAGTCACCACACCAGCCTACCTCCCATTCATTAATAAATGTCCTTTTCATTGTCTTCAATTTCAGTACATTGCTCTGTGATGAAAAGCCAACACTTTCCTAAATTGTGGCATAATAGAGAGGAGGGAGCGTCTCATTTATCTTTATTAATTAATGACATAATAACCAGCGGCTCTGCTATTCCCTATGAGGCAGCTGCTACTGACTGATCTAAGTTCATTATGCATAATGGATGATTCTGGTGCCCCTGGCTACTTTGGATACACTGTGTATCTACTCCACCCTTTGGCACCTCTGATTCTCTCTCACCAACACACACAAACACAGAGGCAGACAGAAATACAAATTCCACCCATGTTTACGACATTTACAGATACAAATGTCCATTTCTCTGCTCTTCAAACCGTCAGCCTCATTATCCCGGAGGAATTTGGTTTGTCTGCCGGGTTGGACAGCTGCACAGAAAGCTGAGCTCGGCTGCTAAAACTAAAAGCCATTTGGATGAGGATCCATGCTGAGAGAGAGCAAATTAATCTACAGAATGAAGAGCGACAGAGAAAATGGAAAGTGTGACATTCATATTGGTTTCCAAGACTATTAGGTGGCAGTCTGTCACTTTATCCGGAATTTATTCATAAGCCAATTTCAAGAATATGACGAATCAACTATTAATCTGTGCCTTTTGAATCATGTCAGAGGGCAACATGGGATTGGGTTTACACATTGAAAAATATCTAGATATTATAAATGGAAAAAATACTGGAATGTTTTTTACTGAGAAATAACAGCTGTATTGAGTTGTTAGAAATCATAATCTCAAACTATAAATGAGGGCACTGAGAGTTGCTTTACTAACATTATCATTTATTAAAGCTCCACTAAGGGATTTTTTTAGTTGATTGTGGCGCCTCCCTGTGGACAAAGTTATACATCCGCTAATCTTCTTCCGTTTCATTTGTAAGATGTGTTTCTGACAAAGAAATCTCATCCTGCTGACTTCAAACATTCAGACGTTTCACTCATTGTGAATATTTGCCATGGGAAAAATAATGAAAGGGTTTTTCCTTCATTGTGCTGTAAGACGCCTAATCTGACATCTACCCCCTCGCAACAGTTGCAGGATTTAAAAATGTTGATATAGAAATTGTAAATCTTTCTGCAAATGGTCTTGTTTGTTTTTGTGGGTCATAAAAAGGCCTCACTTTTCATTTCAGTCTGTTTCATGACCATCTGAAAACTCCTCCAACGAGCTTTAAGTAAAAAACTGTTTTTAGTCATGCTTATTGAGAAGGGCAGAAAATGCCACAGTCAAATGAGTTAACATTAACATGATACAGATTAAAAGGTCATTAAATGAACCAAAATTATATATTCAAAAACTGTAGGCATACATTAATAGTTAAAATGTAACAAAACTGAATAGCTAGTTATGTTTTTATTCTTTTCTTGTTAATAACATTTGCATTTATCCCATTTTATTAATTTTCAAAATGAAATTCAGCTTCTTTCTCTTTTCAATTTATTTTTTAATTGTCAACGTATCTGTTTATTTGGAATTTTTATTTAACCCAGCATTTTTCTGTTTTTTTTATTGATATATGTTTTCCCTTTTTATGTCTATACAAGTAATACATTTTAAATTCAGCATACATTTTGTGCTTCTTATTTAACAGATAACATTAGAAAATAAATTGGAATAAACAAAAATAATTATACATTTCCCTTTATTGAATACAATTTGTTTTAAATTACAGGAGCATTTGCATCAACTGTGTAAGCTAAGAACTAAAATAAATGAACCAGAAGGAAACCTGACAGGTTATTGTGTCTGAGAATAGGATTAGGTTATTGCCTCCCTTCAGTTCCTGTTGTTTGCTGCTAATGTACAAAGTAATTTCCCTGCTAATCAAACAAAGGCAGCTCTATATTAAGCCTCAGGTGACATTTCAATTCCATTTCCAGTCTGGATTAGTCAGCCAATATGGCAGGTACACACTCAGTCACAGGTTGAGAATACGTTGCAGCACCAGGCGCTCCACCATCACTCCATATTTGCAGCCGGAGGATTATTTTCATAGCGTTGACGGCTCAGTTTCTGCCCCATCTATTTCACTTTCCTCTTACTCCACCCATTAAAATACAGCCTTCAATTTGTATTGCAAACTGTGAATGGTGAAAGGATCCTGAAATGTTTCACTATCACTAGAGACAAACATTACGGAGGTTGGATCTTTGCATAGCTTAATCTAAACAGTGTGAATGTGTGGTTCGAGGCTCCGGCTGTTCTTTGATAGCACTAAGTCAAATATTTTTTCATCTCTATTCCCTCCTCCTCCTCCTCCTCTCTCTCCATCTCAGTCCCATGCTGCCTGCTGGTTTAGGTTATCTCCATATTTCACAGACTGGTACAGCAATGCACCAGTGCCAGCCTGTGTTGTTTACTTGTTTTGCATAATTAAGAAGCTGAAATAGGAGGCTCTCCTGTTTCTGACTGCCTCCCACTGAGGTTCAGGCAGCGCAATCACTTACAAAAACCTCCACAGTGGTGTGCCTGATCTGTTTTTCTATATCTCGACTCATTGTAGTGTCACTTACACTCCTTCGTGAGCTTTACCACATTTGTGTTCCAATTGGTTTCCACGACTTAAATTGTTAAAGAAGAATTGAACTTCAGCAGCAACAGTCTCTGCCTCATTTTTAAAACGGCAACAACAAATAAGACTGCAAATTACAGTTCCACCTTCCTCAAGGTCAAATCTCTTGGTAGAAAACTCGCCAACATTTCCCTCAAAGCAAGCTAATTAATTTGTACATGAGAACAAGTTGTTAGGAAGTGGTTTGTGCCACAGAGAGGACGGGTAAGGACAGATTTAATAAAAGCTTGACACAAGGAAAAATAAGGATTCATAAGATTAATGGTACAAAGGTTGGGGGGAACAGAAGCAGTATAAGCTGTGTGTAATAAAAGGTTGGCAATAAAAAACATATAAATGTAATACGTTGATACGAATGGGTCTAACAATAAGAGAAGTGAGAAAAGTAAAATTTTTGGGGAGCTTCTGACCCCATAGCTTTTAAACATTGATTAAACATCAACACTAAATCAATTATATCTCTGGAATTACTCACATATAACTTGATAGACAAAGACAGTCTGCCCTATAAGAAGTAATCCAGCCAACAAAGACTAAAACTTTAAACTTTAACTAACGTAAGTCAGGTTAAAAAAGACTGGAACTTAGCAATGTATCGTTCACATTCTGAAACACAGTTTGCCTTTGTGTGCTAATCTCCCTCTGCTACATCCTCTTACACGATAAACAGACTTACTCCATGATAGTGATTGTAACTGTTTCCCTAGCTGAGACTAACAAAAAGAAAGCCTATGGAATCAAAAAATCTGTCTCTTATGCACGACAGACTACTATTTGTGTCCCAAGTGAAACAAAAAGTCAACAGTGATGAGTTATTGGTCCAAATTGCAAGCTCTTCTCAGCCAAAGCACTTTGGTCACCTGAAGCTGACTAGGTGCCATAACCCAAGAAAACATGAAGGTTAAGTCACAAAAAGTTCTGGCTTGGGTTTGAGAAAAGATTGTAGCTTAGGCTGAAATTCAAATTTAAGACCAGTTTCTTGGGGAATTCAAACCCTTGTCATGGTAGAACTTATTTGTGTAATCTAGTGAACCACCTTCTCTTTGGTAAGGCTGTGCAGGGTTATCAAAAAGCATAATTTTCTTGCAGCACTTTCCAACTGTTTTACCTACCAATGCACATCAATGAGTTTAGTGGGTAGGGCTACAAACTGAAGGTACCCAAATACTTCTCCAGAAACATGTAGGTAAAGGTGAGTGTCATCTGCATAAAGGTGAAAAGCTTGTCTAGCAAGGGTAAAATGGGGTCTCAGGATTTTATAACAAATGTTTAGAAATGCTTTAGCCATCAGACTCCAATAAGTGAAGTAATTATCAATGTTTTACACACACTGCACAAACATGTATAAACATATAAAACCAGTTACACAGTGCATTCTGACAGCTGAGAACAAAAGAAATGACACAAAGAAATGATCTGGTGATGATGGTGCCAGTTTTTCTATCCAAATATTAATTTTGTTTGTGTGTGGAAGAGAAACACACTCAAACTGTACTGTCAGCAAATGTGTTGTCAGTGTCTCATTAACTCCAGCATCTGTTGCTGTTCCTAGGGCAACATTAACTGATCCTTAGTCTCCATGGCAACTCCCCCATGTACTTTTCCCTCACATTCGTCCTCTCTGAAGGTATTTCACATCTTCATCAACAGCTGGAGCAGAAAAAAAAATCCTGCTTTTTCCTAACTTTGTACAGAATGCATCACAATCTTCAGGGAATTTGTTAAAGGAAGAAGCTCACAGGAGGCAAACCAGCAGTCGGGTTCAGAGTGAGCAAATCAGGTTAAAGAGACAAATAAGAAAGCTGTTATTAGCATCATTATCGCTGCACGATTTTAAGACCTGCCTGTCTGCAGTCTCATGGGTGTGTATTTCCTTCCAATCAGAGTTGGTTTCAGACACAAACCCATCAAACACAGATTTTAGCTGCTTCATAACTGCTGAGGCATAAAGGGTAAGCTGCGCTACGTGCTTGTCTGCCTGTCTATGAATCTGCCTGAGAGTGGAGCAGTAAAAGCCTGCTGCATCATTTTCTAATGGAAGCATCCAGTCTGAATAAACAGACCATTCCTCAGTTTGAATGGCTGAACATCGCATTCTTGCACAGTTTGAAAGAAATATTTCTGATGCATTCAGTCAAACGTAACATGTTTTAACATCTTCAGGCAGGGGCAGTGCCTATAATGTTACCGTAAACATCACATAGCATCTATGTAGCTAAAAATAACAGCCTGTTTCTACATGTCTACTTGTTTGAATCCATGTGTTTGCATGTCAGTCTTTGTGTTTCTGCATCCATAACTCTGTTTCTGCCTAAATATTCAAGCTGCTCCTTTATCTCCGAGCCAGCCCGACCACTTATTCCTTGCATCTGCCAGTCTCATATTTTTTTGTTGTTGTTTTTTAACCTCCTCTGCCTCTGATCTGTCTGTTCCCTGTCATTCTGTTTTCTTGAATTCTAAAAATCTGCCTTGAGCCTGCAAAAGCTGAATCTGCAAAACACGCTCTCTTCGTCGCTCATTCACATACAACTTTAATGCTAAACACAGAGTAGACTCCTGCTCACTGTGACAGGCTGAGAGAGCAAAAATCAAGTGTTTATATATCTGTTGTGACACAAGTTAAACTAAGGTTAAAATATTTACTGGAGGTGTCTAATTTTGTACAGGCAGTGGCAGGAACCATCATCTTTTTTTGGGGCAACATTTCCAAGAACCCAGCTAAAGCTTTCATGACTCTCCTCAAAATAAACGCATCACATATAGGGAAATAGTTCTCCTGCAAAACTGACATTTTGGGAATATTTTTGAGGAACATTCTGAACTGTAAAGGTCTATTTCTTACCTGCTGACTCAGAAAAACTGAGCATGAAGTTTCTCTGCTCAGTTGGAAATCAGGTCGACTTCCTGTCGCTACTGGAAAACTTTTACTAGAGCACAAGAAGGATTCACTGTGTGGGTATAGCCTCAATAGCACAGTGGTATTCAGTTTGTAAGAAGCCAAAAACAGGAGGCAGATTTTGCATACGTTTTGAGTAATTAAAAAAAGTGGATAATGAGCTTTTTATTGTATATGTCAGATGGGATATTGATTTAAGAGGGTGATATACTTTAGGAGTGATGACAGACTATGTGAGAACTTTGTGATGATGAGTTTGAATAAAGATTTCTTCTACATAGAGCTTCAGCACCATGGACAGCAATCATATCTTCCATTTTACAGTCTAGGACATCTCTACAACTTTTAATGTATGACACATACATTGATGAGGAACAGTGTTATGGAACATCATTAGTATTATTTAGGCCCAGGCTTGGAAACTAAGAGTAATTAGATTGGCTAAAAATGTGTGACAATTCAATGCTACTAATTAAGTAATACAGCAAGGTGACTAAGGGTGGGAATCGCTGGGTGAGTCACGATACAATACGATACACGATACGCAATACTTGGCCCACAATAACAATAATATTACGATACTGCGATAATCTAGACATTGCGAAGGAATGATGAAACAATATATATCACAATACCTTATTAACCAAAGAGTAAACACTGCTCATTAAAAGGCAGAGTGCATTCATGTATTTATTCACTGCGCTCTGGTTTGGTTTCACTGTGAATAAACAATGTCATGTCATGTCATGTCATGTTTATAAATGAAATAAATTCTAATGCTTGAACAAATCCAACCAGCTTGTGTTTATAAACTGTTTACATTTTATGTTCAAACTTTAAAGCATATCTGTTTTAGGTGACTGTACCTGTATTTAGCCCCTCATTCCAATGCTTGTATCACACAAATCAGGGCCACGATATATTGCCATTTCAATATTTTGTCCCATCCCTAAGGTGACAGTACTCAAACCGTCTGCATCATCTCAATAGTTCTCTGTCTGTCAGCACGAAAAGAGGACCTGTGCAGCAAATTTGGAGCTGCTTTAAATGCAGGAAACAAACTCACTGAAACTCCACTTACTGAGGAGATACAGCTTCCTTTTTAAAATGTCAATACCAAAGGTTTAATTAAATTTGAGCAGCCCACTCCGCTGGCCTGGGGCCATCCGTCTTTGACTTCCAATCCGTTGCTGAGGCATGGCACATTTTCTAAAATAATAACACAGGGTGACTCACGCTCTTGTCCCACTGTTAGTTCTCGGTTTGTCTGTTTACTTTTACAATCGTGCCAACGAGGCAGAAGTCCCAGCACCTCCCCCCCTAAAAGCCATCAAAAGGCATTAGCTCACCCCAGTTTAAAGTTGGAGCCATACTGTAAGGACGTCCCTTCTGGGGTTTCATCTAACAGTCTGTGCCCCAATGAAAAGAGCCCAAACAACAGTGAGGAACACTATGAGGTAAAAATAGACCGCTGATACAGTATATTCACGCCTGCCTGCCTTTTCAGGATTTGTGTTTGTCCTCAAATAGCTTAATGACTCACTCGTTTGTATTTTGTGTCTGTGAAAGGAGAACAAGTACAAAAGCAGTGTATGTGTGCTCTCTCAGCTGACTGGAACATGCGTTTTTAGTGCCATATGACGGAAGAAGACTTTAGAGTTTATAGGAGAACATGTGTGGTTGCAAAGTGGCCTGGGTATCTGGCATTGTCATTATTATGCAATGATATCTACTTTTTACTTAAATCAACAAGCCTAGAGTAGAAAGAATGATAGAACAAGGAAAGAAGAAACTTAAAGTAGCAATGGGTCATTTTTTGTACAATACTTGGAAGCTGTGAAACAAGCTGCAAACAACTCAGACTTCCATCCATCCATCCATCATTATCCTGTTTGGGGTCACGGGGGGCTGGAGCCTATCCCAGAAAGACATTGGGCTGAAGGCAGAGTACACACCGGACAGACCGTCAACCTATCACAGGGCTAACATGGAGAGACACAAAACAATTCACAAACACTCACACACTCACACCTACAGTCAATTCAGCGTGACCAATTAACCTTGGTCAGCATGTTTTCGGACTGTGGGAGGAAGACGGAGTACCCGGAGAGAACCCGCACATGCACAGGGAGAACATGCAAACTCCACACGCACCTGCCCGGCCGGGGATTTAAACCAGGAACCTCCTTGCTATGAGGCAATAGTGCTACCCACTGCCGTGCAGCCCCAACTCAGACTTATTCAAGTTAATTATAAAGTAGCAGTATGAGTAAACCATTTGGTATTCCCACACCCAGCAATAGCACCATTAGCATTCATTTGAAAGCCCTGTGTGCGCCAACATTTATGATATTGTAGTTTGTTTTGGTCTCCACCAACTCTTGAGAATATATCCGGTTTGAAATGCTGCTAAATGCCTCAAAATGTGAACCATATATCCGCACACTATGTGGTTGTTTGAAGTTGAAAAAGCAGTGTGCAGATTTTAGTCAGAGAGAAAAACAGAGTCTGGTGATAATCCTGGGTGAGTTCGACCCAAGAAGTGACCCCTTACATACTGTATATAACAGTCAACCAAGTAAGAAATACAACTTTATGTCTTTTTTTCTTCCAGCCAAAAATAACCTTGAACCATGTTCCTCTGAAGGTACAGTGTCTCTGCATTATTAATATGTACGTTGCTGTGCTTTTACATGTGTGGGTGATGTACGCACGCTTGTCATGTGCTGTGAGAAGGATACACGGTGTACTCTGGAGTGTCTATTTTTAGTCTCAATGGTATATAAAAAAAAAAAACAATATTATTTTGAAAAGCTGCACCATTCCCAGGTAGATGTAAAATAATCCAGTGATAATGCTCTAGCCAGCCTTGAATGTTTAACTAATCTTTGAACAATCCTAAAACATACACGATGATGAATAAGGGTATTATATGTCAACTTAAGATGGTTACTTTTTATTAAACCAACAGGTGTGGACACAAAACCTACCTTTATACTTTTAATGATGTACTTCCATCTCCCTCAATTGCCTCAGTGAGAGGTGGTTGCTTCCTCTGAGGGGAGAAATCACTAAGAATGATTTGCTAATAACACCAAGGATTGCCAATCTATTGCCCCCGCTATCTGCTCCATCTGAAGGTTTAATTCACAGAGCAGATTGCACTAAATGATATTCACGCCCACAAAGTTTCGCAGGTCTCAGAGCCTTTGATTTTCAATTCAGTTTCAGTGCTGAGGTTTACGACCTCATTTAGATGTTTCTCTTTTTACAAGAAGGGCTCGTTAGTTTTCTGTATTCATCTCCTCTCAGTCTCAGCATTCTGTTCACCTCCTCACATTTCCTCCTAATCCCACAAGTCCTTAACAACAATCTCTTCACACCTCGTGCCTCCGCATCTCTCTCCCTCTCATGTGGGAAATAAACAATATATCCCCGTCCCTGCACACTTCTAACACATCCCTCTCGTTCTGCCAAAAGCATTTAAAAGCCTCTTTTTGATTCTGTAAATTTCAAGCAGTTTTTTGTCTACTGTCTTGTTCCTCGCTGTACTCCCTTGTACCCCCACTGTTACCCTCCAAAGACTCTCCTATGCTCATCATTGTGCTCCGCATGCCGTCTTGTCTTTTGTGCTAGGCTTAAATACCACTCTGGGTGACAAAGGCACACCCCTGGACACCAACAAAAGGTCTTATTACACAGAGGGAGGACGGAGCCAGCTGTGTTCAGCACTCTGTCGTGCTCTTTCTCCCCCATGTTCACAGATATACACAGCCACATGCATAATTGTCTAAAATGCATAAAAATCCCAGTTTTTGCATTAATTACAAGAAATCAAAGCACAGATATTTACTATTGGCATGTCTGACACACCCCTGTGTGGTTGTAAAATGCATACAAACATGTTCAGATGGTAAAATACTCTTTAAAAGAGGGACAACACCTACATACTTACATCAGTGAAATATATACACATTCACACAGGACATGACCACAAGTATATAATTCAATTATATTGCCCTTTTTTAAAATTTTTGACCTATCCATGTTATGTAGAAGTGGGAGGAAAACTAACATAAGCTCTTTATTCCCTGTGGAGGGATGGGAGGCATTGATCAAAGCTACTTAATAGCCAGGTTCAACACTCTGCTGTTCCTGCAGAGAGCTGAGGGCTGGCTCAGTCCTCATTATTGCCTCCAATGGGAGGCAGAGACAGGAAGTGTTGAAAGGAAGGACGAGCAAATGAATCCTCTGGAACTCATAAATTACAGCAACACACATGAAACACTTCAGCTCCAGAAAAGAAAACAATGCACTTTTTAAATCCACGTGGATACATCAACATGCACAACTGACATCCATACATCCACTCTGGCACTAAAGCACAAGTGTCAGCCAGTTCTATTTTTAGCGCCCCATCTCTGGCTGTCATAGAGAGTATATCTTCACAGACAAAAGTCTTCTTTCTACTTCTGGCAGACACTACAATAGCTTTAAAATCTAATCTGGTTTTAAAATTGGGTTGGATTAAGGTCATTGGGAGGTACTCTGCAGATATTCTAATCTCAAGTTACTAAAAGATTTGAAGTAAAGGTGATGGTGGTGTTAACCTGCTGAAGGCTTTGTTGTGAGAAAACACAAAAGCAGAGGGCAAAATAATTTAAGATTGGAAGTGGTCAACTCGATTCTGTGATGTGAACCGGAGGTGAGAATTCAACACAAAGTTTAACACCTCGAGAAAGAACTACCAATGCTTGGCAACAATCAGTGGCGGTCTTTTTCTTTTGGACTTTTGGACCAGTCCTACTTGGGAAACACTGATATAACAATCCAAATATAAAACATACTAATATACCAGGGCAGTCCCAATGAGCCTGTAACAGTCCTGGAGGGTAAAGACCAGATATGTAGACCCTGAACATTAAAAGATGGTGTACTAAACGGATTTGTCCTCGTCTTGAAAGACTGATCGGCTATAAATCAGCCTGAAACTCTTGAAGTCTGCAGAGGGTGGGATTGAGTTACAAAGTGTGCATGCCTTGCCACATGATCTGTCAACATTTCTCCTGACTCCCCTGTGTATCGTACAACTCTGGTATAATGTTAGTTAACAAATACAAGTTGGATACTTAGAAAAGATACTTAAGTAAGGTTGGTGGAACAATCCTTCCCCCTCAACTCTGTGTACCTTCCAGGGTTAAGGTTCTTAGTAGGGTTACCAACCCATTCAAAAGCCACTTCATATTGGACATCTAACACAGCATGTTCTGCATTTTCCGCATCAGGGAACCCTTGTCCAATTCTCTTAAACACTCAACTAGATGTATGTAGATTGCCTCCATCTTCCTTCAATGTGTCAAATCCAAACATAAACAGCAACCTGGAGCATCACTGTTTGCTGTCAGTCATTTTGCAAACATCCCAAAGTGAATGCTTCATGATGCACCGAAGTCTCAGTAATGGCGCATGAAAAACCACAACAAATCAAAAACTAACAAAAGAAAGTAAAACAGGACTCACCTTTGGTGTTGAAGCAGGCGAGGCAGCCATCGTCACAGAACATGGAAAGTAAAGAATCGACAGGAACAGCAATTATAATTTGATCATTGGAAGCAGAAACTGGTGACACAAAACACGAGGGAGTTAGCATAACACCAAGAAATGTTTTTTTTTTTTCAAGGAGAAATTGTGAAGAAAAGGGCAACAAGTAAGAAAAACAGAGTTAATTGAGAACAGGACAGAGAAGATTATTGGAAGTTTACATTGGAGTCTCACCCCTGGATGCATAGGTAACAGAATAATTAGTGTTAACACAAACACTTGGACTGAAGAGAAAAAGTGAAGGTTGATTTTAATGTAGTACAGATGCCTAGTGTTGTCTCTAAAGAGAAAGACTGTGATTGGTTAGTATTGGCACACCCATGAACAGCAACCCTGTTAATCATGAGAACATCCCAGCAGTGCATCACTGGGAATGAAGACAGTCACAGATTAAAAGTCAAGCCAATCCAGCCAAAGTTGAGCGCATGCGTTAGTCACTCACAAGTAGTCCAATTGGGTCAGTCAGAAACCCAAACCAGGTGTTTTCACAAATGTTTCCATGCAGGGGAAAATACAAACTGGTCTATATATCCATCATCTATCTAATCTATAACTAACTTCTACTTTGTCCACGGCTGACTACAACCAACCTTCCATTGTGGGGGAAACTGAAGGGACCGCGGCTGGTTCATCCATGGTATCCGCAAAACTTGGGAAGAAGGGCTTAGCTGATGGGTTAAGACCTGAAGCTTGACCTCCCAGAGGGCTGGTTGCTGGAGGGGAAGAGGGGCTGATGACTGGGGATGCTTGTGGAGATAACTTCTTAGCTCCTGGGGAGGTGGGACTCTTGAGAGAAGATGAGGAAGATGAACGAGACTTCTTGGATTGCTTCTGGGATGATTTGGCATCTTTCATCTCTTTGGGTTGCAATTCCTGAGCGGTGGTTTTAGGAGAGCGGAGAGGGGCTGGGCTTGGAGTGTCGAAGGAAAGACCCAAGGTGACAGGATGACTTGAAGAGCTGACATCACTGAAGTCAAAAAGGTTGCTGTCCCTGCTCACGTTGGAGTTGTTCAGGAGCCATGAAGCATCTGAAGGTGAGAGAGGAGGGGCAGAGGCGAGCACCTCACCTTTTGGGGAAATGCCTGGGCTTGGTTGGGATGCGGGGCTGAAAGCTGAGGTGTCTACTCCTGGTAGCCCTTGCACAAAAGACTCTTGAAGGGAACTGGTGTTGTCAAACATCCCGCTGTCAACCATGTCACCAACCATTGCTTCATTCTCAGAGAAGGTTGGCAAAATGGCCTGGCTGCTGTTCCCCAAGCTGGCATTTTCAGTATCCATCAGGAGGTCAAAGGAATCATCAGGGTGAGGAGCCATGGAGAAGGAGCCAGGCGTTGCAGCGTCAGTTGTGGTAGACGGCATAACAAATGGGGCAGCTGTGGGTTTCAGCTCGCTGTTCAGGACCAGTGGGCTGACGTTAGCAGCTGTTGAAGAGAACAGGTCCTGGGATAAGGGCGAGGGGATCAGACCTTCTTCTGGGAAGACTTCCTTTTTCCAGTTAGTGGCGCTGGCATCCACATCTGCCAACGCAGCCTGAGCAGAACTTCCTAGATCCATCATATCCTCCTCTGTGATTTGAGAGGTTGCTGCTGATGCAGGAACAAATGGTTCAGCCATCACTCCCCACTCCTGAGGAATCTTTTTCCTGCTCTTCCCCTTCTTTCCTCGCCCTCCACTCTTCCCAAGCTGCTCCTCCCATCCACTGTCTCCTTTATCCCTCCTTGGGCCTATCCTGTTGTAGAACTCCTCTGAGTTTTCTCCTGTTGCTTGAACCTCGGCGGGACCCTTGCTCTCTAGGGGTTCATAAGACCCCTCATCTTTCTGTCGCCTTTTCTTCTTCTTCTTCTGTTTTCTGTCAGATCCTTCTCCCTCCTTTTCATCACCTCCAGCATAGGCCGTGCTCTCTCGGGTAGGCCAACTGTCAGGTGGGTCATCAGGGCTGACTGCAAGATGGCCTGCATGGCGACTGAGCACCGTGGAGACGCTTGGGGTGAATGGGAGGTCTGTTGGTAGGCAGCCAGCCTGGTCTTGCCAGCAGTCGCCTAATGCACCTTGTTGTGGGTGAAGAGGGGAGAGTTTAAAGTTGGGGGAGATTGATAAGTGCATAGGAACTGGTTCCCTTAGTTTATTACCAACAGAAAATAACAGAAATATGAGTCAAAGAAAATCCTAACTCTGAGTTCAAATTATATTTTAAAAGCCCTACATCAGAGAAGTTGTTGAGTTTTTGGGGGGTAATGTTAAGAACATGACTAAACAGACTCCACACAGCAGCAGTTATCCATGGTTGCTGACTCACTGCAGCCCTGCAGAACAGTTCAGATTTGCACTCTTGCAGTAAAAACATTGGGCAGCAAAGGAGCTCATTTTGAAAACAGAAACAGAGTCAGGAGTGTGTGAGTTTTTGTTTTTGTTTGCCTGCCGGCTAAAAAATTGAATTTTTGGGGTTAAACCCCGGGGGTGTTGGAGCACATATTGCTTCAGAATCAGAGCCTTAATCCCTAAACTTTTTTGTGGATATAACCTGGGGACTGCTGAAAAATAATCTGATATCAGTGTGTTTCTATTTCAGTGGTTTCCATTCCCCTGGAAAAGAAGTGATGCATCGCTGTGAGAAATAAACCTCTATTTCAATTGTTTTCATGATAAACATTCTTTATCACCTTTATCTCTTTAATTGTATAAACTTAACATTTTTCTTGTAACATCCCAGCAGATTAAGCATACACGCATATGTTCTTACCAAAAAAAGGTTTCTTTTTTATTCAGTTTTATCTATCATTAGTAGTGCCAATTAGCCAGCAAGTGTGTTATCATGATTTTAGTTACTGTAGTGTAGTGGCATGATCCCTCCTTCTCAAGACTGATTTTTGGTAAGAGACTTTTTAAAAACAAAATCTCATTTTTATACAGAAAGAAAATGAATTAAAAATAATGCCAAAGGAAAAACATTAATTTATTTTAAAAATTAATTTGTCAAATTTAAATTATATGAAATGTGATCGCTTGTGTAAATGAAGCACTTACTGTATCAGTATTAAAACACCATCAAAACTAAAATCTAAATGGTCTGGTAATGGGCTTGCCTTCAATTTTTCATGTCACATACACACTCATACACAGACAGATCTTTTCAGGCTTGCCATCTTCAGACATTGCACTCTGTCAAACCATATTTCTTTGCTGTTTGACAGCTGCTTGATGCCTCCTCTGCATTGATTACCATTATCTTAAAAAAGGCACCGCAACTCCGCCTCAGTTTTTGGTTGACTTGTCCTACTTTTGTGCAACTTTGTTCACCATGTCTCTCAAACTTTCTCCTTAACAATGAGGCAGTGAGTCACATCTGGGCTCCGTCATTTGGTGAACACTGGTTGTTGTAAGGAATATTGACATTTGATTACTAAACTTATAATATATGACGATCCTACTTTTTTCAGATGTATATTGAGGGGGGAATTAAATAGGTCATATATTGGGGTCAACACGGTGATATATGTGCAAATTTAATTTTGACAACCTCCTAGCAGACAAAGTCATGCATCTCCCTTGAGACCCCAAGTTGGGAAACAATGGCCTATTGTATCTCTCTGAATAACCAAATATCCCCAAAGCATGGCAGGCTCTCATGCATGTCTCACAGACATTAATATATGGATGGGTAAGAACTTTGAAAACTCAATGAGGATGAAATATAATCTACTACTAGTTGGAGCCAAAAAAGGCAGAGAAAAACTACTTTTAATACTAGAACAGAGCCTGCTTTTCTCTTTCATATATGTGTTGTGCTTTTGTCACAGTAGTGTGTGTCCATTTTCCTCTATGAATTAGTGCGGATCAAACACACACATCCAAACAAACTGGCCAGTATTGAATTAAAAGACAAAGAGAAGTGGTACTTAGTGGAACAGTACAAAGTTATACTAATACCAGGAAACTATCCGTCAGCAATGCAGCTCTTTTTGAAAACAGACTTTGAGAGTCAGGAGTGTGTGAGTTTTTGTTTGTCTGCCTATTCAACTATGGTCAGCTAGAGCATATTCAGTGTCCTACATAAACAGACTCAAAAAAAGACTGCTTAATGATTCCATAGGAAGGAGGTCAATTACAGGCAACCATGCTGTAACTAAAACTGCCTGGTCCTGGGACATTGTGTAACAAAGCTCAGGCAGACAAGGCGTAATGAGAATAGAAGGTAAAATGCCCACTGAGAAAAGATTGTTCTACTTTGGCCCAGTTTGTTTCTTCTTTTCAGCTACACACGCCACACACATATTTACAGAAGAAGAGCAAAAGTGGAGCAGTTGTTAGGCTCGTTACAGTACAGTCGATCTCTGGAGTGCTGTGTTTCTTATTAACAAACCCATGACAGATCTCTGCTGTCTATACTGTATGTGCAGTAATTGGGGAAGGGGGGTAGATGAAGACATCAACCAACTGAGGAGGATGATTTAAATGTAGCAGCTTATAACCTCATTCAACCAAAGAAGCATCACAAAGCAGCTATAATGCTTATAGTTTCAAACGGCAAGCTTTAAGAACAAGCAGGCAACATGGTTAATATATGACTTTTTTCACATTAATTTTAAACCTGATAATCAAAATATCCAATACGTTCTATCAAATTAAAACATTTGTATGAATGGATTTTCCAATGTAATATCATTTAAATTCAAACACTATTTGAGCTCACAAGCAGATGTTGGCCAACTCTAAGGTTCCAGCAAGGGCTGTCATTTTCTTGAGCTGCAAAACCAGCAGAGGATTACCTAAACCAGAGAGCTTAGAAAGTTACTCAAGAGTCTAGGCCCCCATCCTTAAGGCAATTGTGAAGGAGTTGTTCCACTTATTTTGCAGTATTTCCTTGTTAAGGAATATGCAGGAGTTTGACCACTGTGGATTATTATTCTTTAATTGTTATAATTTTTGTAAGTTGAATTTTTGGGGAATTTTTGCCTGTATTGATAGGACAACTTAAGTGAGACAGGAAACGTGTGAAGCAGAGAGTGAGGGAAGACATGCAGTGAATGGTCGTGACTGGGAGTCGAACCAGCAACCTCTGCAATTGGGACTATAGCATCTGTATATGGGGCATGCTTGGACCAGTAGGCCATTGTTGCCCCAACCACTGTGGATCTTATCGTGTACCATTCGTCATCATCATTTGTAATTGTTGTGTTAAGGAGCCTACGCAGTAAAGAATTATATTTATAAATCATTACATAATATACAATGAGCATGGAGTCTTCCCAACCCTAAATAAGGCGTGGCTTCCCAATTTTCCATGTAGAAGGTGATCCCCGTAACAGCAAGTGTTGTAGTAGCTTTTTCTATATCAACATGTACAGACATTAGAATTTAACAGGAACTACAAATAGACTTTTAATACATACATACTGTGTATCATCATTTTTAGTGTTTGTTGATGTTCTATTGGTTTATGGAAAGCAGTCACCTTTGATGGATTTCAAAAAAAGTGCTACATATATACAGTTATTTGTATTATTGGTGGTAGTCACTCGAGGATTCATGGTTGTTGTAGTTTTGAGGTGAAATCAGTTTTTTTTTCTGCTCCACATTGCTCATAACAGAGTCCCTTTGGGTTGTTAAAGATCAGCCCTACGCATATTGAGACAGGGAAAAAGGGGGAGTCTGTGGCTGCTGCATTGTTGAGTCACCATGTGTTTTCCTACTACCTTACACACATACCAGAGATATTACACACACACACTGAGTTACACACTGAATGGCACACAATCTTACAATCAATTTCAGGGTGGCAATAAAGGGTTGACAAGCAACAGGAGACTATTTATTACGCCTTCATAAAACCTGTTGCATTGGGAGACTCACTAATGGTGGATTGCAGCCACTGAGAGCACCAAGAGTTGTGTCGCCATCATCTGCTCAGTGTTAAGGTCAACATATTGCGCTAATAATATTAAAGCGCAAACACACCCGTACAGTTGTCTTGCTCCATGCAGTGTGCTCTTGTTTAATGTCTGGCTGTTGAGATGAGCCGTCCTAGCCCCCTCTCTCTGCTGCACGGACCTGCACAATCATGCTGTTAGAGCTTAACAGGCTATGTGCACAGGCGTGGTGACAAACTTCTGGTTGGTTGAGCAAGTATGCTGGAGTGTGCACACAGTGCAGAGGGTACAGCCTCAGCCTCACTGTGAGCTAGAAAAAACCCTGACAAGCAGTTTTTACTTTGTTTTGATCCTTTCATTGGCAGTACGTATTCTCCTTCAATACTTGTGCATGTCAGAGCTTTTTAATAACATGCTAACACGCTGCAACCAAGGCATGAGAGTGCTCGGTTTTAATTAAATCCACAATCACACATATAATATTACACTCTGACAGTGACGGGTAGAGAGAGAGAGGCAGAGAGAATCCAACAGACATGCTAACAGAACTGAATATGAAAATAAGTGCAAGCTTGTGTGTAACAATTTAATTCTCAGAGGGTATTAAACCTTCTACTTTTAACAGTAGTGATGATCTGATTATCATTAAAATGTCGGCTGAACACCTCGGTGTCCTGGGCGACCAAAAACCCAGACTTCTTAATTTTATGCAACCTCTGTGCGTGACGGCTGGTCTTTTCTAGGAAAGGATGGAAGGTTAAAATGCCGTTATATCTACTTGAATCAGAGCAAAGTGGAACACAGCGGTGCTCATTAGAGCCCTATGGCCCTTAGAAACTGTAAGAAATTACAGACCTCATATTTCTTTCTCTTCAGCACAGCGCTTATCTTCGTAGTTAGGGGTGACTGATACAGGAAGTTAACCGGAAACTAGATTTCTGACTCCCCGTTCAACTGGAGGTTTGTCACCACGCTTGTGCACAAAGCCTTTTCTATCCACATACAGATGATGAGCTGACCTTTTAAAGTGCATACCATACCCCCTAGGAAATAAACATGGTCTTTGTTGATATTATTATGAAACTTGATTATTTCCCTAAGTGAGCTATGTATATTCTAATGTTTTGAAGGAGCTCTCCAAAAAGGAGCTCTGGTATGAATCTGGTTTCCATTCAGGAACTGGCAGATCAGAAACACTACCAGGACTAATTTGGCAAAATATTTGCATGTATGACTTTATGAAATTTTGAATATGTGCAAAGAGCATTGGATTCTTCTGACAGAAGCTTAACCCTCCTGTTATGTTCGTTTCTCTGGAACAGCATTAATGTTCCTGGGTCAATCTGACCTGGGGCATATTCAATTATCCAAAAGTGTCAGAACCCCAAAAAATCCCAATACACATTTTTTAAATCAAAATTTTAACTCCATTACTAACCATTTAAATCAAGATTTGGTCCATTGGTGTTCTTTAATTCTCACAGATCATTGTTCAATGAGGATAACTCACCCGTTTTTTAATGCACACTGGAAAGCCCTAAATATTAATACAATAGTTTTACATACAAGACAGATTTTTCTTTGTTTGTTTTTTTTACATTTTGATTTTTTTTTTTTTTTAATGAAGTAATGTCTATAAATAAACAAGACACCTCTGCTCTCACATGCTGCCCAGATTTTGATGCTGCATTTAGCTGGTTTGGAATACATATATTGCCTAAATTAGACTTTAAACAGGGTTAATTTGACCCGCAACATAACAGGAGGGATAACAAACCCCTACAGGACTGCATTATATTTCTGTTTAAAAGAGAAACCCAGAGGAACAGATTGGCATATATGATTTGACATTTGTGATAATGACAGAAATCTATCTTTCACAAATGCTCTTCTATCCATTATAGTCATTTTTGCTCAATGTTATTTGGTGTCCACTTAACTCAAATGGCTGTGTAATTACCACATAAAGGTATAACCACTCTGAAATGAATCCTCCTGCCCTCCTCTACTACACAGGCACAGAGGGTTCTGCCACCTGCCGTGTTGCAGTGCACCATGGGGCGCTCAGCTGCTGTCCTGCTTTGTGCATCGTTCCACTGACCACATGTGATGTTAGCATAGCCCTATTAGCTGCCACAAGTCACAGCGTGGCAACAACTACAGCTCTATGCTGTCTAGGATCAAGAGATCTCTGAACTTGAGAGAGGCCCTATGGAGAGGGGGAAAAGGGAGGGGAAGGGCTGGTCAAGAGAGAGCGGACACAGCCAGGGTCTCTTTGAAGAATATATACACACAGATCCACCCATGCAAACACACACACACACACACACACACACACACACACACACACACACACACACACACACACACACACACACACACACACACACACACACACACACACACACACACACAGACAGATATAGAGTATATGACTAGGAGCCATGGCATGATGGCACACCCTATATATGTCAGCATGAGATGTGCATTGACCTTGTGCTGGATGGCTAAATTAAACTGAAGCTGGTGTGTGTTTGTGTGTCTGTGTGTGATGGGCGCTATATAAAAGAAAGACATGCAGCTGTCCTGAATACTGCCCCCCTCTGTGGAACAATTTAGGCAGTGCAGGGAGGGGCACAGTCATACAGTAAATATCATACACTACATTGTTACATTAATTTGTGTGATATACTTCTGCTGTGAGGTTACAGTGGTGGGAAAATTATGCCTATAATGTATTAATTATATACAAACAGAGCTTTAAAAATGGGTTGTACTTTTTAAAATGCAGTAAAAAGTATAGTTTTAGCTGTTTCAAGGATTTAGCATTTTGGTGTATAAATTGGAAAAGCAACACCTTTGAAAAAAAAGCAGTTTTTTTTAATTAAAGCAAGTGCTGAAAAACTTAAAAAAAATTACAAATACCAAAATTTGACCAAGTAGAAATAGGTTATGATATGTTCGAGTTTACACACAAACTTGCCTTGGGTATTTCACAGATGTAAATGTGTGTATAAACTCTGATAATCAAGCACAGCTTTGTTGAAAAAAAAAACCAAGTAAATACTTCCACTGTTTTGTTGTAACACACATATCTGAATCTATGCATGTCTTACCTGATGACAGGTCCAGAGGGCTGCGAGGAGCCTGCGGTTCAGGCAGCATGGGGCTGTGCTCTTTAGGGGCTTCAGATCCCACCGTGGGTGTGGGGTGCTGTGGTTCGGCTTTGCTTGGAACCCTCTCTGCTGTAAGAGGAGCAGCCCCCACCTCAATGTTGACACCCAGCCCAGCAGGCTGTGAGAAACCTGAAGACCACAGAAAGATAAACATATAGAGTCAATGTTGGGTGCTAGATTTGTTAAACAAGTTGTTAAGTTTTGTTGAAGAGTAGTCTTCCCATCTTGCCTGCTGATATTGTGTAATAATCATCCTGACTCAAAGGGAACACAGCTTGTTTCTAGTAAACAACAACAACCCTGTTTGGCTGACGTTGCGCTACTAGAGAGGCTCAGATATCATTCCTTCGTCGTTGATCAGCTCCAATGCCTACACTTAAATCTTGCTTATACTGAGTAGCCTCAACACCAGTATGAGAATCAGTACACTGAAGGAATCCTACACGTCAAAAAGACTAGCATAAGAAAAACGTGGACAACAGCAGGAGATCAGCTGGCATTGACATAACTGCTTTATTTTGAGTGTTTACCTCTTTTAATATAATTAGCTTTCACTTGATTTTATAACCTGCTTTCTCAGCTAGCAGCATACTGTTATTGTTTCATATCTTCAGGTGACAAATCACCACAAACATTTTTCTTTTACAGCAATAAAACACTACTAGCTAGTAGAGATGGGCATTTCAAGCCAAAATATTATTCGATAATCGCTGGCATCTATTCTGTGACTATTCTTAAACGAGCCCCCGTTATTCTTAATTGGTCCGTTTGTGTGGCAGTCACGTTAACCAGTACTGCGACAAGATGCTACTGGTAGGGGGCACTGGCAGCATCTGTCTTGACCTTTATGCCATTGTTTCTGTGATGCAGTGGCGTGGCGTGTATGTTCACGTTTCAAAGCCATGCTCAGTCTAAGCAATTTCTCGGTTTCAGAATCTCACATCATGACACACGTATTTCCAACGACTGTTGCTAATGGGTTTTTTTTGGTGCTGTTTAATGAATTAAGGTTTCTTCACCATCTGATACTTAATGAAGTTAGCAAACAGCTCTAAGACGCTCTATAGCCAGCGTCTGGTGGGACTACTGCATTACAACCAAGCACCAAGAAAACGATGAAAAATTTTACTTTTAAAATGAGAAAATATTCGCATTAACTCTTCAATTTTTAATCAGTGAATGAATATTCAAGCACTGGAAATTCATGACCAAGCCTGGTAGCTAGTGGCAGTTATAATGTGTTTGATTGGTGTTTGGGCAGAGGGTGTAATAAATTGTGGGATTGCATAGACAGCTATATTTGCTGACCCTTCAGATATGATTTCTTATGCATTTCTTATTTTGCACTTTTTTTTTTAAATGAAGATTGAACAAATGAGGGATGCAATTTATTGTATAATCAGCAGGAGGAAGTAGAAACAGGTACAATATGTGATGTCCGCGGATGTATTCTCACATATAGAAACAGCTATATCGAGTCTTTAGGATCCCATTTCCAGGATTTATCCCTTTTTTTTAAGCTGTACAGGATGGTGTTTTTCTTATAAAACAAATAGACATCATGATGTTTATATGGAGTCTAATGGAATTTTACTTGAGGCTCAAAAATAATTTGAAGGTACGTGTCCCTTCAAATGTGACTTTTAGAAATCTTTGAGTGTCATTTTCAGAGTCCCAAAGATGAAATATCCCACCCCTCATTCCATAAAGGTTTGACGCAAGGATAAGACCCTAAATCTGTACATAGTCTGCCAAAACAGCCTCACACTTCCTGCAGGAGGACTGATGTCAACCGCTTACATGGACCTCTGATTGGGGGAAATCAAAGCACAATTCAGATTTGGGCAGAAATGATCTGCCAGGAAAGAGATCTATGAAGGTTTATTTGAACCTATAATTCTTCTGATATTTATAAATCAGCTTCTGCACCCTTTGATTTATAATGAACAAATATTGGGGTTTCTGTAGGTACTGAAAAAATGATTATTTGCCCAGCTCTTACGTAAATCATAAATAATATATGACTTTGCTGATGGGTCTATTTATTCTAGCATGGATGAATCAAAGACCGTTTCTGTGTTATGACAAGGAAGAGAAAAGAAAAGCAGGGCGATGACAAAGCAAAAAAAAAAAAAAAAAAGACAGGGGAAGCCATCAGGACAAGATGACATAACAATAACACAAGAAAAATAAACTTTGAGCTAAACATCTCCTGGCGATAAACATGTACAGTATGTGTGGTATACTTTGTCAGGGCCTGGTTGACATGATGTATGTTTATATATACACAAAAAGGTGTGTGTGTGTGTGTGTGTGTGTGTGTGTGTGTGTGTGTGTGTGTGTGTGTCGTATAAAAATACATGAATAAGGTCGATGAATCAAGATCCCACATGTGGGTGTGTGTGTGTGCGTCTGTGAGAGAGAGTAGGAGCAAAAGAACATTAGTGTGTGTTTGTGTTGAAGCCTTGAGCAGGATACGGTGGCCCAGAGACGACAGCTCTCATTAAGACAACAGTGAGAGCTGCATGGGTATGCAGAGGTTGGCATGGTGAAAGACATAACTCAGCCTCATAACTGTGTGAGTAAGTGTGTATGTGTGTGTGTGTGTGTGTGTGTGTGTGTGTGTGTGTGTGTGTGTGTGTGTGTGTGTGTGTGTGTGTGTGTGTGTGTGTGCGTGCGTGCGTGCGTGCGTTTATGTGTGTGTCACCTTCTGGAGTACCAGCAGTGACAGCTTCAGCTCTGCATGCAGCTAACAAGCTTAGTCTCACCACAAGCCATTCATCAGGCTGGAATTTACAAGCAAAGATTCAGAGCCAGTTGTTGGACTCCAGTTACATTTTTAATGAGGAGGGAAAGCTGACGAGCCGAGACATTAGAGTTTCTCAGAGTGATGCTTATTTATTGAAGGTTCGCTGATGTTTTTGAGCTGTATTTTCAAAGTTCTTTTCTTTACATTCTGTACCGTTTATAGAACTAACTAAATGCTGATGCATTTTTATTTACAGAAGTCAAACTAAACTGAACTTGTGACTCCAGCTACACTGAAGTTCCTCCTGCTTAAAAACATCTTAAAATTGACCTTTTGGAAACAAACATATGCCCTGATTAAACAAGCAACAGCACTGATATAATTGCCAAGTGTTTCAGCTGGCTACTTGTTCTTGAAACACAAAAGAAGCATTCTTGGAATAATACCTTAAAAAATACTTTTGGAGAAAAAAAAGCTGCAAGTATGAAAGTCAAGAGGTTCATGTTAACTACATTTGGTATAATTGATGTTATCATATATTGTTCATCTCATAAACAAAGTACTGAACTGTATTTCAGTACTCAAGGATTATATGCAGAGTAAATTAGTGAGGCAAGAATAACAGTATGGATCAATAAGAGTGATCACTATTGGATTGTCAACCACATAAAACAAATAATGAAATCCTCAAATTCAATTATAAGAAGTTGGAATAGACAAAAAAAGTAAAATGAGAAGACAGTCTTAGAGAGAGAAAGAATGCAACAATTTAAAAAAAAGAAAGAAAGAATAAAGTAATAATAGAAAGAAATACTGAAAGAAAAAGAAAAACAGAAAAAAAGAGAATGCAACAAAAAAGAAAGGGCACAAGGAAAAGGACAGAAAGAAAGAAGGAAAGAGGGAGGGAAGGAAATAAAGGGGGAAGAAGGGGAATATGGAAATAAGAAAGAAAGAGAGACAGAAAGAAAAAAAAGAAAGAAAGAAAGAAAGAAGAGAAAGAAAGAAGAAAAAGAAAGAAATACAGAAAGACAGAAAGAAAGAAAGAAGAAAGAAGAAAGAAAGAAAGAAAGAAAGAAAGAAAGAAAGAAAGAAAGAAAAGAAAGAAAGAAAAGGGTAGGAAGGAAAATAGAGCAAAGAATCAGTAGAAAGAAAGAATGGAAAAAAGGCTAAAATAAAAAAGACAGAAAGATAGAAGGGAAGAGGGAGGGAAGGAAAGACAGGGGCAAGGAGGGAAAAAAGAAGGGAGGACGGAAATAAGGGCGAAATAAGGAAAGGCAGTAGAAAGAAAGAATGAATACAAGACAGAAAGAGCAAAAGAATGAGAGAAAAACAACAATAATCAAAGAAAGAAAGAAATGAAAGAAATGAAAGAAATGAAAGAAAGAAATGAAAGAAAAAAGAAAGAAAGTAAGAAAGAAAGAAATGAAAGAAATGAAAGAAATGAAAGAAAGAAATGAAAGAAAGAAATGAAAGAAAGAAATGAAAGAAAGAAGAAGTCCTGAAAGCCAATTTAAATCAGGGCATAGGAGGAGCAGAAGGTATAAAATGTGTTTTTATGATGAAGTATAAAGTCATGCCTTGAACACCTCATCCTACAGGGAACTATCTGACAAAGAAACATTTGAATTGCCATCTTTGTGAAATTCAGAGTCTGTAATTAAGTGTCATCTGTGCAGCACTGTCATACAAAGTTAATGGATGTGCTGATGTAAGCAAACACTTTGCTTAAGCTCGTGTTATCACTCAGCTTCAGTGTCAATAAATGAAGTTCCATAAACACATTTTGAGTTAGAGAAGACAAATCTACTTTTGTGAAAACTGTAATATTAAATCATTCTTGAGTTCCAAATAACATTTCAAAGCTCAGGTTTGTATCGCTCCTGTAAATGTAATGATGAGGCACTCCACTACGATTGAAATGTGTTAGTTTGTTGTCAGTTATCCTGCTTCAATCACACTAACCCATTACTGCTGTGTAGCAGGTGGAAGACAATATTGGGAGAATACCTGAAAAAGCTCCCATCCGGCCAGCATCCATCATGTGGGCAGGACTGGTCTGAGAGCCCAGAGGATCTGAGTAACTTGCCATGGAGGCTGATAAGATGGAGGGGAATAACAACCAAGCAGGAGAGGAGGCAAGTGTAATGAGCAAAGATGGACGAGAGAGTCAAAGGAGAGAAAAGAATGGAGGTGAGAGATGGATTGGTAGGAGGAGGTGGTGGTTGGACATAATGGCATTAAAAATGTATAATGGGAGAGGTGGAAGGAAACAAAGAGAAAGGGTGAACATTAAACATTTCTGAAGTTTGGCATTTACTGAAGAAAGAAGAAAAGCTTTGGTGTCACGGCAAAAATAAATCGTATAACAACTGCATTTGATAATAATAGTCACGAGATGTGAGATTCTGTTTACATAGGTATAAATGATCTATCATTAGACCTCTTTACTGAACATTATTGCTTAATGTTTGTTTGTGGTTATGTATATGTTTGAAAGTAACTATGTATGTGCTAATGTAGGTTTTCATGTGGTTATGTTTGATTAGCTTTGTTGCCTTTGTTAAGCTTTAAGTACCAAAAAGAGTATTAAGAACCACAGAGAAATGTCTTGCATTTGCAACATCGATCAAAAAGTTGACCAAAGCAATAAGAGAAATACTCCTCATTTAATTTTGAGACCCTTGGGACATATAACCTTCCAAAATTGCGCTTTTATGGTTCTTAGAGACACATTGAAATGTCAAGTCTTGCCTATATGTAAAAAACAAAGTCCGAAGTCAAGTTACAAATTAAGGTATCAAGTCATAAAAAACTTATCATCTGAGTCATGCTTATCAAATTCAAGAACATAAGCTTACTTGTTCAAATCCAGTTATGCCTTTCCTTTAAAGTAAGGTCTAAAGGCACAAGATTTCTGACCCTAATCCGACCTAAGTCTGAGTCATGTGACTGAAGCTCAAACATCTGTTAATAACTGTTAAAAAGTAGCAATAGAAGATTTAAGTCATGGAAGTACACCCATTAGTTCACAGTCATACGGGTAAAAGTTGAGCTAAAAGAGTTGCAGTCCAATTACTAAACTAATATTCTGAAAACAAATGTTATAAATCTGCTTCCTTGTTTGAATGTAAATCTTAAAATGGCTTCATTTCACACCAAAACATGACTACTGATGTCATATCATAGATAAAGTACCATTCTATGTTTATTCATTCTTTTATTGGTGACACGGAAAAACTTTTTTGACCAACAGTCTTGGCCTCTGTACCTGATAGGAAGTCCGTAGCCAGGGCCTGTTGCTGCTGCTGGTCAAGTGATCTTGGCCACACCTCCCCTTGCGGCTCTGGATGCGACACTGAAGTCTGTCCCCCTGCGGTCAGCTTACAACCTACAGTGACAACATGGATCACTGAACATTAGTTCACCCTCCTCGCTGATGACACGCCGCCTTACGACTGTAATTTAATAACACAAATTAGACTGCGCTGAGCACATATTCACACACGCTCCCTAATTACTCACACAAAGGCATTCACAAAATAGTAACACATTTATATAAGCGACCCAGTCACCAAGAAACATTTCGCAGAACCCGCGTGTGCACCCACACTCTCACCTGCCAAATTTCCTCCCAAAAGCAGATATCCCAGTCCCATAAAACTCAACATTCAGTGATGTTTGCTATGTACTGCTCAGTGCCTCTGTCTCTGTCTGTCTCCACTGCAGCCTCAGCTGGCTCTGAGCTACTAACACTGTGAACCCCCAGCCGCACACACATACACACAATTGCGAAACACAGACACAGACATACACACACACACAAAAATGCAATCCCAGTTGGAGAGTCTGGGTTTGGTGTGACGTTTCACTGTCTGTCTGGTTCAGGTCTCAGGCCCCGCCAGCAAGCACCTCCCCTCTCGCTCCTCGACCTCAAGTGGCCGGCTCCCTTCTTCTCTGCTCCTGTAGTCACCCTTCAGCTCCTGTCCCAGTCTCCCAATCAGAGATCCTGACTGGACAGGAAAAGCAAGAACCCCGGCTGGCAGGCTTGTGAAGAAGTAATAATGGAAGAAGGAGAGGGGGCAAAAAGGATAGCCAAGCGGAGGGGGGGATTCAGGGTTAGAAATAGCAAAGAAGCAGAAAAATGCAGAATGGAGGAGACAGACAGGTATGCAAAGGATAAATTAAGAGTGAGCTGTGGGGAGCAAAGGAAGGGAAATGGATAAAGAGGAAGAAACCGAGTCAGATGAGTAACAGAGGGGAGGAGAGAAGCAGTAGAAAGAAGGAGGGAGCCACCGATGGCAACCCTCTCCCAGCAGCGTTCACAGAGGGTGACAGTGAGGCGAGCAGACAGGACGCCACCCAAAGTCACAAGCTCTTCCATATATCAGACACGCACAGGGGCCATGGTAGGGTGTGCATTGTCTGTCTCGACAGGACAAGGAACAACACCGCGGGCAGGGTCACCCATTGATTTAAAAACACTTCTGCAGCAGCATTATTCCTTATTGTCTTAAAAGTTGTCGTCTGCCTATCTTGGGGTCCCCATGTTTTGTAAACACATGATTACACAAGATGCTAAGGAAATAACACAAGATATGCAAAGTCATAGCAGACTTCCCACAAACCCGCGGTGGTCAAAATGAGTTCACCTGAATGCACAGAGTGTTTAATCGCAAAAGAAGTGCTGGGTGTTTTTCCTGCTGAGCTGTGTCACTGTCCAGGGTGCTGAAATCAGAATAAGCTGCTCCCAAAGGGCAGTGAAGGGCAGTGACATGAAAACCACCAATATATCTCACCATGTGCATCCCTTTCACTTACTGAGGCACTACAGTTTACTTGTGTAAATCACAGTCCTATTTAAAGCTGTGGCTACGGGGTGTTTTTGCATTCGGGGGAAGGGAGGTTACACAAATACAAAACCTCAAAGCTGGTAGCTGTCTGGTAAGAACTCATCACTCAAAGAAACATCTTTTGGGCAACATTATGAGGCCAACTGATGTGACCATAGCATTAATATAGATTAGAATCATAGCACTTTCAGAAACAAGGATATAGTCTCAGTGACTCACTCATTGGTGTCTGAAGCTAAACAATGAGATACTGGGATATAGGTGTTTACAGTGAATTAGGTCATTGTAAAACAGAGGCACAATCTGTGCAGTTGGCCCTCTGCAGTAAGAAACATTCAGATAGGTGATTTAAACTAGAAGTCAAATGCTAAATGCTTCATCCCTGCAGTGAAGGAATCATGTAGCACTGTAAATTAGGGATGCAGGATATTATCGGCACATTATCAGTATCGGCCGATATTAGCTTTAAAATGAACTATCAAACATCGGCCAACATGCCGATATCCGCCATTATTATTAACTGATAAAATAATGGGCTGCTGCACACATGTTGGGCTCATGTTTTAAGTTAAATTTGAATTTAAGCAGCAGTCTGTAAGGTACATGTAGCTGACTAATTTAGGCCCATTTACTGTCAAAGAGTAAACCATTTTATTTGTTTATTTAATTTGGGTTTAATTGCTGTACAGTTGCACTTTTCACATGTTCCCTGTGAACAGAGGTTAGGTTTACTTACTATGTCAAATGCGAAATTGGCCAAATTTGCCCTGGTTGTGGATATTGTTATGATTGTCTCAGGGATATCATCATCCAAGTTTTAAGTAGGATGTATCTGTTTGTATGAAAGCAATTGTCATATATAAATATGCAGTTTTAAGTATTTTTCTTATTTTGCACAAGAAATGAATATTACATAACAAATGTGATAAGAGTATCACCATAATACTGTACGCTAATTCCAATACAGAAGATAATTGATGATCTCTGCAATTAGGTGGGCGGAAAAAAATATCGGTATCGGTAATCTGCTAAATGAGTTGTAAAATATCGGCATATCTGGTATAAAATCTGATATAAAAATCCAATATTGTGCATCCCTACTGTAAATGCAATGGTAGCACCTTTTTCTGTCATGGTTTTGGTCAGCTTTGTCACTTAATAGTAAAGAACCTCTTCAAATCAATCCAAAGTTGTTTCTAGTAGTTGCATTTATAGCATGGTCCATTTTTATCACTCTGAAAGTGGAGGACAATGTGCCTAAACACAGAGAGTGAGGGGTCACTGAGTGGCTTGATGGCTGAAGAAGTAATGTGGACCATGGACATGGGCTTTCACATCCATCTACCATTAACCGTATCTGTAGCCCAATGAAAACCTACGGAAGAAATGGGACTGTGTTGACAGTGACCACCAAATGAAGTAATATTAAAAGTGATCGGTCCCTATAATGGAGTTCAAGGGATTAATAGCATTAATGCCAAGGTGAACTGAAGCTGCCCTGAAAATATAGGAGGTTGACATGTTCTGTAAACATGTTGTGATTGGTTGACTGGAAATCCTTAGGTTTAGAAGACATGTTATTTGAATATTTTTTTAGTTTTTTGTTAGCTCAGCTTGTCCAAACTTGTTTATGTACTTAATGATAACTGAAGACATGTTCCTTTGACATCTCATACTTTGGGCCACGGCTATTTGATGGCCTTTAAGAATCTACTTGGTACATGGTGGTGTGTTATGTTTCCATAATTCTGTAAATATCCCTGCTGATCTTCCAGGGTTAGGCATCTTTCCCTTTTGGGCTTTAATTGTACAGTGGAGCATCATGTTCACATAACTGTTTGATATTGCGTTTGTCTGCATGAACATTGATGTTTGTGGAATTCAGGGCTTAAGGTTTTGCGGTTTTTCTTTGGTTCAGTAAAAAATGTTGTGCTTAAGGCCTTCTTCAAGCTCAGACAAATGTTAGGGGGGGTTCAGGTCAGTCCACAAGGGAATATTTCATGCTGAGCTGTTCTCCGCACTGTGCTCAATGTACCAGCGATGAACTGCTCAGCTTGACAGAAGAAGGAAGACCAACTGTGTTGCACATAATGTCAGTGTGTGTGCATGGGCTTCTTTTTGGAACATGTCACATGAATTGTTCTTAGTACTGTATGTGAGTCAGAGCCCAACAGGAGACTCATTTCATTGTCATCATTCATCATCATGACTACTTGACCTTAACCAACTGTCTCCTTACAGACCAGAAAATATAAACCCCTACAGGGCTTCTGCAGCAAAACTCAGTGCTGGAAGAAAGTTTTCACGAGAGGAAGAACATTCAGTACCACAAACACATCTGGACCTGTTATGAAACGTTTCAAAGATTATTTAGCATTCTTTACAACATAAAAACTCAGGTTTTCAGAGATTTATCATATCCACAGTTTTTATGATAATTTCAGTGGAGAGTTGTATATCTGCACAGCTACTGAATTATCATTGAACCATACTAGAAACATGAAGAAAAGTGTTCATTTAAACCTGCAACCTAAATGTACCAGGCCCTCTTTCTACTATTAAAAGGTAATTAAAACTACTACAATGAAGTTTGTCTTATTAAAGTAAGTTTTGTTTAAATTTGCCTTAACATCATTCCATCTAACCATTGACCTTTCTGGAGTCCCTAAGCTGAATGTATGAATGTAGCATATTTACAGTGCTGTTATCCTTCTTTTGCTGGTCTACATTAAATCAGTGCCAATGCAATCTGTGCATGTGAAATAGTAGTGTGGTCATATTCCTATTAAAAGCATGAGCAAAATATTGTGATTTACCAAACTGTCCATTTCCAATGTCATGGGATTCTCTCCCCAACAGGCCACAGAAACGTCAATGACATCTGGAATAGAAATATACCACTGGCTGTATTTGACATACAATTCTGTCATGTTTTATTCCCATACTTAACAACTATATTACAAAGACAAGGCTGTTTCTAGCTTTGCACCAGCAACAAAAACAAATCTCAGTACTCTCGCTTGCTGGAAAACAAAGTGAGGCAGCAAAGTCACCTGAAATCAAGGTCAGCTGTACCTTCTGAAGTGAAACTCTTCATCCAACACCTGCCACAAGCTTGTGTGTTCTACTTTGGATGGACTGCATCCATACAAAAACAATTGGTGTGAGTTTGTATTTCTTTTCATTGGCTTTTATGAAAGGTGACAGCCATCTCGCCTGTAATGAGTAACATTTGCTGACTTAGAAAGGTTATCAAAAAACTCAAAATGACATTCATTTAAACTGACTGCAGTACATGCAGAAACCAAAAGCACACTCATAGTCAGGGGTTTATTATTTCACTCATTCATTTCAATTTGTTTTTCTTACACACAATGACTTGGTCCTTTATGTATTTCACAAGATAATTCAACAGTCCAAGTATTGACAGGACTGTTCATGGTTGAATCCAAACACTCAAACTTCATCTAATAAAAAGTCTCCTCCAATATGTAAATAATAATAACTTAAACATTAGGTGATAAGATGAAGTGTAATCCGCCAATTAGTTGTGATTCCAGGACTTCGAACCCGGCCACAGTGGAGGGCAGACAGATTCTTTACCAAGGAACATTCAGTCCTTCACCAACACAGCAGCTGGGAGGAGAGGGAACCCTGGACCGAATATACCCCTTTTCGATCAACGCAAACCTGGTTGTAGTTCCGGGCTGGTGTTTGCGCTGGTTCTGAGTTGGTTGAACTTGCGAACCAACTTGACACCAGTTTGTTTTTTCCCCCACTCGAGCCTGTTGAAGGGCCACGTCAGGACGTCACTTCTACGTGACCGCTTATCCCAGCAGGGCTAGCGCGAACTTTCCCTCACAATTTCATCGAATGTGGACAACGTAGCATGCTTGCTGGTGTTGCTCCTGGCTTTTCGTAATCACAGGAGGTCCCAAATATAACTTATCCAATTGTACCAACACTTCTGTGCTACTCGTCGTACTTTAAATGGACGGCAATTTCACCCCTCGCCCCTGACGGAAGCAGTTCGCGGTTCTAGACCAGCAAAGAGTTGGTGCTGCTCTGGAACCAGTTTTCCTGGCTGGGAGCCGGTTCTCTCCTAGTCGAAACACAAAAAAATGGTTCTCAATTGAGCACCGGCAGAAAAGGGGTAATAGAGAGCTCTTCTATGACATGATGTTTTCATGGTGTCCAAAAATAATAAAACAACCAGGATAAAGTAGAAAATCTGTATTGTTTTTCCCTTCTCCTTTATGAGATACAGACACAGATTCAGTTGACACTGATTTTCACAAGTATCTAGTGCGACTTCAATTTACACCTCAAGTAGATACTGTATATAATATGACTATATAATGCAAGGTCACTGTATAGCATATTAGAATAGGTAACAGAGTCATATAACTGGTTTATAGAGGTCTGAAACTTTGGATCTGTCAGTCACTTGACAGTAGTTAAGGAAAATTTAGCACCCCCTTGAGAGAAATATGCTGAACATAATTAGAAATCACTTATGTCACCCCACCTAAATCATCTACTTATGAAACAAGTGGTTAACCTTGGCCTCTGGTAAGCCCACAACTAAAGTGTGACTTCTGCCACTCAGAGCTACATTTCTGATCCTGTTTTGGTGTCAACAAAATTTCCGAATTATGTAAGAGCCGCTGCTGGGGGGGTACTGACCTCAGTCTGAGGACGAAGACTGGCGAGACATACTGGATCAGCAACCAGTTTGACAAATGGACTTTGTCATTTTGAGGCATCTAAGGACATGCATGCACACACACACACTGAAACACACACACACACACACACACACACACACACACACACACACACACACACACACACAAACACACACACACACACACACACACACACAAACACACAACAACTCTAATGTGAATAAACAATTGTGTATTCACCACGTACACAAGTATGCATGCACACAATTCCACATATAAGCATGCTCATAGAAAGTAAAAAAAAAAACACAACATAACATAATGATGTCAGCCAGGAAGTCAGACCTCATGCTTGGAAGACACTTGGCTGACCTGACAGAGAAAATAAGATAAATATAGCTTGGAATGAACACACATATACACACATGCAAGTCTCGCCTAATCCTACTCATGCATGGATAAGTTTCGGAAGTGACACTGGAACCCTGTGAGGGCTGTTCTGAAGACAGGCAGCAGATTTGGGATCAGCTGAGTAGCAGGGGTCAGTCGAGGATCATTGTCTATGAAATGTTGTTATGATGCACCATCTGAAAAATGGTGCAGGAATACTAAAAGACATGTTTGACAGCTTCTTTGTCATCCTGTCGCACCCTATAAATCTACCTTGTGTCAGAACAGAAACAGAAAGAGGTGTCCTGAAAGTATTATGACATTCAGACACACTGGCTAGAGAAACCTCCGGATACTTTGTGGGATGACTCATTCTGTAGTTGTGCATCATGGCTCCAATCCAGGCTCAGTATGAAAATACAAAGCCTACTTCTCAAAAGTTTTCCTGTGAGTTCTCAGTGTTTTGTGATAGGTGGTGTATACTCTGTTACTTAACTGTCTTTATCAGTATCAGATTACACACATAAGGTGCACTGAAAAGATGGTAAACCCGAAGACAGAGGCTGTTTTCAAAACCGCCTACTATACTAGCAGTATGTAGTATCCAGTATGTGAACAAGAGCAAAATCTGCAGTTTGCCAAATATACCTCGATGTTGTACTGATTCAGGAAAATTTCTCAGTATCCAGCGGACCAGTCTCCCTCGCGTACTGTTTCCCACAATGCATAGTGCTAATGTTCGGCTTTTTCTTTTTTTCTTCTTTTTTGAAGGGGGGCACTCAGTTTTTAGGTCCTGTTATGGCGAAATCTCTGTGTTTTCCAATGCCTTTGTATCAAGCAATGTTATTATTCCCCTCGTTCCCGTCATCATGGACCAATCAGAGCTACTCTCCTACCCTCTGTCCTGATTGGTTGAGTGGCGGCCCTTACTACGTCGTCCTGATTGGCTGGGAAGCTGGCAAAAGTAGGCAAAATCTGGTGAGGGGGGTAGTGTTGACATTCAAAATCTCTCTCCTAACTGATGTTTATATCACGACTACCAACAGCAGCTTTAACTTTTTAAATCATAAGTGATGCTAAAGAAGCAGTTTTGCTATCAGCTACGCCTGGCCCTGCATACTGCAAAACAGATCCAACAGAAGAGTCATACTACGTACTACCTTCAGATACTGCATCAGTTCAAATGGGGAAATTAGTTAGCTTCAACATGTCAGTACCTTTCAAAATAGTGTTGAAAATAAACATGACTAAGATCAGTAATAAATTCAAGACTGTGACTCTGCAATTAAAAAAGTTGTGCTATGATATTTTTTCCACATTACCAACCCCTACAACACAGTAAATGCTAGAAGGAGGAGTATACAAGGAAGAAGGGACGATTGTTACCTTTATCATAAACTTAATGGACTTTGATTTCAGGGGTAGAGTTTGATCCTTCCCTGATTTTACTCTTTTCTCAATATTTTCTCTGACTTTTTTTCTCACTTGTAGAGTTCATATTGGATGGTTAGTTGCAGGAAAAAAAAAGTTGTCTGTATGTCAGTTGGACTGCTGCCATATAGTCCTATTACAGGAACTGGCTCCTACTTATTCTATTTCAGAAACCACAACATGGTGCCCTTTGGTTTGCCTTACCAAAACTGACTAATAAGAGCTGAGTGGTAGGATAGGCAGGAATCCTGCAGCTGTCCTCCAGCTGACCCCAGCCTCTCCCTGTCCCCCCCCCCCCCCCCCCCCCCCCGCCTCATACTCGGCCCCCTCAAGCTGGGACAGACACTATAAACTGGCTGAGTCGAGGCAGCTACAGTACCACAGGCACACAATGATGGTTCACCAAGAGGACAGAGTGCTATTCTCTGGTAAAGAAAGACGTCCAGACTGTCTTGTTGATTCAGCCATGACAGAGCATTCATCATGTACCTTGAATCAGGTTGAATCAGTCAGTTCCCTTTTATGTCTACCTTTACCTGCAACTGTGTGCTACCAACTCTCATATCGTCACTTTTTCTGACCTGGTCTGGCTTTGGGAAAGCTGCCATTTAAAAAACATATTGTGGCAGCTTTGTCACAGCATACGTTTCCCTTTGTATTCTGGTTTTACAATCAGCAAAGCATCAAGCCTCAGTGACTCTGTCAGTAAGGAGCTCCCTTGTTATTATGGGGGGTCAAGTTTGCGCTGGTTTACCTTATTATTGGCATAGCGAAGAATGTAACTTTTATGACTCCAAGCTGTAGGAACACCATAGACAGTATAAAATTTGGACGTAGTATCCGTGACGTCACCCATCTGTTTCTGAAATGCTGTTTTGAGGCCAGTCATCGGTGGCAGCCATATTGCTGCTGTCGAGCGATTGTGACGTAAAGAGGTGGGCTTTGAGCCTCTTAGCCAACAGCTACAGTGTTCCCGCCTGTCAATCAAGTCAGCTTTGCCTCTCATTGGAAGACTCGTAATATCAATATCTTCGAAATTGCCGCGTATGTGGTTTCCGGTACTTCCAGAGCCAGCCTCAAGCGGATCTTCAATGAACTGCAGTTTTTAGCACTTCCGCATTGGACTCATATTTTTAGACTGGAGGTTGCCGCTTGGGGAACACCAACAGAACTGACATACACAGATGATACTATCCACATCCACAAAATGCCACAACAGACATAAACAGTAATATCTGGACTCTCTTTGGTATATCCGCCAAGGGAATTCCAATGTTGTGGTGATGAACAGTATATCACAAGGCAGATCAGCTTTTGTTAGCCTGGCTGCTAATCTTGAGAAATGCAAAGCAGTTATATGCATTAGCTTTGTTCCAAAATTCTGACCAGCCATCCACAAGTCTGATTTGGTCAGATGTTGGGGCCACCCAACTCGAAAAAGTCAACAAAGTAGTATGTTCAAAGCAAGATTTGAAACTTTAACAAAATCTGTGGTCAGAAAAGGCCCAAATAGACTTCTAGTCCCAGCTCTTTCACCACATCAACCCGTCCTCCAGCAGCTTCACTGGCTCCTGGTCGAAATCAGAATCACCTTCAAAATCCTCCTGTATACATTTAATGCCATCCACAACCTTGCCTCCCTGTACCTGTCTGATCTCCTCCGCATTGCCACCCCCTCTCGCTCCCTCAGGTCTTCCTCCTCCCTCCACCTCTCTGTGCCCTCTGCCCGTCTCAGCACCATGGGGAGCAGAGCTGTCAATTGCTCTGCTCCCCAACTCTGGAACTCACACCCACCAGACATAGGAAACTCTGACTCACTACCCCTCTACTATAATGGCCAATGAGAGCTAGCATGGACAGGGGTGGTTCTTTGACACCTGAACATACTGCTGCGCTTCCCTGAAGTGTTGACAACTTGACAACAGAATAGCTAGGAAGAGTGCCCACATGATGACCCTGTTGATGTGTTTGCCCTTGCTGCCCATCTTGTTCCATGGACGGGATGTGGGGGCCATTTAGGGCCAAGTGGTAGCCCAGGTAGTAACAGCATCATCAATACTTGGAGTTTGAATAAATGGAGCCTGGGTCTTTGGAAGGTGATACCTTAGTAGGGCCCACTGGATGCTTATCTTTTTCATAACGGTGCAAGTAACTTGTGTTTATTTCAAAATATCTATGTTATCTATCTAGCTGGTGATGTACTATCCGCATGGCTTGTTAGCGCATTTCAGTTTTCAATGCAATGATATATTTGTGGCGACCCATGCATGGCAGTCAGAATTTGTTGACTTATCCCCACAGAAAAGTATTGAGAGATAACCAAACAACATTTGTATGACCTTCAGCAGTTTTGTAGCATTTTCTCCATCATCCAGTCAGAGTAATGGAGAACGATACGGAGTGGAGCACGAGAGGTTGGTTGCCAGATGCAGTCATGGCACCAGTTCAATGTGTGAGAGGTTAATGTGCATTGACATGAAGTGGAAAAGTAAGGTGCATTGGATATGACGTCTCTGTGGTGTGATAGTACGCTTTTTGTAAGAGGCGCTTGTTTGATGGGACCTGCAGGCATCTGATTCAAACGCACACCAGCAGCTGCAATTGGAACCCTTGTTTTCACATTCTGGCCTCCTCTCTTTCATAGCATGTCATAGCATCCTCCTCACCTCCTAGTCCTAGCCTGAAAACAACGCCCCGTTTGTCTGTCTGGAATGGAGACAATAAAAATGAGGCAATCCTTCTGTGGCTATTTTAGTCCTGTGATAACTTTCTTTTGACCTCCTGCACGTCAGTGTGTTGGTTTTCTTTATCGCGTGGATTGAGAAAATGAAGTATTGCAAAGGATTTGCAGACTACTTTGTATATCACATGCTCTCATTTGCATATTAAGCAGTCCTGCTTTCTAGCTATCATCACTGTCATGGATCACAATGACACCACTGAGCAGAGCAGGAGGGGCTACTTTAAACTCCCATCAGCAGGGATTGTGCAGTCAGTGCCCGTCAAATCAACAGATGAAGCGAACAAGTGCACATTTCAGAGAGCAGCATACACTAGAAGAATCTCTAGTTGCCCATGTTGATGTTTCCCAACCAGTGATTTTGACATACAAAGCTCAAAGGCAAATCTGAGGCTTTAATATTCACACATATAAGGAAATGTTCAGATATGAGAGAAAAGAGGGAACTATTTACACATCCACACACGCTCCACATTCAGTGCATGGGGATACAAAAAAACAGTCGAACACACACCTTCACATGTGAGAGAAGCTCATGAAAAGCTTTCTGTCTACATAGAAGACATCAGCAAAGGAGGAATTAGTTTTTTCCCCTCCAGCTCAGGGGTTTAAGTTGATTCATGAATATTTAAAAGAGATTTATACAGCATTTCTACCAAATCACTTCTTCAAGTGAAACGGGATGACAGCGCGAGTCCATCATATTTTACAAAGATGGTGATGTGCTCAGCTAAAAGTCAGAAGTTACGGTTTGTCAGTCAAATGAAAACATTGTGACATAATGAAAAGTAGGGTAGGGTAAGTTTGGCTTTTTCAAGGCTGACACAAACTGGTGGTTCTTCCCCATATACTGACATATTCAGTTCTAAAATATCTAAGCGTTAGAGTATAGAGAAGCTGTTTCTACACAGGTAGCAATGAGGAGTCTAAAACCACTTTAACAGCTGTGTGAGGTTGCAACACTCATACTTCAGTAGCAACATGTTTAAGTTTCCAGAGGGCTGCTGAAGTATTTGTGCTTCTATTTTATTAATGCCTTTGTTCACAAATATACATTTCCAACAACATTGATTAACCAGCTTATACATTTTCAAGAACAAGTTACATTTTAATAACAAAGAATTTTGATTTGATGTGAGTAGTATCATTGCTCACAGTGTATAACCCGACCCCGATCCTTCAGTCAGCAGGTGGAAGACTTTTAACCATTTCCAGAGTACACTTAAAGTCTGGTGAAGGGTCCTTCAGCTACTGTGGTCCTTCTCTTTGGAACAAACTGCCTGATGTCCTAAGGTCCATCACTACTGTCTCCACTTTTAAAAAGACCTCAAAACATATTTATTTTCCCAAGCGTATGAATGATATGATGACTGATGTGACTGGATGCATGTGCAGCAACACTTGTTTTGATTGCTGTGAGCCTTGTTTGATGTATGTTGGGTGTATCTATTGTTTTTCTGTTATTGTTTAAAACTATATAGATTTTCATATTTTTAATGCTCCATGTAAAGCACATTGAGTTTACGTGTCATGAAATGTGCTTTTACCATTTTATCTGCAAAGCTGGACCTATGACAGATTTGAAGGTATTTCTTTGTATGTTTCCTGATGTAATAATAATAAATAAATAATAATAAATAAATAATAATAATAATAATAATAACAATAACAATAACAATAACAATAACAATAACAATAATAATAATAATAATATAGCGATTTTCTAGTTACTCAAAGATGCAATACATTAAGTGCAAAAATAAAAATTAACTTTAGAAAATACAAAAAACAGAGATGGGAAGGGAGTAGAGGGAGAGTTTAGGGGGAGGGAGTTCCAGAGAGTTGGGTCCGGGATGGTAAAGGCTCTGTCCCCCAAGGTGCAGTTATTTTTCTTGGTGATAGGAGACAAGAGATTGGCATCTGAGGATCTGAGGAGGTGAGATGGGGAGTGATACTTGAGGAGGTCGGTGAAAACCTTCCTTTTACAGAGCATTAAGTGTAAAAGGTGGGGGCATGTCTGGAGGATTGGTAAGAAGGGGCATGGGCTCATTTTGAAATGTGGTTGGCCAGCCCCGGCACCATCCTTGAAATCCTAAACTATTTGTCTTGTGTTGTGTTTTTTACAGCTTAGGTTATAATTGGGTAATATTCATGTATTCCAAGAAAATATGTAGTAATTAAACCTTATGGAGTGCTGGTTTGATTGACAAGACTACAATTTAAGACAACAACTGGCCAACGGGTGAATGGCGCAAGTCTAGATGAATTGGTCATGGGCAGAGTGTTTGTCTGTACCTCAAAATGATCAAAACTACCGTAGACTGAGCTCAACTCTTGTATGAGTAGCTGGCAGGGTGGTAATAACAGATGGTCCCGGAAATAGCTACACATCTGCATAAAGACTGCACATTGCTGAACACAAAGGGAGTCAGCACAGGAACACATTTAAACCCCAGCTTTATTTTTTTACGGTAACTGGTTCACAGAAGAAGGAGCAGCAGAAGAAGAAGACTCAACAACCAGAGATTGAGATTATGTCCTTGATAAATGCATCTTTAAGGTGCCAAGGTATTCCGTTGGATATGTGAACACAAAGGATGCAGATATCGGGTAATGGATACATCCCCTGTTGAGATATCAATTTTTGCACAAGGTTCCCTCTGGATCGATTTGATAGTTTCTGAAATATAATAAATAATAATGTCTCGACAAAGTTGTGGTCATGCAGAGTGCTCTTAAACATATCTCTGTCTAATGGAGGCCATGATGTAACGCCTTGTTACAGAGGATCAATTATGTATAAAGCCTGCTGCAGGCATGGCAGGAGTTCAAAGTTCCTCCGATGATGTATGTCTTCACTGTGTGGGAGGTGCACACTATGTTCTGCACTAGTTTAGGACTCTATGCATTATGTACAACACTCCTCAGGTCTCTAATTGGTTTTCCCTCCTTATTCCTGTTCTCTTTTGAGTCGTTTATCACTCACCCTCTTACAACATTTAAGGAGGAGGTAACAGCTGTTTTGATGAGAATCTCTCAGGGTTTTGATGACCATGCATGTAAAAGTTTTTTATTGGTGCACGCGTTTGAAGAAACACAATCGTTCATTTCAGCTTCCTCTCTTTTCTTCCGACATCGACCGCTGCACAGCTCTCTTAGTGTAAGTAGGACAGGCTGCCCCATATAGACTCCCACGCAAGCACAGCCCTGCTGACAGAGAGGATCCCACAGGTCAGCTGGGTCTCTGGAGGTTATGCTACAGTTGAGACTAATACGACTGCTTATTTCCAAGGTACCTTGCTAGGAGTCGAGTCGGCAAGGTCATAAAAGTGTTGCAGGGAATTTCAATATGACTGAAACGAACATTTACTTTAGTATTATGTTTTTTTTGGTTAACTCTTTCCAATTATTTATATATAGGTATATAAACACCAACTACAGAAGCACAAACATTACTACTTCCTATCTGTCCTTAGACATGAAAACATTTTGATCAGGCTCTGCTCTTCTCTGTGTTTGCATGATCATGATCATATTAACTATGGAAGTTCTGTCAGCTCAAAGTGCAGCTCGGCATAAGTGCAGTTAACAGTTTGCTTTCATGGCTGTGGACTAGTGATGTGTCATGAGCAAAAGCTGCGGCTCTGAGAGCCGATGCTTTATAGTGAATCAGAAGAGCCGACTTGCATCGAGAGAGCGCCGGCTCCCAGTTGTTTCCTTTCACTGCTTAGCTCTCACAGTGCTCAGCCCCAGCTCTGCTCACAGCAGAACTTTGTTTTGATTGGTCAGCATGGCGGCCATGCGGCCCATCATATGTGAGGATATAGGATACAGGTGATGAGGGGAGGCTGTGTATCCTGGCGAGATTGGTTCTGGTTTTGTTAAATTGAGATTGGTTCTGGTTCTGTTTGCTTGATTTGGTTCTGTTTCTGTTAGCTTGAGTTTGGTTCTGGTTCTGGTTCTGTTTGCTTGAGTTTGGTTCTGGTTCTGGTTCTGTTTGCTTTAGTTTGGTTCTATTTCGATTCGGTTCTGGTTCTGGTTCGGTTCTGGTTCGGTTCTGGTTCTGTTCGGTTCTGGTTCTGTTCGGTTCTGGATCGGTTCTGAAACGATTCTGGTTCGGTTCGGTTCTGGTTAAGTACTGGTGCGGTTCTGGTTCGGTTCTGGTTCGGTTCTGGTTCGGTTCGGTTCTGGTTCGGTTCTGGTTCTGTTCGGTTCTGGTTCTGTTCGGTTCTGGTTCTGTTCGGTTCGGTTCTGGTTCGGTTCTGGTACGATTCTGGTTCGGTTCGGTTCTGGTTAAGTTCTGGTGCGGTTCTGGTTCAGTTCTGGTTCGGGTCTGGTTCGGGTCTGGTTCTGTTCGGTTCTGGTTCTGTTCGGTTCTGTTCGGTTCTGGTTCGGTTCTGGTACGATTCTGGTTCGTTTCGGTTCTGGTTAAGTTCTGGTGCGATTCTGGTGCGGTTCTGGTTCAGTTCTGGTTCGGGTCTGGTTCAGTTCTGGTTCAGTTCTGGTTCTGTTCGGTTCTGGTTCGGTTCTGGTTCTGTTCGGTTCTGGTACGATTCTGGATCGGTTCGGTTCTGGTTAAGTTCTGGTGCGGTTCTGGTTCAGTTCTGGTTCGGGTCTGGTTCGGTTCTGGATGGGTTTGCTCAAGTTTGGTTCTGGTTTAGTTTGCTTGAGATTGGTTCTTGTTCTGGTTCTGTTTGCTCGAGTTTGGTTCTGGTTCTGTTTGCTCATTTTTGTTCTGTTTGTGTTTAATTGAGTTGGTTCTGTATGCTTGAGATTGTTTCTGGTTCTGTTTGCTTGAGTTCGGTTCTGGTTCGGTTCTGGTTTGGTTCTGGTTCAGTTGATGTTCGGTTCTGGTTCAGTTGATGTTCGGTTCTGGTTCGGTTCTGGTACGATTCTGGTTAGGATCAGTTCTGGTTAAGTTCTGGTAAGGTTCTTGTTCAGTTCTGATTCAGGTCTGGTTCGGTTCTGGATGGGTTTGCTTGAGTTTGGTTCTGGTTCTGTTTGCATGAGTTTGGTTCTGTTTGCTTAACGTTAGTTCTGGTTCTACCCCTAATCCTAACCCTAACCCTAATCCTAACCCTAACCCTAATCATAATCCTAACCCTAATCCTAACCCTAACCCTAATCCTAACCCTAACCCTAATCCTAACCCTAACCCTAATCCTAACCCTAACCCTAATCCTAACCCTAACCCTAATCCTAACCCTAATCCTAACCCTAACCCTAACCCTAATCCTAACCCTAACCCTAACCCTAACCCTAATCCTAACCCTAACCCCAATCCTAACCCTAACCCTAATCATAATCCTAACCCTAACCCTAACCCTAATCCTAACCCTAACCCTAATCCTAACCCTAATCCTAACCCTAATCATAACCCTAATCCTAACCCTAACCCTAATCCTAACCCTAACCCTAAACCTAACCCTAATCCTAACCCTAATCATAATCATAACCCTAATCCTAACCCTAATCCTAACCCTAATCCTGACCCTAATCCTATCCTAACCCTAACCCTAATCCTAACCCTAATCCTAATCCTAGACCTAATCCTAACCCTAACCCTAATCCTAACCCTAACCCTAATCCTAACCCTAACCCCAATCCTAACCCTAACCCCAATCCTAACCCTAACCCTAATCATAACCCTAACCCTAATCCTAACCCTAACCCTAAACCTAACCCTAATCCTAACCCTAATCATAATCATAACCCTAATCCTAACCCTAACCCTAATCCTAACCCTAATCCTGAACCTAATCCTATCCTAACCCTAACCCTAATCCTAATCCTAATCCTAACCCTAATCCTAACCCTAACCCTAATCCTAACCCTAATCCTAACCCTAACCCTAACCCTAATCCTAACCCTAACCCTAACCCTAACCCTAATCCTAACCCTAACCCCAATCCTAACCCTAACCCTAATCATAATCCTAACCCTAACCCTAACCCTAATCCTAACCCTAACCCTAATCCTAACCCTAATCCTAACCCTAATCATAACCCTAATCCTAACCCTAACCCTAATCCTAACCCTAACCCTAAACCTAACCCTAATCCTAACCCTAATCATAATCATAACCCTAATCCTAACCCTAATCCTAACCCTAATCCTGACCCTAATCCTATCCTAACCCTAACCCTAATCCTAACCCTAATCCTAATCCTAGACCTAATCCTAACCCTAACCCTAATCCTAACCCTAACCCTAATCCTAACCCTAACCCCAATCCTAACCCTAACCCCAATCCTAACCCTAACCCTAATCATAACCCTAACCCTAATCCTAACCCTAACCCTAAACCTAACCCTAATCCTAACCCTAATCATAATCATAACCCTAATCCTAACCCTAACCCTAATCCTAACCCTAATCCTGAACCTAATCCTATCCTAACCCTAACCCTAATCCTAATCCTAATCCTAACCCTAACCCTAATCCTAACCCTAACCCTAATCCTAACCCTAACCCTAATCCTAACCCTAACCCTAACCCCAATCCTAACCCTAACCCCAATCCTAACCCTAACCCTAATCATAATCCTAACCCTAATCCTAACCCTAACCCTAATCCTAACCCTAACCCTAACCCTAATCCTAATCCTAACCCTAACCCTAATCATAACCCTAATCCTAACCCTAACCCTAATCCTAACCCTAATCCTAACCCTAACCCTAATCCTAATCATAACCCTAATCCTAACCCTAACCCCAATCCTAACCCTAACCCTAGTCCTAACCCTAACCCCAATCCTAACCCTAATCCTAACCCTAACCCTACTCATAACCCTAATCCTAACCCTAACCCCAATCCTAACCCTAATCCTAACCCTAACCCTAATCCTAATCCTAACCCTAACCCTAATCCTAACCCTAACCCTAACCCTACTCATAACCCTAATCCTAACCCTAACCCCAATCCTAAGCCTTATCATAACACTAATCATAACCCTAACCCTAACCCTAACCCTAATCATAACCCTAACCCTAATCATAACCCTAATCCTAACCCTAACCCCAATCCTAACCCTAACCCTAATCCTATCCTAACCCTAATCCTAACCCTAACCCTAATCATAACCCTAATCATAACCCTAACCCTAATCACAACCCTAACCCCAATCCTAACCCTAACCCTAACCCTAATCCTAACCCCAACCCTAACCACAACCCTAACCCAATCCCTAATCACAAACTAGAATTAGTTTGAACATTATTTTTCAAATACTTTTGCTCCTCGTCATTAATATAGCATCATCTGTGTCATTTAAATAGCATCGTCCATCACTCCCTAAAACACACAACTTATTATCACTTCCAAATCTTGACATAAATGTGTGCTCAACTTGCACATTTTGGTCACATTACAAAATTTGTGCCAGCTCCATCCACTGAATAAATACCATGGGATTTGACTTAGAGTTCAGACTGTGTTACATATCCTTTCCCAAAACCCCTTATTGATTTTTATGTTATTTCTACATTGACAGCTGTCTATCAGCACTGAAAGATGGTGACGTGTGAATCTGTTAAAAGGCTACAAAACCTCTTAGAAGGGGTCGATAGGAAAGGCAAATGAACTCCTGTCCTGCTCTCTCTATCTGCTTTATGCTTCATAGAAAATGTTCCTGTTGTTTGAAAGCTGAAAAATGTCTGCCATTTATTTTGGAAGAGCAGCTTTAATACACTGATACCCGACAAAGCTCTTGTCTCTTTGTCCTTGCCTACCTGTATTTTTAAACCAGTGCTAGAAGGTGAAATACATCTTTTTTTCACTCTTTTTCCCTTCATGAAAAAAAAGAGTAATAAAGAAAATGTTTTGTTACCAGAAAAGGCAGAAAAGAAACTCATTTCCCTGAAGCACACTAATCTCTGAGCTTTACACTGTAGAAACCCAACGCCTGCCAGGATGACTGAGCATTTAGTTCTCAGATAGCTGCTAAGGTATAGGAATGTCTGAAAAAAGGAAGCACTGCTGCAATATACTAAATGTAACAGAAAGAAAACCAAGAGGCTGAAAAATCAGCTGTTAGACATAAGATAGTAAAGGTTTAGTTCAGGCTGGTTAGAAGAAGAAAGAGAAACCCAAACGTCAGGTAAGTGTGTGTTATATTTCAGTTTATTAGCACAAGGTGCACACAGACAACACAGAGAGGCATGTCTATAAAAAGGACACATCAAAGAGGCTGGATCTAAAACTTTGTGGCACATACAGGATGAGTCTAAACATCTAAAAAAGTAAATCTTAAAATCTACAAGTAATAACAATACACAGCAGGGTGTGAATGCGCTGAGCTGTTGTGTCTGCAGCTGGTAGTGACCTCTGACCCCCGAAAAGGCCTCTGTGCAGGTCTCCATTGATCAACATTTACAGCCACGAATAGATAAAATGAATGGACTATGTGTTATGAAATTTGGTGCTACATTTGCTGTGCCTGCTACGTGCAAAGACAGATGGAAGTGTAGTCATAAATATGAGTCACACTTTTCACACTTGGGTTAATTTTACTCTGTTTGGCCGACGGCTGACTGCTGGATTGTGATATGGTCTTGTGCAGGCTGGAGGATCATCACTAACCTTCATGTACTGTGTTATCTTTTTGACGAATTCCTGCCAAAAATAACTCAAATTTTTCTCCATGCATGAAATATTGATTTCTGCTTTATTTAATATCAAATAAATAAACTAAATATCAGATTGTGTAGAAATTACATATTTTTTCACTGGCTAAACCTTTTTGTCAACAATTTTCCCAGTGACTGTTTCTTTTGGTGGAGATTAGATCCAAGAAAATGCGTAAACAATGGAAAGCAGGATTAATATGTACCAGCAGAATACAACCTAAGAGTATGAAAATTTTGCTTATGCATTCAAATCTTGAGTCTTCACAGGTGAAGTTGCTAATAAGGTGCAATAAGACGACATACAGCAACAGACACAACACACGTAGCGTGAGTCAAACTTGAACTATTATTCAAAATAATCAAATGAGTTGAGGTTAGCACGAAAAACTTACTGCACATTACAGAGGAATCAATAGAAGGAAGCTTAAAGTCTACTGTAACATGTACTGCATACAATAATGATTGTCAAAGGAAGATCTGGCTTTCATATCTATCTATTTGGTTTGATTCAAAATAGTGCAAAGCTGATAAAGCTGACATAAAGTCCAGGGATTTTTAAGGGAAACTTCAGTGATGTATGCATTTTATTATAGGAAATATATTCTAAATACTAAATCATGTTATTCCATGTGAATAGGAACGTGTGTGTGTGTGTGTGTGTGTGTGCGCGTGTGTGTGTGCGTGTGTGTGTGTGTATGCTGGTTCCTGTGTGGTTGAGTCCAGCTTGCAGCACTGGGGACCCAATTTGAGAGCGGTCAGACGTAAGGACGGGGGCTGGCTGCTGGATGCTGCTAATCTGTGCCTCTGAGTGTGCAAATGTGTGAGGACGTGAACTTTTGAACTAACTGTCTATTTTAGTGTTACACTGAGACAGATGATTACTCATTTGAAGTTACTGTTAAGGTGTGTAGTAGGAGGCCTTTTTAGCCTGTAAACATGTGCTGTGTCTGTGTCTTTTAACTTATGTTTTAAAAGTAAACTTGATCATAGAGAAACGGATGAGGAGGGAACATTTCATTGGACTTGGTGGGGAAAAAAAGTGATTGTGGTCTGCAGGTAAAAAAAAAACAAGTAGAAGAACTTAAATGTATGTGCATGCCCCCAAAACAGACACCCAGTTTGCCGATAGCGGAGAGAGTCACAGTGAGGCAATGCATTATGTGAAAGAACAGCATGTGCTGAAGTCAGGACAACATGGCATGGCTTTGTGTGGGTGTAAGGGTGTGTTATTGTGTGTGTATGTGTGTGAGAGAGAGTGAGAGAGAGACAGTAATCTGGTAAATTGTCCACAAACTCAGACTTTCTCCTTCATGCTTGATCACAGGAGTCACAGAGAGGCTAAATAAAGTGTGTATGTGTGTGTGTGTGTGTGGAGAGGGAAGAGGTGCACAGACGCGGAAGCACAGCTGATTGACAGTCGGCATGGTGATGGAGGCGGGTTCTAGTCCTCTGAAGCGTGGGGATTGGGGAAGGTGGAAGAGAAGAGAATCAACGGGGAAGAAGGAGGGATGAAGAAGAAATGATAAACCAAAAAGGGGGGGGGGAATTAATTAAAATAAGAATCCAAAAAGAAAGATGATTTCATTCAAAAGTAGGGAAAGAGTGATGGTGAAGTGATGGAGAAATTGTCAATAGGAGAATAAATATAAAAAATATTTTTATTTTGGGAGCAAAAGTTGAAAAGAGGGAGGGATAAAGGGAAGAAAAGGAAGAGAGCAGGTTAGTCAAGCGGTCACAAAATCAACTGAAATTCATCTTTTAGCTGTCAAATACTCGACCAACATCTTAAACGGCAGCAATCTAACACTTTAGATGTTATATAGCATACATCAATGCTGCTCACTTACTTAGATTGGTCAAATATTTGCAGAAGCACTTAATTGTTTACTTTATCACATGCCATGCAGAAGCATCATGCATTGGAGGTCACATGCAGCATCTCTACTCACACAGACACACACATCTGCATTTGCCCTGTCAGGATTCAGCATACGATCTCAATTCTCTGACCCAGTTGCTACTTATACCGCCTGTGTCCTCTCCCTGGAGTCTGCTGGAAAACAATGATGAATGAATCCTACGCACCTAAACGAGGCCAGATGCTGTGTCTCTAAAGTAGTTCTCCTATAATTGTGTTCATTACACGTTGCATTGTGGGAAAGTAGAGAAAGAGTTCAACCAAAACTGAATCCAAACAGTATTTCTCTCTATTAGGAATTTACACATGCATCACTTAAAGCTCTGCAACCATGCAAACAAAGGCTTTCCATGCCATGCATACAGCCAGACAGCTTAGCGGTAAACATGCCAACACACACGTCTGATCACCCCTCCCACTGTCACTAACACCCATCCCACCAGGGCTCCCAGTCATCTCAACGGACCACACACACACAGTACATGAAAGATGGCAGTGGGCAGATTTGACAGCTGCACCCTTCCTACAATGCACCTGTATCAGCTGTCACTCAGATTAGCCCGGTTTAATGCCTTGGAAAACAATAGTGCTTTTATTTTGAGGGAACAGTAGAGAGACAGGGTGGATACCTGCCAGAAAGAGCTGAAAGAGCTACTGAATTACCAACACCATGATGACTTGACAGCTCATCAATGTCAACAATTAGACACCATTACTCCTACCCAACACAGGTTTTCTAGCTGCAGGGCACTGAGACGCAGTTTAACACCCGTTTACATGACTAACAGTGCACTTTCGTGTATCTGATACAACATGCTATGAAGGGATGATTATATATCAGATTGGAACCTAGTGGATGATATAACGAACAATGTGTTCGTTATATCATCCTATTGCACAGCGATGCACTTGAGAAATCAAACATTTTACACCAAATACTGATTTATGAATTAATTGATTGATTCAAGAACTCTAGCAAGATTTTACTTTCACATTAAAGTGAAGTATCCAGTGATGCTGAAGTGAATCATAGTGAACAGTGCTAGCCTACAGCTTTTGTGCCGTTAGCTTCCTCCGCCATCTCTCCGCTGTTTCGGGCTCTCTTCCCAATGTAAACAAATCACAATCACACTAACTGGACTTACTTCTGCACATCAATATGATAGTTAGCCCTGAACTTAACATGTACTAAACAGAGTCAAGCACTTCACACAGCCGTGTAGTAAGTAGTGCTAATCAAAAGTGGTTCACTGATCTTGCTATGAGGTAGGGACGGCTATGGAGAGCTGCAGATGAGGAAGATAATGAGTAAAAGTTCCTACAAGTCAAAAGAATATTTCATGTCCATCAGGTTGCTCATGCAAAAAAAATGTTTTACTAGATTATTTATAACCTAACCCTAAAGCCTGGTTTGTACTTCCGTGTCCAATCAATGGCGTAGCCCAGCCCTATTCAATTAGCGGCCCCCGAAAGCAACCCTTGAGTGGCCCGAAAGCAACTGTAATGTAGAAATTTAAAAAAGCAGTATTTCAGCATTTGGTTTAGTTTAAGTACTGCTCTTTTATTGTGTTTATGCTCTTTTGGATGTGGCAATACATTAATAAACATCCAGTGTGTTTGTTATCTTATCTTTTTTTTCCCTTTTTAAATGGTTAACTTTGCTCACTGTCGGCTAAAAATGTCCGGCCCAGGTCATGTCCTTAGTCTGAAAATCCGGCCCAACCAAATATTTAATTGAATAGCCCTGCTGTAGCCTATGCGTGTAGGTCTGCTTAGCCGCTGTACCTATGCAGAGGCCTACGCACGTAGCCGACGCCCACTTCCTCCAAAATGTAACTATGTGTTGATTCGACAACAAGCCCTGTGATTGGTCCGCTTGACTGCACTGTATTTCCTGCATTTATAGCACTTCTGGGATAGCCGCACATTGGCCATGTATTTAATCTCCTTGGACGTCTCCTCTCTATTCTTCCATGTAAACATTGCTGTATGATATCAGCTGTACATTAACATAAAACGATCGTAACGCTGTGAAAAAGTAAACAGAAAACGTAGCGGGGCCGGAAACAGACGAACTGACTATCAGAGAGACCACACTGCCCTCAAGTGTTTTGGTTGGGTATTGCTGCTCGACACGGACAGATCGACGCACAAGTAGTGCTCACAACCTCGTCAAACACTGCTGCGTAGAGTAGACACAGAAGTATAAACCAGCCTTAAGGCATAATGTGGAGGACTCTTCTTGATGATAAAGGTATGGACTCACGCACAAATAGTCCCTCTCTTTAATCACTTGTGATCCACATGAAGTTTGTGACAGTGTCCTTTACCCAGAGATCCTGTCTTTGCCCCTTTTTTCTTATTGTTTGGGACACTGCTCAGTGTCAACCTGCCCAGTTGACAATTCAAAGGACAGTACTTTGAAGGTAGTGACATTGCTGCCAGTCTCTTGGCTACCTTAGAGCAGGCAGGTTGAAGAATGACCTCAGCTGGATTACAATGAAATGCAGGTTTGTGTAGGAGAAAGTCATGTTTCACACCTCTGATTTGCTGCTATGTTTCTCGATAATGGTGCGACATCCCTCCATACACTGCCTCCACCTCTCAAGAACTACAGACATGTCTCCTCTGGACCTTCAGGTTTCAGTGATTTATTAATGTCTACAGTTAGCTCTAAGATAATTCGGTAATATATTTTTTTACATGTTATTTCAGAGAATTCTGCAGTTGTGGGAAAGGCATGCTTTCAGTGAAGAATACCACTCACATACTTTTCTATCTACCCCCATGCAAAATCCCTTCTCAGCTAATGACATGCACAGCAGCTCTGCAGCTTCAGATGGAAAGACTGCATGGTGACAGGAAAAGTGAAGTGAAGAGCAGCAGTGTGTGTGGATCAAGAGGCTGAGAGATGAGGAAAAATGAGACAGACTACTGGAAAGGAAAGAAAAAATCTGATGAACTGTTTTCCAAAATCTACCACCCACCCACTCACACCCCACACACAAAAAACAGACTGAGCTCTCCCCTCAGTCTATTTCAGTTTCAGCAGACAGCCAGAGGGGGAAATGCAGGCGCTGTTCATTAGATATAATAAATATTCCCCTCAAGAGTTGCATCTCTTCTCTGTAGCTAATTATCTCTAATATGAGATAACACTTTAGCAACTCATTCATGAGCAACAAAAGGACTGCTGAGTGCAAGGGGCTTATCTGAGTAAGCCTCAGTGCTTCTGTGCTTAGTCACTTTGCTAAAAGGGGCGCAATCAATGTTATCAGAGCAGCATTTTGACAACGTCCGTGTTGTTGTTGTACAAATGGATAATCTGCATTTCACAAGTGAGTGAAAATTAAGTCTTTCATTGGTATCATTCTGCTTTTTTATCCTGAGCTGGAGAGAGACAGCAATGCAAAGTTGCTAAGACCAAAACTTTTCATGATAAACCTAAAGACTGACTGACTTCTGCTCTCTTAAAGGGATAGTCTGTTGTAGTTTGGAGTGGGGTTGTATGAGGTACTTGTCAATAGTAAATGTATTACACACAGGGGATCTCTGGCAGCTCAGTGTCATGAGTGGCTTTTGCTTAACTTTGTATTTAGTCTTCATTTCCTGTTTTATTTTGTAGTTGTAACCTTTTGTTTTTCCCGTTGTCGTCTGTTCTTTCACTTCTTGTGTGTTTCATGTTTCCTGTTTTATTTTGAAGTATTCTCCCAGTGTGTCCAGTCTACTTTTACTTCCTGTGTTTTTCCCTCCAGTTTGATTGAATTGATTGCATCCAATTAGTTTCGCCTGTGTCTCATTATCACAACTGTGTTTGATTGCCCTGATTGGCTTTAGTTTCCCTGTGTTTTTTCTGAATAGGAACTTTTACTCAAAAAGCTTCACTTAACTGGTAAAACATTCGTGTATCACCATTGGTGTCAATAACTGTGACTTCTCCTCCCCTTTTCACAGCTCTCTGCTTTTACGGATTAGACATAAATGTACAGAATAAAACAGCCCACTGCCAGCTGTTTCATTTGAACTTCAAAGCCTCTTTTGAGGTTTATGTGGTCAGACAGTCTTGAAAGTAGCAACAGAGTGTTCTTACTTCTTTTCAAACACTATCTGTGACGAACACTTTCAGGTGCTCACATTGAATAGCTGAGAGGCGGAAAAAGAGCAGCAGCCTTGTACTTAAGAAGACATTGAATAGATGTTTGAGAGCAGTAAGAGCAGCTCATATCCTGCTCTGCAAGGTCGCTGATAAGTCAGCACACATACACACACAGAGTCAGACTGAAGTGAATGACAAGAAGAAGGTAAACAAGGTCAGAAGACAAGAAAATAAAAAGACTACAAGGCTGAGGATGAAAATGACCAGGCGGCCGTAGCAGATGTAGCATTATGGGATATGTCTTACCAGGTTTTTGCACCCCATGAGCTTCTTGCTCGCCATTCTCCAACGCCGTACCCGAGTCTACACACACACACACACACACACATACACAAAAACACAACACATTATACCTATCTGAGGTCTCACAGCTCTGAGAGATAGACATCAAAGTGTTCTGTGATGGCTTGTAGAGTGAAAGTATGACCAACTGAGGTTAGATTTTGATGAAAACCACTGACCCTAGCCCCCAAAAATAGTCCCTGGACAGACAGTGTGTGTGTGCGTCTGTGTGTTTGTGTGTTTGTATGTATGTGTGTATTCTGTTGGTCTGTTAATAGCACACAGTCTGGTTGTGGTCAGGCAGAGGGCAGCATGTATTGGCTGAAAGAGTTGATGCTATATGACATGACTGCTGCATCACTGCACTGTTTTATCCAGTGCACATCTGACACAGACACACATGTACACTAGTATGTAACAAACACAGCACATTCTATATCACCAGGGTGACACCATAGCTCGGATAATGACATGCATAATAAGAGACTTGAAGGAGAACAAGGCAGACAAAGAACACTAATTTGCTGAATTTCAAACTACACAGTGTTCCACTTACAAACCGACCCACTGAATGCTAAATGTTAATTTAATCTTATTCCATTGTAGTCCCTTGAAAATGGAAGAACTGCTGTTTACTAGGTTTCTGCTTTTTAATATTATCTAATCATATGTTCTTTGTTATTGCACCCAAACACTTGGACTAATTCCCCTTCTGTGCAAACCTACTTGGTAATAAGCCTGATTCTGGTCCTGGCTGCATGCTAACATGATATTTCCAAAGCCTCATTTTTAAATATGTACACTCTGGCTTTGTTTACATTCTTGTTTGCTGACTAGAAGTCTTTTCCTGCTGCACAGCCTAGCATTAGCCTTGCTTAGTTTATTGGGGCATTACAACCACCAACTGTGGATTGTGATTGTGCTCATGCAAATGAGATGGGGAACCACTCTGTCAAAAATAAAAATACAAATCTGCACCTTAAACAACAGACAAGATGAAGAAGTGATTTGTGGGTAAGTTCTGAAACTTACTGAATTTCTGTAAGTCAATCAACAGCAGAAATAATACTGAATTTTATTAAAAAATAATGGCTTATCACATAGTGGAAGAACAAAATGAAGGAAATGCTCTAGAGTATAAAGGCAAGATTACAGTTAAAAACAGAGCTTTTCCAGATGAGGTGGGCGCCTGTTGCTTTATTTCTGTTTGAATAACTTCAACTTGAAATACATTATTTTATTTTATTTACTTATTTTTCATTAAAGTTGTCAATATGTATTATCCTAATTAGTATTTATACAACTATTTATTATTATTGTTATTATTGTTATTATTGTTATTATTGTTATTATTGTTATTTACTTATTTTTAATTTTGTATTATCTTTTTTTTTTTTTTTTTTTACTTTTGGACTATGGACTAGGTGTTTTCAAAAGACTTGTTTGTTTGTTTTTTACCTCTGAGTCTAATGGCTGCAATGTTGTTCTGTGATATGGTGGCTGAGTCTAATAAAAAAACGTAAAAAAAAAAATAATGGCTTAAAATAATTCAGAAATATAGCCCTCCAGAGTCAATAAGTTTAGAGGTTGTTCTTTCTACTTGGATCTTTTGCCCATGTTTGCAGTCTTAAGGAGTTGCAGCATGTTATCAAGGTGATCAAACCAGGTTAAGAGTGACCCAGATTCATACAACTACAGTTATGTCAAAAGATGGCTGGTTGACCTGTCTTTCTAGCTTTGTGATACAAACCCACAAAAAGATGTGTGCAAGCACATGCAGACACAAAGCTGCACAACGAGACCATTCTGCAGTCAATACATGAAATCTGTACAGTCAGTACACATATATCTACCTCTTAAAAACATGCAGGCATGCAAAAGAAGCTAAAACAACATGCAAGACACAGACAAACAATCAAAGGTGTACTGCATTTGTGTAGAAACAAGAGTGACACAAATCCAGAGGTAAAATGAGAGCACAGGATGCTTATCAAACACGGAGAGGCCATCCTGAGTGCACGTCAGACGTACATCAAATCAACAACTCTGTTAAAAAAAACAAAAACAAAACAGTGCCTCCTCCGTTTGGCTCTCCTGCTGACAGAGGACAATAAATTGTGGCCTGCCTGCGTCGCCCTCTCTGTTTGGCACTCTGCGTGTCAGCATGTCTGCGTTTGTACAAATGCACACAGCATGCCACAGTCGATCTCTGGCAGCACCACCCACGGCCCGTCCTCCAGCCGGCTGTCACCAGAGAGTCCCCACATGCAGTCTGACTGTCTGACCAGAGTGTCTGGGTTACCAAAACAGGCCCGAAAGCTGAGTCAGGCCCGGGTAACTGTCACTTCCTCTTATCTGCTTCTTCACTCGGCTGTTTATCTACCTGCTTATTTACCTCCTGACGGACCTGTCAGTGTGCCTCAGAGCCTTAATCTACTCCGACAGGGCAGCTAAATTAAAGATATTACATAGACTGTCTTAAGCAGTAGCTCCTATCATCATTAATGACTAGAGAAAAACAGACTTCATATATTGGAGTCTTTGCTGGACTTTGAAGAGGGCAGTACCAATATATTAGCATGCATTATATATTAAGACTAAAGATACAAGTATTTTTAACTTTTCTATAATTGTCTATAACAGCTTTGTTGTAATTGTATGTAACATTGATGTAAATATTCACCCTCTGGCCTTCTTTTATTTTTTACCACATTATTATTATATGCATGTTATTCTATGTTACCTTGATATATTTCTTTCTTATTTTAATAACTAAAATCCTAAGCATCAGTTACTACAGCTGTTTGTAAAGGCAGAATTTGTACTACATAATTTGCGTTGTCACTAAATAATAAACTATATAGAAGAAACATTTTGAACTATTAAAGCTCCTGTAAGGAACTTTTGGTTTCGGTTGATTTTGGCGCCTCCTGTGCACAAAACAGTCTTTGCTGATCTTGTCCTGTACGTTTGAAAGAATTATATTCATTGCAAATCAATCTAATCCGGCTTCCTTTAAAAAGTGAAATTAATATTTCATAAGAAATTTTTCGCAGTGTTATGCTTATCACTTTATATGAAACCTACCAGGTTATGACATTAAAAATAACTCATATAGACATAATAAGTCTTCTTAAAGATGTTGTTTTTTGCTTTTGTAGGTCATGTGGAGGCATCAGTGTTAACTTCAGTCTGTTTCACAACCAGCTGAAAAATATTAAAAACAGTTTTTTCCAAAAAGCATGGAAAAATAACGTAAACGTATGAATCGGACTGACTCTGAACTGCTCGGTGTATTTTTTTAATGTTTTTATGGCAGTCTCATGTCCATTCAAAGCTACTTCCTGACACTTTACATTTACTGTTTTTTTTTTTGTCAAAAACTAAAATAATTTAAAGGTACAGTCTGAAGAAATGGGTGATATCTAGCAGTCAGATTCTAGTTCGAAATACTTCCTTGCTCACCCCTGTCATCAGTTAAATGTTAGTGGTCTTTTTGTGTGTGTGTGTGTGTGTGTGTGTGTGTGTGTGTGTGTGTGTGTGTGTGTGTGTGTGTGTGTGTGTGTGTGTGTGTGTGTGTGTGTGTGTAGGGGGGGTGGGGTAAGGACATCTGAAGAGAGACAGGAAATGTGGGGAGTAGAGAGCGGGGGTAGATATGCAGCATTTGGTCGCGGCCAGAAGTCAAACCAGCGACCTCCGCAACAAGGACTACAGCCTCTGTATATGGGAAACGCATAGACTGCTAGGTCCTCGGTGCCCCTTTGTTGGTGGTCTTTGAGGACAAAAAGCCCCTGTGATCCACGATACATTGTGATCCTCCACTTTTAAAGTTTATAATACCACCAAAAACTTCTACCAATACACATTTTGTGCACACAGCAACAATCACTCTCTTCTTTGTCTTCCAATGTACATTTCTATCAAACACCCACTAAATAAAAAAAAGAGCCTACAGCTCTCACTAGTTTGTTGGTTCTGTGCTAATGGTAGAAACATGGCGATGCAAAATGGCAGCTTCCATGGACCTGTTCTTACTGTATGTGGATCTAAAAGGCTCACTGTAAGTTAACAAAATAAAAATGTTCTTTATATTGAAGTGGTTATACACTAATTTAAACATGCTTCTGAATATCATATTCCATTTCTATTGAGTCTAATCTGCTTAATGCCTCTACATATTACACACTGTACCTTTAAGTAACAAGTAATGACACTATGGGCTCCACTGTTTTGCTTCTTCTGCATGCATAACTCTATAATGTATCATTAATGGGTCATGACATCGACTTTTATAACCAGCCTGGTTAAACAAGGACAAATGAACCTTGGGCATAAACCATGAGCATCTTCCCTGACTCAGGCAGGGGCATTTGGGCAGCATACAACTGCTCTGAGTTGGCACACATTATCATGCCAAGTTCCCAAATTGTACTACTTGGCTGGGATATTTAAAGTAGCGACCGCCATGCTTGTTTATCTTTGGGCAACTATCTCCCCCCGGGGCTGAATGGCAACCCAGCAGATCCAAAATGGCAGCCAGTGTCCAGCGGTGCCTGATACTATCAGTCACACTGGAGCAGCTGCAGCTCATGTTGCATAAGACAGTGTCAACCGGCGCAGGATAGATGGGATTCGATAGAGAGGTGCAGTCAAGACCATAATGATGTGGAGGAAAATATAGGTCAACAGGGAGAAGTCTAAACCTTGATTTTGGTTTAATGTGTGGCAGGAATAATTCAGGCTTTGGTTACACAGGAGATGAAGCGTTGTTAATCTTGAAACTACAGTATATAATCAAATGATCTCAACACAAGAACTCAGTGATTAGCTTTAACAGTCTGCAAGTGCACAGCTTTTCATCAGTCAGCTCATCGCTTTGCTCTGGTGATATTGTTAATTCAATTTTCTGTGTATGAGTGAAGACCACTCTGACACAGAGGCCTGTGAAATGGGCTTTACTGGCATCTAGTTGACAGACAAAGCTTGTGAGCAGGCCTTGAGCTACTCTCACTTTGTCAAACTCGAGAAGGAACCTTAATATTCACAAGCTATTGTTTAGGCTTGGGTGTTTAAAGGACTAGGAAATGAAAACAGATATTTTTAGTTATTATCATTATTATTATTATTTTTGTCCCATCCAAATCCTTCTTGTGTTTTAGCAACATAAAGGTACTTTTACATTGTATTTGTAATAAAACAAAACTATCTGCATTAATCTAAACTAAACAGGCCCAAAAGTAAACATACTGTTTTCTTCTGATTATCATATACTGGTGCTTTAGGTTTTTGCTTAATTATTACTCATACTTATGGTAGTGGTTGTGTTGCCTTTGCAGCGTTATGTTTAAAACATTAAATGTTAAATATATTTCTACTTTGAAAAGAGATACTTTTAGGAAAAAGAGGAAGTGGCATTTAAGGAAGCCTGTTGCATCTGGTAATATAGCATTCAATACAGTGAGTAATGCAAAGTGTAAATAACCCCAAGGTAGGGTCTGAAGCTTAATCGATTACAGGCACACGTGGCTCTTGCCAGTGGAAAAGCAAGCTGGTTCTTACAGGAGAAGGTTCACAAGTTGAACCAACTCTGAACCGGCACTAGCCACATCTCAGGACCAGCACCAGCACCAGCACCAGGGCCACTTTAGTGGAAAATGGGTACATGATCCTGCTTCAGTATCAGTCATGAGTACAAAAGAAAAGTATCTAAAGAAGAAAAGACTCCTCCTGCCTGCTAACTTACTTCTCACTGCCAAACTTTAGCAGCAGAGTTTGAAACATAGACACTTTCAGAAACTCCAACCTGAACACAGGCACCAATGTTTGGTAGGAGGAAATAACCAATCCTGTTGCTGACAAAAGAGGCATCAGTAGATAAGAGTATCAAAGTGAGACTATATGAAAATCAGTCAAAAACTCCTCACAGTGCCTTTCATAGATGTGTTTATACCGAAAGTTGATGAAAAACATTATTTTGAACTGATCTGATGTCATCTTACTTTCCCTACCTCCCTTTCTTTTTTAACCTTCTATCTGTTCTTTGCCTAACTTGTTTTTCTTCCATGTGTTTGTCACCACTGCAGTTTCTCACTGTTAGATGAACAGAAGTAAGAAAGGGGAAGGGACATGAACATTCATTTCTTTATGTCTTATTTTCTACAGATCACATGCTCCACTGGGCTCCATCGTTTCAGCCTCACCTGCCCTGGTGTCGTCGTTGTCCAGCAGGGGGATGTAATCTGTCTTTCCCACCGTCTCCCCAATCTGATCGTCGAAGGCCTCCGCCTCCAGTTGGGCCACAAAGTCCCTCTCCACCAGGCTCTCCGGACCCTGCTGGGGAGCGCTGTCTGTAAGCGCGTCACTCAGACTCAGGTCTAACTCCGCCATGGCTGCACAGAACACAGACAGAAGAGAAGAATATGCATGTTAGCTCATGCTGAATGATGTATCAAATCTTAAATAAAAGTATAAAAAGTCACAAAAGAGATGAAAACATGAAGACTAATTATTCTGGTTGTTTTTTGCAGCTCTATCAAACTTTTCTATTTATTAAGAAATGTGTTTTTTTCCACTTCAAATATAGTGAACCCTCTAAAGCAGGGGTTCCCAAAGTCTGGGTCGCGAGACACAAATGGGGAGTTCCAGAATGTTTTCTTTTTTTAAATATCTAAAAATAGTACATTTTACACATTATAGTAAAACAATATCGACAAAAATAGTAGCTAAACTTGAACTAAAACCTTGAATATAGAAAATGTAATGAGTTTTTGCCTTTCTTTGTTGCCAGATGACTCCTAAGTTTAGAGTTAGTGAACAGTTAATTATCAAAAGCATCAGTAGCAGTAGGTTAATTCATAACAGCACAGGAAACACAGCCACATGCTCAGGTAGGCTCATTTTCTGCAGACCAGCTAAATGAAGCCACATTAAATCACTTTGAAGGACAGTGGGGGTCATGAGACTTTGGCACCTATATTTTGGGGGTCGCGGGCTGAAAAGTTTGGGAACCCCTGATCTAAATAATGCTTTTAATTCAGAAATTCAACACAAAGACTTTAAAATATAATATAATACATATAATATATATAATACAAAACATTAGACAGAGTAATTTTATAATTAATAATTGCAGTTATGGGTCCAAAGTTAACTTAATATCCTTCTGATCAAATTAGCAAAGTCAAAAAAGCCAAAATTTACAGAGTAACAACAACAAAAAAGCTACCTAAAGGTACCTATGGTTTCCTTTCTGTTATTATCATTTTTTTTTTTTTTTTATTTAATTTTTTAATAGTTTATTTTTCTGTCTGTCTTTTCTTTTTTCTTTAATTTTCTTTTTGTATTTTTCTTTTGGCATTTTCGCCTTTAATGAATAGGACAGTCGAAGAGAGACAGGTAATGTGGGGAGCAGAGAGTGGGGGAGGACATGCAGCAAATGGTCGAGGCTGGACTTGAACCTGCGACCTCTGTAACGGGGACTATAGCTTCTGTATATGGGGCGCACTTAGACTGCTAGGCCAACAGCACCCGTTATCTTATTTATCTTCTTTTTGAAACGGAGAGATAAAGATAAAAGGAGTGAAGGTAAAGCTGAGTGGAGGAGGACATAATTAAGCAAGGGATGGAAATACGCAGAGAGAGGTGGATAAAGGAAGTGACTTGGAAAATTCCCTTTTAACCCAACACTTACGCAATGACAACATAAAAACAGAACCACTGCCTCTTGCATCACAGTCCCCGGGATCTATTATATGTGACAAGAATGATAAACAAAATGACTAAATCTGCTTTCTTTTGGCAATGACGGAGAAATCTGACCTGGACTGAGATAAACTGGGGCTGTAACAAGACCTGAAGACCAGGATCCAAAACCCTGTGATGACAGTTATTAATCCTGCTGTAGCGCCCCTGAGCAACACACTGCAAGTCTACCAACTGAGCCTGACCTCTGAACTCATATCTGCAAATGTGTTTGTTTGCTTTCATTCATTGTAATACCACTTTCAACCACAGGGTGGAGCCGCACCAGCTGGGATTACAGTGAATGAAAGAAATGCAAGACTTGGAAGAGCACAGCAGTACAATCTGTACCTAAACATGGATACACACACACACACACACGCACGCACACACATGCACACACAGACACCAGATCCCAGCAGTCATCAGCTCATCCGGGAGTTCAGCTGACCAATGACCAGCAGGGGAATTTGCAGAGTCATGTTGTGTCATCCTCCAACTATAATGCCAGATTATCTCCGGTGCCGGTGGCAGCCAGCCTTTATCTGCAGCTCAAAAACTCACTGTGTTTATCCGTGTCATCTCCATCTTTACAGCACATCAACAAAAAACATGTCTGCTCTTATTGCTGAGCTTTATTTTCTCATATTGTTGATTCAGTCTTTCCAGATATTGCAGCTTCCTGTGCATCCTTTCTCATATTACAGATGTGTATTTCATAGGACTGCCTTTATCTGATCACCATCCACATTTCCACATATATTACATCTGAAAAAAGAATATTATGAAAGATGTTTTCCCATTCAGACCATGCTCTAATCTCTTTCTCTGAAATCAGCGTGTCTCCAAACAGACGCCTCAAAACATCAAAAATAATTCCACAGCCCCCTCTGCTGGATTATCGACTCATTACCTCAAAGTGAGCTGGCACAGGTGAACACACTCATGAGGCTGAAAGCTGCTTAATTACTCGGGGTCAAAGGCTGTCTTTTATGGTTTTTGCAAGAGATCTACTTTAAACATTAGCCAAAAAATCAGAGTGCTGCACAGTGCAACATGTTTTCAGACACTGAGGAAGGGAAAGTCCTCTGAAAAAACTGACAAAGCCTCCTTTCACAGAGTCAGTTTCAGGGTCTGGTGTGTGTGGTATTTGACCAGCATGCACAAAGCCCTGATCTCAATATTTGGGATGAACTAATGCATCTGGTTTTGGCGTGCTATCATAGACCCATTGTCAAATGGAGAGCTTTCAGGGCGCAAGCTTCTTCACCAGGCGCATTGCTGATACAGTTTGGGGCGGGGTTGTTGATTTGTGTGTTGCAGCACATTTATCGTCAGTGTTGCGAAAAATAAAGGTGGAATACTTGTTTCAAATTCATTTTTGTCATTCATTTTTTTCTTAGATTTTTTTTTTTTTAAAGCTAACAGTACACCAAATTATTATCACTGTCATTTTCAGAAAAGTTCTTAATTCTTTATTCTTTCTAAACTTAACCATCAAACACTCCTATCAATACAAATAATTAGCACAAAACAACCACTCTTCCTCTTTTTCCTCTTCCAACAGGTGTATTTCCATCAAACACCCATTAAGTACAAAAAAACATGCACCCCTTAATAGTTAGAAAGATGACAGTGCAAGATGGCGGCCTCCATGAAGGGGACCCACTCCGTAGGTAGTCATAAAAATTTGTTCTAAGTTAACTAAAACAAAAGTAATTTCATATTTGGGTAATTATACATTAATCTAAACATAGTTACAAATATTTTATTCCATTTCTACCAATTTCTGCTATTGCTGCTAAATCTACACACAACACTTATAAATATATTTCATTATAGAAATTAAGAACTGTATACATTTATTTTTTTAGAGACAAAAATGTATTACTTTTTTAATACAATGCAGTTTGGAAAGGGAAATACTGATTTAAATGAGCCTGAATGAAACACAGCTGCACTCTCCACACATTGGACGTAACTTTGTTGCCAAATTTAAGCAAAGCCCTGCAGCCATGTTATCAAATCATGTAGAAAACACATTAGCAGCAAAAGTTTTGCGCTAATTCACGGACTTAATTATGTGATTTTTTTTCTCTTTAAAACGATTTGTACTACAAATCCCTTCATAGGTCAATCTGATTGTGTTATTGATCTCTAAAGAGCCCCTATTAACCAGGCAGTAAATCAAGTGGAACAGCAGTCCACCAATCAATCAGACAGTCAAACAGTCACAGGACAATCCGTCAGGCAGTCAGAAAGAGAATCAAAGCTTTATCTTTCCAACTTATCAACACATCAATTATGAAATCTTACAGGGATTTGCTAACTCTACATAAAGTGTATAAAGCATACATAACACTATGATTGTTCCTGAAGCAGGAGTATAAATAAACTGTACGTAGGCGGGCTCATTACACGGCTGACTTCCAGTGTATCAGCAGTAGACTGAATGAGCCCCCAGTGCTGAGAGCAGGGTGTGTCGCAGGAACACTGCCTGCACCACAAAGCCATGCTGGTCAGAAACACTGCCCCACTTTCCATATTTAACCCCACATCATCTGTCTGTGTTTGCTATACAGTATGTCATCTGTGCCAGCTGCAGAGTACAGCTGGGAGATCCATGCCACCAAATGTACCAACTGTCTCAAAGCAGACATCAGAATACTGAGATACTGAATCTGTTTGCTTTCTTTCAGGTTCTATTTCTACCATCAGCCCCCCTCATGACCACAGGAGCTGAAGCTTTTCATTAGCCCGCTTCTTACTGGAGGATGTTTTTTGAACCCTGGAAGAAAAGGTCATTAACTCAAGAGTTTTAGTGACCCAAGCAAGATACGAAAAGTTTGAGCTACCGCTTTCCACATCCTGCACACAAGTTTGGTGTGGCCACTCGGAAATAATCTGGGTTCAACAAAGAAAGGAAATCCACAAAAGAGGCGGTTTCCATTGTGTTGTCTGCTAACAAATGCTTCAGAGTGTGTGAGTGCATGTATGGATTAGCTATGTGTGTTGTGTGTGAGTGAGTGAGAGACAGACAGAAAGAGAGAGAGAGAGAGAGAGAGAGAGAGAGAGAGAGACTGTCAGTGTGCTCATGGGAGGTTGGGTGTGTGTGTCCTCGGGCTGCCAAAAAAGCAGAGGTGAAGGTTAAGCCTCTTTTTAATCTGCCTCACATCACCAGTGGTGGATGTAAACAATGAGGACAGAAGGACAGACACAAAAATGATACTGCAGCAAAAACAATGCAAGTAATTGTAATGTACTATCAACAAGGATAAACTGTGTTATTGTACGATTGTTTACATATGATTGGGCAATTACTGTAATTGGATCAAATGGCTGCTGCCAAAAAAAAAACAGGTTTTGCTTAACTACTGCTCACTCAATTAGCTGATGCTACTTATGCTAACATTGTGGTTAGCAACATAAACTGACTGAACAGACAGTTTAGGTCTAATTTCAGGATTATATGATAATCTTAAAGATGATATATGTGCTAAAAAAATTGGGGAGGAGCTTAACAGTTTAGAGCACTCCCAGTAAGTATCAATAACTGTTTGATAGCTGCTAGCTATGGCTGTACATTTCAGACAGAGCTGTAAGGCTAACTGTCTGTTTTTTTTGCTTTTTCAAAAAGAAAAGAAGACTGGAAATATGTTTTTTTATCTGTTTATTTTGTTTATTGAGTCGTCAGTTTTGGCCTCTATAAGATAGGATAGCAACAGGAAATGTGGGGAGTAGATAGTGGGGAATGATGTACAGGAAAGCCTCTGTATATGTGGCAAGCACTTTAACCACTGAGTCAAACTTGGGCCCAGGAAAACATTTTTTTCAAAGGAACAGCCCTCAATATATTTTTCATCCATCCATTCATCCATTCATCCATTCATCCATTATCTTGACCACTTATCCCATTCGTGGTCACGTGGGGCTGGAGCCAATCCCAGCTGACCTCGGGCGGAAGGCAGGGTACACCCTGGACAGGTCGCAGACCCATCACAGGGCCAATATCTTTTCTTATTTAATAAAAAAGAAAAGAAAGTTGTTCCTTCTTTTAATGCAGAATACATAAGAAAATGTGTTTGATGGCTACACCACAAATCAGAATTGTATTGCTATCACAATATGAGCATCTGTAATAAATACAAAGCAAAGTGCAGAATTTTAGGCATGTTCCAAAGTGTCCTACTCCCTGGCTGTTTGAATTTAAATTTTAATTATGACTACCTTTGTAGTCTAAAGGTAAGAGAAAGACGTGACGGAATCACAGAGTCTGCTGTAAACAGTGGTTTGGAATGTGACTAACATTAGCAGAGCTAGCACCATCAGTCTCCTGAACGTCCACATGCCTGTACTGGTTACACATTGCTCTGGTCAAGTGGTTATACGTCAGTTTAGCCTTACACAGCCTGCATACAACTTTATCTTCATTCTCTCAAATAAAATACTGCCAAACAGCTGTTTAAGCATCATGGTAGCAGCCAGTTTGCAAAGGTGACATACTTTAATCGTTAATTTGACCCATCACACATCCCTTTTGAATTTACTGCAATAAATACATGATGTCAGATGAAGCTCAGCTATCTAGCTATCAGCCAGCTTTAGAAACAACATGCTGCAAATGCACATATTGTAAGAAACACTAATAACAGCAAATATAAATGGTAAAATAAAGCTGTTCTGCACTCTTTTTATTTACCACACTTCCTATTATTGTGCAATATTGAAAAATGGATCTGCCATCACATATTTTTCTCATATTGTGTAGGCCTAAAGCTGTATGTTTAAAACTGAGGCTGCCAACTAGATTATTTTTGTTAAAAAGTATTGCGATACATTTTCTGGAGTAAAATTTAAAAGACACATCTCTTAATATATTTTCTAAGAAATAAAAAAAGGTTAGTTCTTCCTCTTTCTACACTTTCACACCTCTATACTTACTCTGGAACCTAAATGACAAAATATCAACCAAGAGAATATCTTCACTTCTACATGTCAAAGTGCAGCACTGTAATGCTAAGATTGAATGAGTGATATAGAATGTATGAGTCTTAAAAGTGAGGGAAATGACAGATGGAGTGTGCTGGGGGGGATAGTGCGTGGGGTTTTCCATAAGCTGAACCTTGGCAGCACATCAGCACAGACCCTATAGCGGTTCACATGGTGATGTATGACATAACACGGAAAACCTAATCCCAAAAACCGCTCTGCATTTTGTTGTGTCCTTTTAATATATGACGACACAATGTAATGTTATGCTTGATTAATCCCCCAGGGGGAGGCACAGGGGGTCAGGAGCCTTGGAGCTGGTTCAGTGTCTTGCTGAAGGGCCCTTCAGAGGGATGGAGGCTCTCTGGACTGACGCTCCTACGACTACTGCTATATGTCTGAAATAACAACCTGCATGACCTGGATCTGATCTTAACGTCTTGGTCAATCATTGATTACAATCTTCTATTGTGTCAGGTTAATGATAAGATGTTTACGCTTCATAAATCATTCACCCCTTATCATTTAAATGATAGCCGCTTGGATATTGAGTTTCTTATTGTGCCTACAGGCAACCCACTGCAGCAACAACTGCTCCAGACAACTTTAATAAAGACAGAAACATGGAACAACAGAAGCCTCTTCCCCTTGGTGAAATATGGCTGAAAAATTAAGAGACAAACGAGAGGCTTATCCTGTCACTGTCATTCCGAAAATGTCACCCCTGTGCAGCTGCTCGTCTGGGACAGACCAGTCTGCTGTAATGAGGTGCAGATTTTTACAAAACCAGACATCAAAAGCAAAGTTTGAAACTTTAATATCCATGTTTGTCTGCTTTGAACTGCATTAACTCGATTACTAAAAGGGTTTGGTAAGGGCACTGTTCACTGTTCAAGGGCAATGTGGCCATAAAACAACTGCCAGCCTTTTGCTTTCACTATTACATGGTACATGGACGGAGAGCTGAAGGAAATGCTGACCTCCCCGGAGTACTCAGAGCTCACTGGAGTCACCCACAGGCCAAAGGGAGGGGTCCTTATGGCTAAAGGTTCACAAAAAACTGAACAATGGAGACAGATTTATTGAATGTATCTGGGAACAAGATGTAAAAGAAGGCGGTGTTATGCTTCCTTATTACTCAAGATTAGTCATAGTGCTGCAGAAAAGCTGCAGAAGTCTGTTGTTAAGTTTGGATAGGATACTACAAGACAAAGTTAAATATAGTTATAGGAAAATCATGCATGACATAGAATCTGAAGGTATAGGGCCCAAGGAGTCTGCACGGAAAGCACAAGAGGCAGATTGCACTACTCCATAATGAAATCCTGAAAGCTTTGGGGGGGTCCCCTAAAGAAAATTTAACATTGACTAATGTCTTTAAGTCATAGTCGGTATAAAAAATGGATGTAGTCTCTGTGATGTCACCGTGATGTTGAGAAGCCCAACAAAGGAAGTCGCCATATTGGAAATGCTGAGTCAACCTAACTTTTGATGAACCGGGAGAGGTAGACTCACGCAACACTTCCCCACGTGCGCTGCAGGTATGAACACTGGGAGGAAACACTCCTCTTGCCATGGCTTTTGCAGAAAGCCTCAAGTGGACAATCCGGGAACTGCAGTTTTTGCACTCCCTTAATACCTTCATATTTCAACCACAGAGGTTGTCTTTTGCTTCAAACCGGACATCTGCAGTGCAACTTACAGCCGCTCTTGGATGGGCAAAAACTGTATTCTTGCCTCTGGAGTTGCAAGCAGACTGCAAACAAAGGCAGAACACTAACAGAAAGTCTTGGTGGGGTTACTTTCATTTCAATCCACTGGCAAAATCACAGGCCCTGAAAAGTTGGCCATCACTTCCAGAGGCAGTATCGTCATACAATGGCCAACAGGTTCCAAGATTGATCACAATATAACTCAATTTTATTTCAACTTAGGTGTTCCTGTTTGTTTGGCTATTTCTGTAGTGTTGGACATCATTTCAACCAGCCATTACAGCTGAGATCTGGGAGCTCTATAATTAAAATAAGAATTACTGCCTTGAGGTTGTTTGCCTCCACCAACCCCTCCAGCTGCAGTTGACATCCATTGGTGTTTCCCACAGAAAGACTGTGAGACACCAACTAGAGCCGGTGATATACTTGTAAATATTTGAAAGGGTAAATTACCCTTCAAGCAAACGGCACAAGATAACCTACATTTACCAGGAGACATCACTATACAATTATCACCTGGAGGGACACAATACCAGAAAGGCTTCCTGTCTCTTTATCTCTTTCACTTTGTGTCTCTGCAAAGCAAGACATTGTGAGTATGCTAACCTAACAGCAGGAGAAACAGGTATGCAAATGGTGAAGCAAGGGGAAGTTATCCACTGATTGGACCACCAGAGTTGAATCAGTTTATCCCCCCAACTTGTATTTTTGCGCTAAATTTGAAAATATGCTCTCAAAGTATTACAGAAACATCAGAATCATACAACAGGAATGGACTTAGGCAACCCAAACGTATTACTCGGTTCCTTACTGATCTTCCAGTTCTGTAAGAAGCTTGATTCTGATTGGTCAACACCCCTTGCCCACGGTTATTAACGTTCACTAACATGAACAACGCCAAAGGCAAACTGATCACACATCATGTCAAATCAATCCGCGGAAAAGAGTTCCCCAACATTTTGCTTCTGCTTGTTGACACCATAGACCGCAAGGTGAGGTAAAACCATTAGTTTCCGTTAGCATCAAAACAATGTGGTTAAAACACTAGTTTTGGTTAGCGTGCCAAATCGGCAGGCTACATATATTTTCAGATTTGATCCTGTCCAGCAATATTAGTAATGGTTGCGGAGCTGTGCAGTGATAAAGTTGAGACATATGCCTCATTTGTATTTAAAGGTGTATGAACCGAGGAGCTACGAGAAGACTGAGAGCTGGATGAAGACAGGTTAATATTAAATCGACCACAACAGGGGGAAGGAAGAATCCATTGCCATGGAACGCTAACTGTCATGCAATCACTGGGATTATTTTTTTAAAACTGTGTACATAAATCACTTTAGATCAATTAAATAATATTTGAATGTGTTTTTTGCCAACGTCTTTGTATTTTAAGTTAGAGCCGGTAATAAGCGGGATAATGTATGGTTCGAAGGTTGTTATTGGGAATAGAATCCCAACGCTAACTACTAGCTAACCATACATTATCCTTTAGATAAGGTCCCAACCATTACTGAAGGCATGGATATTAGTTATAGAGGCATTAAAAGGATCACACGAGAAGGAGTATTGGAACTTGTAGAGGTTTTGAAATTCTTGAAATTTTGTACTCGTTATGGCGAAATAAATCCGATTAAGGATTTCCCTTCACTTTGACTCACACTGCTCACAATGCAGTACTATTCAAGCTTTATAC